>NC_084630.1:35216596-35371596 GCF_033978795.1 Nerophis ophidion
TTATGATGCCAAGCGCATATCATAATGTCAAGACAATGGCACTAGCATTTACTTCATTTAAGAATATTTTTCAACATATTGAGCAAAAAGGTCTTTTTTTTTTCTACCAAGAAAAGTGCACTTGTTATTAGTGGGAATATACTTATTTTAAGGTATCGTTGTAATTTTACTTGTTTTGGAAAAATTCTTGACAAGCTGAATTTTCTTGTTCTATTGGCAGATAATTTTGCTTAGTTCAAATAAAATACCCCTCATTTTTGTATTTTTTTTTCTGGTTTTTGAACAGACTTTTTGCAGTGCACAAAGAAGCATAAAAACAACTGAAATATTCTTGATTGCTAAAAACAAAGTAGATGCGGGAAATATCGCTCAAAGGAAGACATGAAACTGCTACAGGAAAATACCAAAAAAAGAGAAAAAAGCCACCAAAATAGGAGCACAAGATAAGAAGTAAAACACTACACACAGGAAAACAGCAAAAAAGTCCAAATAAGTCAGAGGTTGATGTGACAGGTAGTGACAGTACACCTATGTGGAGAGGCGGAGCTGGTAGTCCGACAGCGAGGCAAGGCACACTGTAGCCCCCTGCAAGATGGCGGCGAGGAGGCGTGGCCGGCAGTCCGACAGCGAGGCAATCCACGCCTCGTCGCCGCCATCTTGGGCCGGGCTCTGGCGTGCCCTGCCTCGCTGTCGGACTGCCGGCATGTTAATAAGCAACTAATTAATAGTGAATATGTTCCCAATACTAAAGTGTTGCCAAAACTTGGGTTAGGGTTAGAGGGTTAGGGTTGTGTAACAAGGCCAGTATAGGTACTTAATAAGGACTAATTAAGAGCCAATATGTTACTAATTTGCATGTTAATAAGCAACTAATTAATGGTGTCTATGTTCCCCATACTAAAGTGTTACTAAAGCTTGGGTTTGGGTTAGTGTTAGGGTTAAAGGGGAACATTATCACCAAACCTATGTAAGCATCAATATATACCTTGATTTTGCAGAAAAAAGACCATATATTTTTTTAACCGATTTCCGACCTCTAAATGGGTGAATTTTAGCGAATTAAACGCCTTTCTGTTTATCGCTCTGGAGGCGATGACATCAGAATGTGACGTCACCGAGGTAACACACCCGCCATTTTCATTTTCAACACATTGCAAACAGCGGGTCTCAGCTCTGTTATTTTCTGTTTTTTCGACTATTTTTTGGAACCTTGGAGACATCATGCCTCGTCGGTGTGTTGTCGGAGGGTGTAACAACACTAACAGGGAGGGATTCAAGTTGCACCACTGGCCCGAAGATGCCAAAATAGACATTTTACCGGCGATGACAGACATGGCACAGAGATGTCTGGATAACCTGCAGATGCATTTGCAACCATTAAGTCAACGAAATCACAAAGGTGAGTTTTGTTGACGTTGTTGACTTATGTGCTAATCAGACATATTTGGTCGCGGCGGGACTGCCAGCTAATCGATGCTAACATGCTACGCTAATCGACGCTAACATGCTATTTACCGGCGATGACAGACATGGCACAGAGATGTATGGATAACCTGCAGATGCATTTGCAACCATTAAGTCAACGAAATCACAAAGGTGAGTTTTGTTGACGTTGTTGACTTATGTGCTAATCAGACATATTTGGTCGCGGCGGGACTGCCAGCTAATCGATGCTAACATGCTACGCTAATCGACGCTAACATGCTATTTACCGGCGATGACAGACATGGCACAGAGATGTATGGATAACCTGCAGATGCATTTGCAACTATAAAGTCAACGAATTCACAAAGGTGAGTTTTGTTGATGTTGACTGCCAGCTAATCGATGCTAACATGCTACGCTAATCAATGCTAACATGCTATTTACCGGCGGTGCTAAAGCAGACATGGTACAGAGATGTATGGATAACCTGCAGATGCATTTGCAACCATTAAGTCAACGAAATCACAAAGGTGAGTTTTGTTGACGTTGTTGACTTATGTGCTAATCAGACATATTTGGTCGCGGCGGGACTGCCAGCTAATCGATGCTAACATGCTACGCTAATCGACGCTAACATGCTATTTACCGGCGATGACAGACATGGCACAGAGATGTATGGATAACCTGCAGATGCATTTGCAACTATAAAGTCAACGAATTCACAAAGGTGAGTTTTGTTGATGTTGACTGCCAGCTAATCGATGCTAACATGCTACGCTAATCAATGCTAACATGCTATTTACCGGCGGTGCTAAAGCAGACATGGTACAGAGATGTATGGATAACCTGCAGATGCATTTGCAACTATATTACGTTTCCTTCCACCCACATTTAATGCGGAAAAAACACTTACCAATCGACGGATTTAAGTTGCTCCAGTGTCACGAGTTGCGAAAGTCCTGATCGTTTGGTCCGCACATTTTACCCGCGATGCTAACGCAGCTATTCGGCCATGCTATGGCTATGAATAGCGTCAATAGCTATTCGCTCAATAGCTTCAGTTTCTTCTTCAATACTTTCATACTCCAACCATCTGTTTCAATACATGCGTAATCTGTTGAATCGCTTAAGCCGCTGAAATCCGAGTCTGAATCCGAGCTAATGTCGCTATATCTTGCTGTGGTATTCCCATTGTTTGTTTACATTGGCAGCACTGTGTGACGTCACAGGGAAATGGATAGTGTCTTGACAGAGAGCGAAAAAAAAAGGCACTTTAAAGCTTTTTTTTTAGGTATATTCCGGGACCGGTAAAATTTTGAAAAAAAACTTGAAAAAATACAAGAAGCCACTGGGAACTGATTTGTATTCTTTTTAACCCTTTTATAATTGTGATACTGTTCCCCTCTAAATAAAAGAAAAGGGCTAGGAAGTTAGAGGGTTAGGGTTAGGTATAAAGAAAAGGGTTAGAGGGTTAGGGTTGTATAACAAGGCCATGCGGAATAAGGCATTAATAAGTACTTAACAATGACTAATTAAGAGCCAAAACATTACTAATTTGCATTTTAATAAGCAACTAATTAATGGAGAATATGTTCCCCATACTAAAATGTTACCAAAACTTGGGTTAGGGTTGTATAATAAGGCCATGATAAGTACTTAACAATGACTAATTAAGAGCCAATATGTTACTAATTTGCATGTTAATAAGCAAGTAATTAATGGTGAATAGGTTCCCCATACAAAAGTGTCACCAAAACTTGGTTTAGGGTTAGAGTTAGGGTTGTATAATAAGGCCATGATAAGTACTTAAGAATGACTAATTAAGAGCCAATATGTTACTAATATGCATATTATTAAGCAACTAATTAATGGTGAATATGTTCCCCATAATAAATTGTTACCAAAACTTGGTAACACTGAAACTTTTTATGATTTTGCACTGCTCTGTCATCATCGTTTGCCTTTTCTGTGCACTTGTGTGACCGCTCACGTTAAATGCTATTTAAATAAATCACATTTAATACACATTTTATGACGGTGACATATTTTACCATGCATTATTTCCAATGGGAAAAAAAAAAAAACTTCATACATAACTCAGTTGGTCAAGTTGTTACGGAGTTACAACTTTTTGCTTGCTTTATCACTTAATTGCTGTCCAAGGCAGTAAGACGTCAATAAAATCGCCGCATTGAAGCCAAGTAGACATAAAAGCGATGAAGTCAAGCCGCTTAAAAGACATCATTTAAAACAGGGGTGCCCACACTTTTTCTGCAGGCGAGCTACTTTTCAATTGACCAACTCGAGGGGATCTACCTCATTTATATATATCATTTATATATATATCATATTTATTTATGAAAGAGACATTTTTGTAAACAAGTTAAATGTGTTTAATGATAATACAAGCATGTGTAACACATATAGATGTCTTTCTTTCACGAAGACAAGAATATAAGTTGGTGTATTACCTGATTCTGATGACTTGCATTGATTGGAATCAGACAGTAATGATGATAACACCCACATTTTCAAATGGAGGAGAAAAAAAGTTGTCCTTTCTGTACAATACCACATGAAAGTGGTTGGTTTTTGGCATCTAATTCATCCAGCTTCCATACACTTTACAAGAAAAACATTGGCGGCAAATTCCGTAGCTTGCTTGATTGACATTCACGGCACCCGAGGGTCCTGTGAGATGACGCTGGCTGCTGCCAGTTCATTATTATGAAAAAATGACAGAGAGGAAGGCGAGAAACACTTTTTATTTCAACAGACTTTCGCGCCGTCCCTTCCGTCAAAACTCT
The DNA here is from genome assembly GCF_033978795.1 of Nerophis ophidion. Taxonomy (NCBI): domain Eukaryota; kingdom Metazoa; phylum Chordata; class Actinopteri; order Syngnathiformes; family Syngnathidae; genus Nerophis; species Nerophis ophidion. Next base: position 35,220,829 of record NC_084630.1, read on the forward strand.
AAAGGCCGACTGCACATTTCCTATCTTCACAATAAAAGCCCTGCTTCATGCTGCCTGCGCTAACAAAATAAGAGTCTCAGAAAGCTGGCTTTCTGAGGGATCGCTTGTGCACGCCAGTTTTCCGAGACTCTGTATGTAGTTAGCGCAGGCAGCATGAAGCAGGGCTTTTATTGTGAAGATAGGAAATGTGCAGTCGGCCTTTAGAGTTTTGACGGAAGGTACGGCGCGAGAGTCTGTTGAAATAAAAAGTGTTTCTCGCCTTCCTCTCGGTCATATTTTCATAATAATGATCTTGCAGCAGCCAGCGTCATCTCACAAGACCCTCCGGTACCGTGAATGTCATTTAAGTGACGTCTTGGTGAAGATTGAAGATCACTAATTTTAGGTCTATTTTTTTTTAAAAGCCTGGCTGGAGATCGACTGACACACCCCCCGCGGTCGACTGGTAGCTCGCGATCGACGTAATGGGCACCCCTGATTTAAAAGAGCTCCACAAGGCCTTACCTCCTCTCCTCCAGAAGCCCACATACAGCATCCTGATGTCCCCCTGGCATCTTCCCTCGCTCGGGCCCTAAATCAAACACAGGGGCCTTTTATTAATAGCCTGTCAGCAGAGTTAACATTTATTTCATGTGTATTCATCTCAACAGCTTTTACAAATAGGCTGCTGCTTGTGAACGCGCTCTTGAAATATTACACCTGTTTTTTCCTCCCCACTTCCTCATGAATTTCAATGACGCAGGGAATGTATGGCTGTGTCTGCAGGGACGCTTCACCACGCCTCGGGGGGCGGAAAACATGAAAAAATACAGTGTGTGTTTTTTTCTGTACTCAGAAAATCAGCATGCACAACAGTTTGTTGCTAGTGGGAGGAAATAGCCTCGATGATATCGGGAATTTATAAGCCGCAGCCAGTAAATTTAAACATTTAAAAAAAATGTCCCATATATAAGCCTCACCAGACTATAAGTCACAGATGTATCTGTTGTGAAAATAGTTATTTACACAGAATATATTTTATCAATGTTTATTTACATACCTTAATTGTTTCCGAAAGTTGCCAGCAGCATGGCAGTAAAACGGCTGATCCAACAAAACAGAAGTCATCGTCATGGACCCACTAGCTGCGGAAGATAGCGCTCAATAATTCCACGGTGGCGTCTTGGTGAATTCACAAAACCTGAACAATACAAAAAGAATAACGTATGTAATATATGTACTGTATGTATAGTAGGGCAGCACGGTGGAAGACGGGTTAGTGCGTCTTCCTCACAAAACCAATGTCCTGAGTAGTACTGGGTTCAATCCCAGGCTCGGGATCTTTCTGTGCGGGGTTTGCATTTTCTCATGGGTTCCCTCCCGGTACTCCGGCTTCCTCCCACCTCCAAAGACAGGCACCTGGGGATAGGTTGCTTGGCAACACTAAATGGTCCCTAGTGTGTGAATGTTGACTGTCTATCTGTGTTGGCCCTGCGATGAGGTGGCGACTTGTCCAGGGTGTACACCGCCTTCCGCCCGATTGTTGCTGAGATAGGCACCCGCTCCCCCCGCGACCGCAAAAGGGAATACTCGGTAAAATATGGATGGATGGATATGTATAGTAATATATGTAATAGTAGTAATATATTTATAGTAATATATGTAATAGTGGTAATATATGTATGGTAATATATGTAATAGTAGTAATATATGTATAGTAATATATGTAATAGCAGTAATATATGTATAGTAATATATGTAATAGCAGTAATATATGTATAGTAATATATGTAATAGCAGTAATATATGTATAGTAATATATGTAATAGTAATATATATATATATATAGTAATATATGTAATAGTAGTAATATATGTATAGTAATATATGTAATAGCAGTAATATATGTATAGTAATATATGTAATAGTAATATATATATATATATATATAGTAATATATGTAATAGTAGTAATATATGTATAGTAATATATGTAATAGCAGTAATATATGTATAGTAATATATGTAATAGCAGTAATATATGTATGGTAATATATGTAATAGTAGTAATATATGTATAGTAATATATGTAATAGCAGTAATATATGTATAGTAATATATGTAATAGTAATATATATATATATATAGTAATATATGTAATAGTAGTAATATATGTATAGTAATATATGTAATAGCAGTAATATATGTATAGTAATATATGTAATAGTAATATATATATATATATATATAGTAATATATGTAATAGTAGTAATATATGTATAGTAATATATGTAATAGCAGTAATATATGTATAGTAATATATGTAATAGCAGTAATAAATGTATAGTAATATATGTAATAGTAGTAATATATGTATAGTAATATATGTAATAGTAGTAATATCCATCCATCCATCCATCATCTTCCGCTTATCCGAGGTCGGGTCGCGGGGGCAGCAGCCTAAGCAGGGAAGCCCAGACTTCCCTCTCCCCAGCCACTTCTTCTAGCTCTTCCCGGGGGATCCCGAGGCGTTCCCAGGCCAGCCGGGAGACATAGTCTTCCCAACGTGTCCTGGGTCTTCCCCGTGGCCTCCTACCAGCTGGACGTGCCCTAAACACCTCCCTAGGGAGGCGTTCGGGTGGCATCCTGACCAGATGCCCGAACCACCTCATCTGGCTCCTCTCCATATGGAGGAGCAGCGGCTTTACGTTGAGCTCCTCCCGGATGGCAGAGCTTCTCACCCTATCTCTAAGGGAGAACCCCGCCACCCGGCGGAGGAAACTCATTTCGGCCGCTTGTACCCGTGATCTTATCCTTTCGGTCATGACCCAAAGCTCATGACCATAGGTGAGGATGGGAACGTAGATCGACCGGTAAATTGAGAGCTTTGCCTTCCGGCTCAGCTCCTTCTTCACCACAACGGATCGATACAATGTCCGCATTACTGAAGACGCCGCACCGATCCGCCTGTCGATCTCACGATCCACTCTTCCCCCACTCGTGAACAAGACTCCTAGGTACTTGAACTCCTCCACTTGGGGCAGGGTCTCCTCCCCAACCCGGAGATGGCACTCCACCCTATTCCGGGCGAGAACCATGGACTCGGACTTGGAGGTGCTGATTCTCATTCCGGTCGCTTCACACTCGGCTGCGAACCGATCCAGTGAGAGCTGAAGATCCCGGCCAGATGAAGCCATCAGGACTACATCATCTGCAAAAAGCAGAGACCTAATCCCGTGGCCACCAAACCGGAACCCCTCAACGCCTTGGCTGCGCCTAGAAATTCTGTCCATAAAAGTTATGAACAGAATCGGTGACAAAGGGCAGCCTTGGCGGAGTCCAACCCTCACTGGAAACGTGTCCGACTTACTGCCAGCAATGCGGACCAAGCTCTGACACTGATCATACAGGGAGCGTACTGCCACAATAAGACAGTCCGATACCCCATACTCTCTGAGCACTCCCCACAGGACTTCCCGAGGGACACGGTCGAATGCCTTCTCCAAGTCCACAAAGCACATGTAGACTGTTTGGGCAAACTCCCATGCACCCTCAAGAACCCTGCCGAGAGTATAGAGCTGGTCCACAGTTCCACGGCCAGGACGAAAACCACACTGTTCCTCCTGAATCCGAGGTTCAACTATCCGGCGTAGCCTCCTCTCCAGTACACCTGAATAAACCTTACCGGGAAGGCTGAGGAGTGTGATCCCACGATAGTTGGAACACAACCTCCGGTCCCCCTTCTTAAAGAGAGGGACCACCACCCCGGTCTGCCAATCCAGAGGTACCGCCCCCGATGTCCACGCGATGCTGCAGAGTCTTGTCAACCAAGACAGCCCCACAGCATCCAGAGCCTTAAGGAACTCCGGGCGGATCTCATCCACCCCCGGGGCCTTGCCGCCGAGGAGCTTTTTAACTACCTCAGCGACCTCAGCCCCAGAAATAGGAGAGTCCACTACAGATTCCCCAGGCACCGCTTCCTCAAAGAAAGACGTGTTGGTGGGATTGAGGAGGTCTTCGAAGTATTCCTTCCACCTATCCACAACATCCGCAGTTGAGGTCAGCAGAACACCATCCGCACCATACACGGTGTTGATAGTGCACTGCTTCCCCTTCCTGAGGCGGCGGACGGTGGTCCAGAATCGCTTCGAAGCCGTCCGGAAGTCGTTTTCCATGGCTTCCCCGAACTCCTCCCATGTCCGAGTTTTTGCCTCCGCGACCGCTGAAGCTGCACACCGCTTGGCCTGTCGGTACCCGTCCACTGCCTCCGGAGTCCTATGAGCCAAAAGGACCCGATAGGACTCCTTCTTCAGCTTGACGGCATCCCTCACCGCTGGTGTCCACCAAGGGGTTTTAGGATTGCCGCCCCGACAGGCACCAACTACCTTGTGGCCACAGCTCCGATCTGCCGCCTCGACAATAGAGGTGCGGAACATGGTCCACTCGGACTCAATGTCCAGCACCTCCCTCGTGACATGTTCAAAGTTCTCCCGGAGGTGTGAATTGAAACTCTCTCTGACAGGAGACTCTGCCAGACGTTCCCAGCAGACCCTCACAATGCGCTTGGGCCTGCCAGGTCTGTCCGGCATCCTCCCCCACCATCGCAGCCAACTCACCACCAGGTGGTGATCGGTAGAAAGCTCCGCCCCTCTCTTCACCCGAGTGTCCAAAACATAAGGCCGCAAATCCGATGACACAACTACAAAGTCGATCATGGAACTGCGGCCTAGGGTGTCCTGGTGCCAAGTGCACATATGAACACCCTTATGTTTGAACATGGTGTTTGTTATGGACAATCCGTGACGAGCACAAAAGTCCAATAACAAAACACCACTCGGGTTTAGATCCGGGCGACCATTCTTCCCAATCACGCCTCTCCAGGTTTCACTGTCGTTGCCAACATGAGCGTTGAAGTCTCCCAGTAGGACAAGGGAATCACCCGGCGGAGCACTTTCCAGTACTCCCTCGAGTGTACCCAAAAAGGGTGGGTATTCTGAACTGCTGTTTGGTGCGTAAGCACAAACAACAGTCAGGACCCGTCCCCCCACCCGAAGGCGAAGGGAAGCTACCCTCTCGTCCACTGGGTTGAACTCAAACGTGCAGGCTTTGAGCCGGGGGGCAACGAGAATTGCCACCCCAGCCCGTCGCCTCTCACTGCCGGCAACGCCAGAGTGGAAGAGGGTCCAGTCCCTCTCGAGAGAACTGGTTCCAGAGCCCTTGCTGTGCGTCGAGGTGAGTCCGACTATATCCAGCCGGAACTTCTCTACCTCGCGCACTAGCTCAGGCTCCTTCCCCCCCAGTGAGGTGACGTTCCACGTCCCAAGAGCTAGCTTCTGTAGCCGAGGATCGGACCGCCAAGTGCCCTGCCTTCGGCTGCCGCCCAGCTCACAATGCACCCGACCTCTATGGCCCCTCCTATGAGTGGTGAACCCATTGGAGGGATGACCCACGTTGCCTCTTCGGGCTGTGCCCGGCCGGGCCCCATGGGGACAGGCCCGACCACCAGGCGCTCGCCATCGTGCCCCAACTCCGGGCCTGGCTCCAGAGCGGGGCCCCGGTGACCCACGTCCGGGCGAGGGAAATCTGGGTTCATTTTGTTGTAATTCCATAGAAGTCTTTGAGCTGCTCTTTGTCTGATCACTCACCTAGGACCTGTTTGTCTTGGGAGACCCTACCAGGGGGCATGAAAGCCCCCAGACAACATAGCTCCTAGGATCATTGGGACACGCAAACTCCTCTACCACGGTAAGGTAGCAGCTCAGAGAGGAGAGTAGTAATATATGTGTAGTAATATATGTAATAATAGTAATATATGTGTAGTAATATAAATAGTGATGTATGTATAGTAATATATGTAATAGTAGTAATATATGTATAGTAATATATGTAATAGTAGTAATATATGTATCGTAATATATGTAATAGTAGTAATATATGTATAGTAATATATGTAATAGTAGTAATATATGTAATAGTAATATATGTAATAGTAGTAATATATGTAATAGTAATATATATATAGTAATATATGTAATAGTAGTAATATATGTATAGTAATATATGTAATAGCAGTAATATATGTATAGTAATATATGTAATAGTAGTAATATATGTATAGTAATATATGTAATAGCAGTAATATATGTATAGTAATATATGTAATAGTAGTAATATATGTATAGTAATATATGTAATAGTAGTAATATATGTATAGTAATATATGTAATAGTAGTAATATATGTATAGTAATATATGCAATAGTAGTAATATATCCATCCATCCATCCATTTTCTACCGCTTATTCCCTTTTGGGGTCGCGGGGGGCGCTGGCGCCTATCTCAGCTACAATCGGGCAGAAGGCAGGGTACACCCTGGACAAGTCGCCACCTCATCGCAGGGCCAACACAGATAGACAGACAACATTCACACACTAGGGCCAATTTAGTGTTGCCAATCAACCTATCCCCAGGTGCATGTCTTTGGAAGTGGGAGGAAGCCTGAGTACCCGGAGGGAACCCACGCATTCACGGGGAGAACATGCAAACTCCACACAGAAAGATCCCAAGCCTGGATTTGAACCCAGGACTGCAGGAATATATGTGTAGTAATATATGTAATAATAGTAATATATGTGTAGTAATATAAATAGTGATATATGTATAGTAATATATGTAAAAGCACTAATATATGTATAGTAATATATGTAATAGTAGTAATATATGTAATAGTAGTAATATATGTATAGTAATATATGTAATAGCAGTAATATATGTATAGTAATATATGTAATATATATATATATATATATATATATATATATATATATATATATATATATATATATATATATATATATAGAGTAATATATGTAATAGTAGTAATATATGTATAGTAATATATGTAATAGTAGTAATATATGTAATAGTAGTAATATATGTAATAGTAATATATGTAATAGTAGTAATATATGTAATAGTAGTAATATATGTATAGTAATATATGTAATAGCAGTAATATATGTATAGTAATATATGTAAAAGCAGTAATATATGTATAGTAATATATGTAATATATATATATATATATATATATATATATATATATATATATATATATAGAGTAATATATGTAATAGTAGTAATATATGTATAGTAATATATGTAATAGTAGTAATATATGTATAGTAATATATGTAATAGTAGTAATATATGTAATAGTAATATATGTAATAGTAGTAATATATGTAATAGTAGTATATATATATATATATATATATAGTAATATATGTAATAGTAGTAATATATGTATAGTAATATATGTAATAGCAGTAATATATGTATAGTAATATATGTATTAGTAGTAATATATGTGTAGTAATATATGTAATAGTAGTAATATATGTATAGTAATATATGTAATAGTAGTAATATATGTATAGTAATGTATGTAATAGTAGTAATATATGTGTAGTAACATATGTAATAATAGTAATATATGTGTAGTAATATAAATAGTGATATATGGATAGTAATATATGTAACAGCAGTAATATATGTATAGTAATATATGTAATAGTAGTAATATATGTATAGTAATATATGTAATAGTAGTAATATATGTATAGTAATATATGTAATAGTAGTAATATATGTAATAGTAATATATGTAATAGTAGTAATATATGTAATAGTAATATATATATAGTAATATATGTAATAGTAGTAATATATGTATAGTAATATATGTAATAGCAGTAATATATGTATAGTAATATATGTAATAGTAGTAATATATGTATAGTAATATATGTAATAGCAGTAATATATGTATAGTAATATATGTAATAGTAGTAATATATGTATAGTAATATATGTAATAGTAGTAATATATGTATAGTAATATATGTAATAGTAGTAATATATGTATAGTAATATATGCAATAGTAGTAATATATCCATCCATCCATCCATTTTCTACCGCTTATTCCCTTTTGGGGTCGCGGGGGGCGCTGGCGCCTATCTCAGCTACAATCGGGCAGAAGGCAGGGTACACCCTGGACAAGTCGCCACCTCATCGCAGGGCCAACACAGATAGACAGACAACATTCACACACTAGGGCCAATTTAGTGTTGCCAATCAACCTATCCCCAGGTGCATGTCTTTGGAAGTGGGAGGAAGCCTGAGTACCCGGAGGGAACCCACGCATTCACGGGGAGAACATGCAAACTCCACACAGAAAGATCCCAAGCCTGGATTTGAACCCAGGACTGCAGGAATATATGTGTAGTAATATATGTAATAATAGTAATATATGTGTAGTAATATAAATAGTGATGTATGTATAGTAATATATGTAAAAGCACTAATATATGTATAGTAATATATGTAATAGTAGTAATATATGTAATAGTAGTAATATATGTATAGTAATATATGTAATAGCAGTAATATATGTATAGTAATATATGTAATATATATATATATATATATATATATATATATATATATATATATATATATATAGAGTAATATATGTAATAGTAGTAATATATGTATAGTAATATATGTAATAGTAGTAATATATGTAATAGTAGTAATATATGTAATAGTAATATATGTAATAGTAGTAATATATGTAATAGTAGTAATATATGTATAGTAATATATGTAATAGTAGTAATATATGTATAGTAATGTATGTAATAGTAGTAATATATGTGTAGTAATATATGTAATAATAGTAATATATGTGTAGTAATATAAATAGTGATATATGGATAGTAATATATGTAACAGCAGTAATATATGTATAGTAATATATGTAATAGTAGTAATATATGTATAGTAATATATGTAATAGTAGTAATATATGTAATAGTAGTAATATATGTATAATAATATATGTAATAGCAGTAATATATTTATAGTAATATATGTAATAGTAGTAATATATGTATAATAATATATGTAATAGCAGTAATATATGTATAGTAATATATGTAATAGTAGTAATATATGTATAATAATATATGTAATAGTAGTAATATATGTATAGTAATATATGTAATAGTAGTAATATATGTATAGTAATATATGTAATAGTAGTAATATATGTAATAGTAATATATGTAATAGTAGTAATATATGTAATAGTAGTATATATATATATATATATATATATAGTAATATGTGTAATAGTAGTAATATATGTATAGTAATATATGTAATAGCAGTAATATATGTATAGTAATATATGTAATAGTAGTAATATATGTATAGTAATATATGTAATAGTAGTAATATATGTATAGTAATATATGTAATAGTAGTAATATATGTATAGTAATATATGTAATAGTAGTAATATATGTATAATAATATATGTAATAGCAGTAATATATTTATAGTAATATATGTAATAGTAGTAATATATGTATAATAATATATGTAATAGCAGTAATATATGTATAGTAATATAGATAATAGTAGGGATATCTTTATAGTAATAAATGTAATCGTAGTAATATCTGTATAGTATTATATGTAGTAGTAGTATAGAATATAGTAAGTATGAATTTTTTTAAAGTTTTTAGGCACATTTTCCTCATTCAAAATGAATTGGGCACTTTTCAAACTTTCACAATTCCCACATTTTTCAACCGATTCAAACTCTGTCAAAAAATTCCCCTTAGTCGGGACAAAAAAAAAACAAGTTAGTTTAGGAAGTTGAAAAATTCAATTTTTTTCCCTAAATTCCAAAGTACCATTTGTCAAAGAAAAAACTGTTACTACTTCAACATTTCTTGACCAATTCAAATGATTCCAACATTAACCAATTCAGCTCATTAAGGACATTCATGCTCTTTAATGTTGTTGTTTTTTTCTGAAATTCCCAAATTTCAAAGAAGTTCCCATTGAAATGAATGGGACATTTTTCCAAGTTGCACAAATCTCACATTTTTCAACCTTTTCAAACCACTCCATCATCGACACATTCCACTCATCCTGGACTTTCAAACTAACACACATAATTCCTTCAGGGATTGCCTCATATAGTTTTTGTTTTAAAATCTTATTTTGGGTTGCAAATTCACTTTTTGGAAGCACAAAAATACACACATCTATCCTCATTTTTTATCAAAAGAAAAAAATATTGTCACAGTTTGTTGTTGACGAACCCCAAGATGCAGAGAAGGAGGCAGGCATTGAACAGGAAAACATGATTTAATTAAAATACTGGGTACTAACAAAAAGCGCACACGAGGCAGATAACAAACTAAAGGAGCAAGCATGGGAGCTAGAAAACAAAAGGAGCTTAGCATGGAAGCCAGCAAAAACAAAACGGCCTAGCGTGGAAGCTAGCGGGTAGTGAGCGGGAAAACAGAAGTTGTTATGTGTTGTATAAAGACAAACTGAAAGCAGGGAACAAAAGACAGTATGCTACAAACTGCTACCGAAATATAGCTCACCGCTACACTGCAATGACACGACACGACAGGAGCGACAATACATGACATCGACAATAATCCAGCGCTGACTGGATGGGAAGACAGGTTTAAATAGGAGCGGGCTGATTGGCACCAGGTGTGACCTGGTGCCAATCAGCCTCAGCTGAGGGGACACAGCACTCAGGGAGAAAGACAGCAAACAGACAAAATAAGAGCGCTGACAGGAACTAAAGACGGGAAATACTACACACACAGAGGAAAAAACTAAGACACAAACAAACTGTCGGGGGCAAGCCTGACAAATATAGAATTAATGAATTTTTAACTTTGGCTCATTTTCTGTAAAGAACATATATCTGAATGCATATTTAATGAGCACACACAATACACCCCCCTACACATTTCTATTACATATAACATGTCAGGGTCCACTGGATCCGGGGCTAATAGAAGTGTGGAAATTGATGTTCTGTGTAACACACACACACACAGTAGGCCTAGACAAGAGGAGGACAGATTGTAGGTAGACAGAACATCAGAGGGTCAAATGTGCGACAAAATGAGAGCAGACAGTGTTGACAAAGTGTAGAAACATAAAAGAAGAATCCCTGTGGGATGTAAGAAACTGGCAGAGAAATGTTCAGTGCAATGTTCAGTGCAATGTTCATATCGTTGTTACTCAGCCGGTGTTTGTGGGTCTGATGGACCCGTTGCATTTTGTGGATTTTAATGTCTCACAATCAAACACGTTTATGTTAAAATACTGAACAGATGTTTACTGGGATAAGGTAAGCATCAGTGATCTTCTTTTTTTGTATCCCCCATGGAGGAGCACGTCCAATACAAACATGTATTATTACCCAGACTTGCTGATTGGTTCATTCAAATATTAGGAAAGGAAAATAATACACAAACTGACTGTTAGAATAACTATGTGTATATTATCGAACTAACTTTGGTATGCTTAGGGTCTGTTGCTTTAGTTATTAGCCATTGTGCTCAAGTTAGACTTTTTCTAATCTATGCAAGAACAAAACTTCTTGTCTAAGGGGTGGCCTCTGCCACAGATGTTTTCTTTGTTTTAGCCTGCTAACAGCCAAGGACTTCAAGGACCTCAACAAAGATAAGATGACAACATGCAGACAAGGCAAAATCACAAGGCCCCCAGCCCATTCCATCACGTACTGTGCGTCCTGGACCCATCCATCCATCCATCCATCCATCATCTTCCGCTTATCCGAGGTCGGGTCGCGGGGGCAACAGCCTAAGCAGGGAAACCCAGACTTCCCTCTCCCCAGCCACTTCGTCTAGTTCTTCCCGGGGGATCCCGAGGCGTTCCCAGGCCAGCCGGGAGACATAGTCTTCCCAACGTGTCCTGGGTCTTCCCCGTGGCCTCCTACCGGTTGGACGTGCCCTAAACACCTCCCTAGGAAGGCGTTCGGGTGGCATCCTGACCAGATGCCCGAACCACCTCATCTGGCTCCTCTCCATGTGGAGGAGCAGCGGCTTTATTTTGAGTCCCTCCCGGATGGCAGAGCTTCTCACCCTATCTCTAAGGGAGAGACCCGCCACACGGCGGAGGAAACTCATTTCGGCCGCTTGTACCCGTGATCTTATCCTTTCGGTCATGACCCAAAGCTCATGACCATAGGTGAGGATGGGAACGTAGATCGACCGGTAAATTGAGAGCTTTGCCTTCCGGCTAAGCTCCTTCTTCACCACAACGGATCGGTACAACGTCCGCATTACTGAAGACGCCGCACCGATCCGCCTGTCGATCTCACGATCCACTCTTCCCTCACTCGTGAACAAGACTCCTAGGTACTTGAACTCCTCCACTTGGGGCAGGGTCTCCTCCCCAACCCGGAGATGGCATTCCACCCTTTTCCGGGCGAGAACCATGGACTCGGACTTGGAGGTGCTGATTCTCATTCCGGTCGCTTCACACTCGGCTACGAACCGATCCAGCGAGAGCTGAAGATCCCGGTCAGATGAAGCCATCAGGACCACATTATCTGCAAAAAGCAGAGACCTAATCCTGCGGTTACCAAACCGGAACCCCTCAACGCCTTGACTGCGCCTAGAAATTCTGTCCATAAAAGTTATGAACAGAATCGGTGACAAAGGACAGCCTTGGCGGAGTCCAACCCTCACTGGAAATGTGTCCGACTTACTGCCGGCAATGCGAACCAAGCTCTGACACTGATCATACAGGGAGCGGACCGCCACAATAAGACAGTCCGATACCCCATACTCTCTGAGCACTCCCCACAGGACTTCCCGAGGGACACGGTCGAATGCCTTCTCCAAGTCCACAAAGCACAAGTAGACTGGTTGGGCAAACTCCCATGCACCCTCAAGAACCCTGCCGAGAGTATAGAGCTGGTCCACAGTTCCACGACCAGGACGAAAACTACACTGTTCCTCCTGAATCCGAGGTTCGACTATCCGACGTAGCCTCCTCTCCAGTACACCTGAATAAACCTTACCGGGAAGGCTGAGGAGTGTGATGCCACGATAGTTGGAACACACCCTCCAGTCCCCCTTCTTAAAGAGAGGAACCACCACCCCGGTCTGCCAATCCAGAGGTACCGCCCCCGTCCACGCGATGCTGCAAAGTCTTGTCAACCTAGACAGCCCCAAAGCATCCAGAGCCTTAAGGAACTCCGGGCGGATCTCGTCCACCCCTGGGGCCTTGCCACCAAGGAGCTTTTTAACTACCTCAGCCCCAGAAATAGGAGAGTCCACCACAGATTCCCCAGGCACTGCTTCCTCATAGGAAGACGTGTTGGTGGGATTGAGGAGGTCTTCGAAGTATTCCTTCCACCTATCCACAACATCCGCAGTCGAGGTCAGCAGAACACCATCCGCACCATACACGGTGTTGATAGTGCACTGCTTCCCCATCCTAAGGCGGCGGACGGTGGGACCCGCTTTGCATAATATATGTGACCACTCCTTTTAGAGGCGGCCTCAGTGATGTTGACTATGAAACTCTGAATAAAAAGAGGGACACGGGAGCTGAACCTTAGAGCGTAGGGCGAGACTGTGACTAAGTGTTCAGCGCCGTGCGTTCTCCTCATGAGCTAAATTGAACTCTGTCTCTGCTTGGTTCCTTGCTTCTTGTCTGATTAATAAATATCATCAGTGTTTGAACCTGATACTGACACAAACTACTTGTGATAATGGGCTTAACCTAGAGGGGTGCCCTTCTTCTCCACTTTGTACTCTCCCGGAAATCGGGCGCGGTGACAAATGAGATAGCGGAAGTGATGCAGGGACACAATCTAATTCTTCCCCCATCTGATAGCAAAGAGCAGCGTGATGGGAAATGTGCCGTGTTTACAGACAAGCCGAAGCAAAAAGGATGCAGATAAATAAAAAAACAAGTAGATGGACGCATGGACTGCAGCGTCGGGAATAAAGGCGAGGAAAAGTTTTGCAATGTTCCATTTTCGAAGGCAAACATCAAATGAATGTGTTCCAATGCACTGCAGATCCAATCAGTGATAGCGATGTTCCTCACATAATTGTATTCGTATTTATGTGACGTTTTATGGAACTCCTTCTGTAACTTGTCACTTTGGCTATGGAGGATGCCGGTGGATCTTTGTGGTGCATTCAGGGTCCCTCGGACTTTTGAGAATAACACCATTCTGCTACAAGAATGTGATTAAATTACCGGAGTAAAGTACAACAGGAAGGGGAGTCATATGGCCCCATTGGTCACGGTTTACCCGACAGATAAAACGTGACCTACTCGGTGGCCTGGTGGTTAGAGTGTCCGCCTTGACATCGGTAGGTTGTGAGTTCAAACCCTGGCCGAGTCATACCAAAGACTGTAAAAATGGGAGCCATTACCTCTTTGCCTGGCACTCAGCATCAAGGGTCGGAATTGGGAGTTAAATCACCAAAAATTATTAATGGGCGTGGCCACCGCTGCTGCCCACTGCTCCCCTCACCTCCCAGGGGGTGATCAATGGGATGGATCAAATGCAGAGGACACATTTAGCCACACCTAGTGTGTGTGTGACAATTATTGGTACTTTAACTTTTAACAAATTGGGTGGTATACTATCCACTGTTGAATATCTTAAATTTGTGGCAATTCTAACTTTGACCACAGCTTTAGCTGCTATGTAAAGTGGCACTTTCCATAGTTTTCAGCAGACTGCTTATGATCAAGCTCCACCTAGAAATGGGGCCATATGGACCCCATGTATACTATACCGTTCAAAGAATATATTTTAAATATTTACAAAATCAAAGTAGTCATTTTGCGAGAGTTTTTTCAACAATTATTTTCTCGTTAAATGACAATTCTTGTGGTATTTCAACTTAAACACCATTTTATCTGCCCTGGTGGTGTAACGGCACACAAAGCTCCCTTTTGAGCAAACAGAACTTGGCTCACTAGTGTGTTAAGACAACAACAAAAAGCTTAGAATTGTATTACAACCTTTTTTTTTTTTTGCCTTATTTTTAGGTATTAAGAATGTACAAACCCCGTTTCCATATGAGTTGGTAAATTGTGTTAGATGTAAATATAAACGGAATACAATGATTTACAAATAATGTTCAACCCATATTCAGTTGAATATGCTACAAAGACAACATATTTGATGTTCAAACTGATAAACATTTTTTTTTTTTTTTGCAAATAATCATTAACTTTAGAATTTGATGCCAGCAACACGTGACAAAGAAGTTGGGAAAGGTGGCAATAAATACAGATAAAGTTGAGGAATGCTCATCAAACACTTATTTGGAACGTCCCACAGGTGTGCAGGCTAATTGGGAACAGGTGGGTGCCATGATTGGCTATAACAGCAGCTTCCCAAAAAACGCTAACTAATTCACAAACAAGGATGGGGCGAGGGTCACCACTTTGTAAGCAAATTGTTGAACAGTTTTGAAACATTTCTCAACGAGCTATTGCAAGGAATTTAGGGATTTTACCATCTACGGTCCGTAAAATCATCAAAAGGTTCAGAGAATCTGGTAGAAATCACTGCACGTAAGCGATGATATTACGGACCTTTGATCCCCCAGGCGGTACTGCATCAAAAACCGGCATCAGTTTGTAAAGGATATCACCACACGGGCTCAGGAACACTTCATATAACCACTGTCAGTAACTACAGTTGGTCGCTACATCTGTAAATGCAAGTTAAAACTCTACTATGCAAAGCGAAAGCCATTCATCAACAACACCCAGGAACACAGCCGGCTTCGCTGGGCCCGAGCTCATCTAAGATGGACTGATGCAAAGTGGAAAGGTGTTCTGTGGTCTGACGAGTCCACATTTCAAATTATATTTGGAAACAGAGGACGTGGTGTCCTCCAGGACAAAGAGGAAAATAACCATTCGGATTGTTATAGAATCAAAGTTAAAAAACATAGCAACGTTATCATGGACGCCCCTGCTTATTTCAGCAAGACAATGCCAAGCCACATGTTACAACAGCGTGGCTTTGTAAAAAAAAAGAGTGCGGGTACTTTCCTGGCCCGCCTGCAGTTCAGACCTGTCACCCATGGAAAATGTGTGGCGCATTATGAAGCGTAAAATAGGACAGCGGAGACCCCGGACTGTTGAAGGACTGAAGCTCTACATAAAACAAGAATGGGAAAAAAATTCCACTTTCAAAGCTTCAACAATTAGTTTCCTCAGTTCCCAAACGTTTATTGAGTGTTGTTAAAAGAAAAGGTGATGTAACACAGTGGTGAACATGCCCTTTCCCAACTACTTTGACACGTGTTGCAGCCATGAAATTCCAAGTTAATTATTATTTGCAAAAAAATGTTTAATTTGAGAGTTTGAACATCAAATATGTTGTCTTTGTAGTGCATTCAACTGAATATGGGTTGAAAAGGATTTGCAAATCATTGTATTCCGTTTATATTTACATCTAACACAATTTCCCAACTCATATGGAAACAGGGTTTGTAATCCAAATCACTGAAGGGGGGAAAAAAAGAGAATCATAACTTAAAACATGCTCCATATTTCCATGCGCCAACACTGCACCAAGACAACGTTTCCAAGGGATATTTTGAGATTGTATTTAAAAAAAAAAAAAAAAAGGTAAAAAAAAAAAAAAATACATTCCCTAGTGACCGTATTATTTCGAAGCAGTTCCGAGCCACACCTGGAGGGTTCTGAATGAGAGTAGGTGTTGTTGTTGTGGTTCTCTGCCTTATAAGACATGAATATTCACCAGGACGGTCTCCGAGGGAGTGATGTCTCGCTGATCAACAGCAGCTTGTTTGTTAGTCTTTGTCAATGTGAGCTCGCAGCTCGTCAGGAGACATTTTTTCAAAATGATCTTTGCACACACACGCCAACCATTTCTTGAATGCATCAACATGGCTGCCACAAAAGGTAATTGTTGCAAATGAGTGCCCCGCACTACCCTTTTCAGCCTCACGGGGCGCTATTGACGAGGACGACAGCTGCACTGCAAGGCCCTAAGGAGGCCGTATTAGGCAAAACCAACTTTTTGAACCTGATGGTACTTGCTTATGTGTATAGAATTTGTCCTTCCTGTGACTTTTTCATCTGCGGATACCTGTGTATACATGGTAAAGGCTGACCCAAAGGGCAGCTGCCCGCCACCGTAGCGCCCACTCCATCCTCTCTGTTGCAAGTTTTGTTGATTCTATGTAAAATGTTTACGTGTGCTACGGCTATGAGGTTTTTTTTTTCCTTGGCCTCAATCTGTACCCCCTCCCTGGAGTCCAGCCTTTGACTGAACATTTTTTTTACTAAAATGTACACACATCACTACAGTAAAACAAACAATATTACTAAAATGTATATACATCACTAAAAATAGCACTAAAATATTACTAAAATGTAAATATATCACTAAAATGTACATACTTTGCTACAGTATCACTAAAATATTACTAAAATGTACGTAATCACTACAGTATCACAAAAATTTTACTAAAATGTACATACATCACTAAAAGTATCACTAAAATGTTGCTAAAATATACATATATTACTAAGAGTATCACTGAAATATTACTAAAATACACATACATCACTACTGTATCACTAAAATGTACATACATCACTGAACGGATCACTAAAATATTACTAAAATGTACATACATCACTAAAAGTATTACTAAATATTACTAAAATGTGCATACATCACTAAATGTATCTCTAAAATGTTACTAAAATGTACATACATCACTGAAAGTATCACTAAATATTACTAAAATGTACAAACATCACTAAAGGTATCACTAAAATATTACTAAAATGTACATACATCATTGAAAGGATCACTAAAATATTACTAAAATGTACATACATCACTGAAAGGATCACTCAAATATTACTAAAATGTACATACATCACCAAAAGTATCACTAAATATTACTAAAATGTGCATACATCACTAAAGGTGTCACTAAAATGTTACTAAAATGTACATACATCACTAAAAGTATCACTAAATATTACTAAAATGTACATACATCGCTAAAGATGTCCCTAAAATGTTACTAAAATGTACATACATCACTGAAAGGATCACTAGCATATTACTAAAATGTACATACATCACTGAAAGTATCACTAAAATATTACTTAAATGTACATACATCACTAAAAGTATCACTAAATATTACTAAAATGTGCATACATCACTAAAGGTATCACTAAAATGTTACTAAAATGTACATACATCACTGAAAGTATCACTAAATATTACTAAAATGTACATACATCACTAAAGGTATCACTAAAATGTTACTAAAATGTACATACATCACTGAAAGGATCACTAAAATATTACTAAAATGTACATACATCTATAAAAGTATTACTAAATATTACTAAAATGTACATACATCACTAAAGGTATCACTAAAATGTTACTAAAATGTACATACATCACTGAAAGTATCACTAAATATTATTAAAATGTACATACATCACTAAAGGTATCACTAAAATGTTACTAAAATGTACATACATCACTGAAAGTATCACTAAATATTACTAAAATGTACATACATCACTAAAGGTATCACTAAAATGTTACTAAAATGTACATACAGTACATCACTACTGTATCACTAAAATGTACATACATCACTGAAAGTATCACTTAAATATTACTTAAATGTACATACATCACTAAAAGTATCACTAAAATATTACTAAAATGTACATACATCATTGAAAGGATCACTAAAATATTACTAAAATGTACATACATCACTGAAAGGATCACTCAAATATTACTAAAATGTACATACATCACCAAAAGTATCACTAAATATTACTAAAATGTGCATACATCACTAAAGGTGTCACTAAAATGTTACTAAAATGTACATACATCACTAAAAGTATCACTAAATATTACTAAAATGTACATATATCGCTAAAGATGTCCCTAAAATGTTACTAAAATGTACATACATCACTGAAAGGATCACTAAAATATTACTAAAATGTACATACATCACTGAAAGTATCACTAAAATATTACTTAAATGTACATACATCACTAAAAGTATCACTAAATATTACTAAAATGTGCATACATCACTAAAGGTATCACTAAAATGTTACTAAAATGTACATACTTCACTGAAAGTATCACTAAATATTACTAAAATGTACATACATCACTAAAGGTATCACTAAAATGTTACTAAAATGTACATACATCACTGAAAGGATCACTAAAATATTACTAAAATGTACATACATCACTGAAAGGATCACTAAAATATTACTAAAATGTACATACATCAATAAAAGTATTAAATATTACTAAAATGTACATACATCACTAAAGGTATCACTAAAATGTTACTAAAATGTACATACATCACTGGAAGTATCACTAAATATTATTAAAATGTACATACATCACTAAAGGTATCACTAAAATGTTACTAAAATGTACATACATCACTGAAAGTATCACTAAATATTACTAAAATGTACATACATCACTAAAGGTATCACTAAAATGTTACTAAAATGTATATACATCACTACTGTATCACTAAAATGTACATACATCACTGAAAGTATCACTTAAATATTACTTAAATGTACATACATCACTAAAAGTATCACTAAAATATTACTAAAATGTACATACATCACTGAAAGGATCACTAAAATATTACTAAAATGTACATACATCACTAAAAGTATTACTAAATATTACTAAAATGTACATACATCACTAAAGGTATCAATAAAATATTACTAAAATGTACATACATCACTAAAGGTATCACTAAAATGTTACTAAAATGTGCATACATCACTGAAAGTATCACTAAATATTATTAAAATGTACATACATCACTAAAGGTATCACTAAAATATTACTAAAATGTACATACATCACTGAAAGTATCCCTAAATATTACTAAAATGTACATACATCACTAAAGGTATCACTAAAATGTTACTAAAATGTACATACATCACTACTGTATCACTAAAATGTACATACATCACTGAAAGTATCACTAAAATATTACTTAAATGTACATACATCACTAAAAGTATCACTAAAATATTACTAAAATGTACATACATCACTGAAAGGATCACTAAAATATTACTAAAATGTACATACATCACTGAAAGGATCACTAAAATATTACTAAAATGTACATAAATCACTAAAAGTATTACTAAATATTACTAAAATGTACATACATCACTAAAGGTATCACTAAAATGTTACTAAAATGTACATACATCACTGAAAGTATCACTAAATATGATTAAAATGTACATACATCACTAAAGGTATCACTAAAATGTTACTAAAATGTACATACATAACTGAAAGTATCACTAAATATTACTAAAATGTACATACATCACTAAAGGTATCACTAAAATGTTACTAAAATGTACATACATCACTACTGTATCACTAAAATGTACATACATCACTGAAAGTATCACTAAAATATTACTTAAATGTACATACATCACTAAAAGTATCACTAAAATATTACTAAAATGTACATACATCACTGAAAGGATCACTAAAATATTACTAAAATGTACATACATCACTAAAAGTATTACTAAATATTACTAAAATGTACATACATCACTAAAGGTATCAATAAAATATTACTAAAATGTACATACATCACTAAAGGTATCACTAAAATGTTACTAAAATGTACATACATCACTGAAAGTATCACTAAATATTATTAAAATGTACATACATCACTAAAGGTATCACTAAAATGTTACTAAAATGTACATACATCACTGAAAGTATCCCTAAATATTACTAAAATGTACATACATCACTAAAGGTATCACTAAAATGTACATACATCACTACTGTATCACTAAAATGTACATACATCACTGAAAGTATTACTAAAATATTACTTAAATGTACATACATCACTAAAAGTATCACTAAAATATTACTAAAATGTACATACATCTCTGAAAGGATCACTAAAATATTACTAAAATGTACATACATCACTAAAAGTATTACTAAATATAACTAAAATGTACATACATCGCTACAGTATCACTAAAATATAACTAAAATGTACGTACATCACTACAGTATCACTCAAGTGTACATACATCACCAAAAGTATCACTAAAATGTCCAGATATTGCTATAGTATCTGAGGCTCCGAAATGACAACACTGGCACGGCTTCCCAAAGACGGGCTCTTTACTTGAGTTTTTGCCGTGAAGACTGGTGGCCGCCTGCTACTTCAAAGGTTCTTGGGCAGCAAATATTTCAGTCTTGTGCAACTTGTTCAGCTAGCGTGATGTTCTTGCTGCTGCTGATGGCTCAAAGTCTTTTGCATGTCTGCAACCCCGAATACTACACCAAAATCTCGCGAGAATAGCGGTGTGACAAAGGAAATAAATTGCCCTTTTTATAGTAAACCAAATGTGTCTTATTTACAAAAAATATAACATGAATTCACAAGCATAATAATTTTCAACAAAAAATGTTAACCCTTAAAACAAAATATATGAAGTGTAAGTTTTCAACAACACTTACACTCCCACCAAAATCACTCCTTGTTTCTCAATGTGATTTTCTAAGAAGTGTTCTGGTTAGAATCGGTTTTACTGTGTAAGTCAGTCTCAAGTAGGGTCATGACTTTGCGAATAGGTCTTTCTAGGTAATCAGTCGGGCTTCACGGTGGCAGAGGGGTTAGTGCGTCTGCCTCACAATACGAAGTTCCTGCAGTCCTGGGTTCAAATCCAGGCTCGGGATCTTTCTGTGTGGAGTTTGCATGTTCTCCCCGTGAATGCGTGGGTTCCCTCCGGGTACTCCGGCTTCCTCCCACTTCCAAAGACATGCACCTGAGGATAGGTTGATTGGCAACACTAAATTGGCCCTAGTGTGTGAATGTGAGTGTGAAAGTTGTCCGTCTATCTGTGTTAGCCCTGCGATGAGGTGGCGACTTGTCCAGGGTGTACCCCGCCTTCTGCCCGATTGTAGCTGAGATAGGCGCCAGCACCCCCCGCGACCCATAAAATGGGAATAAGCGGTAGGAAATGGATGGATGGAAGGTAAATCAGTCTCGTCAAGTGGTTTCACTGGTCTTCAACTTCACCTTTCGAACTTTGCCATCTGGGCTTTCCAAAGTCTCTATTACTCGAGCTAGTTTCCATTTACCTCTTGGAGCGTTATCATCCTGTATTATCACAATATCATTTACTTGCAGGTTTCTTGGAACTTTCTGACATTTCTGTCGCTGTTGGAGATTCAACAAAATATTCTCGCCTCCATCTTTGCCAAAATTCATTTGCGAGAAATTGCACCCTTTTCCATCTTTTGTTCAAGTACAAATCATCCTTGCAAAACTGTCCTGGAGGGGGAAGAATAACTGAAGATTTCATCGTTAATATGTGATTGGGAGTTAGTGGTTCTGGACCCGCGGGATCATTTAGACCATGGGTGTCAAACTCTGGCCCGCGCCGTGTAATTTCATTTGGCCCTTGAGGCAATATCAATTTAGCATTAGAGCTGGCCCGCTGGTGTTATACAGCGTCGGTGTCGCCGTAACACCGCGTTCACCGCTAATACTCATCCTTGCCAACCCTCAAAATTTTTCCGGTAGACTCCCGAAGTTCAGTGCCCCTCCCGAAAATCTCCCGGGGCAACCATTCTCCCGGATTTCAACCGATTTCCACCTGGAAAACTATACTGGGGGCGTGCATTTAAGGCACTGCCTTTAGCATTCTCTACAACCTGTCGTCACGTCCACTTTTCCTCCATACTAACAGCGTGTCACATAATATTTGTGGCTTTTACACACACACACACAAGTGACTGCAAGGCATACTTGGTCAACAGCCAAACATGTCACACTGAGGGTGACCGTATAAACAACTTTAGCACTGTTACAAATATGCGCCACACTGTGAACCCACACCAAACAAGAATGACAAACACATTTCAGGTGAACATCCGCACCGTAACACAACAGAACAGATGCCCCGAACCCCTTGCAGCACTAACTCTTCCAGGAAACTTCCAGCAAACTGACCAATAATTAACGTTTTATTCATGCATTTTCTCTTGCTACTTCAAGGCTTGAATGTTTGGTTCATTCATTATTATTTTATTTTCAAATGTATTATTAGCCTGTGGAAAAAAATGATATTTACCTCAGAAGATTGCAAATAGAAAAGAGGCATTACATTTTTATTTAAATTTTATTTGATATGCCATTGATATTTTTTTGTATTATTATTATTGTTATTATTTGAAACTGGATTTTGCATGTCACTAAAGTCGGTGCCGCTGTAACACCGCATTTAAGAAGGGGGACCAGAGGGTGTGTCCAACTATCGTGGGATCACACTCCTCAGCCTTCCCGGTAAGATTTATTCAGGTGTACTGGAGAGGAGGCTACGCCGGATAGTCGAACCTCGGATTCAGGGGGAACAGTGTGGTTTTCGTCCTGGTCGTGGAACTGTGGACCAGCTCTATACTCTCGGCAGGGTTCTTGAGGGTGCATGGGAGTTTGCCCATCCAGTCTACAGGTGCTTTGTGGACTTGGAGAAGGCACTGGACCGTGTCCCTCGGGAAGTCCTGTGGGGAGTGCTCAGAGAGTATGGGGTATCGCACTGTCTTATTGTGGCGGTCCGCTCCCTGTATGATCAGTGCCAGAGCTTGGTCCGCATGGCTGGCAGTAAGTCGAACACATTTCCAGTGAGGGTTGGACTCCGCCAAGGCTGTCCTTTGTCACCGATTCTGTTCATAACTTTTATGGACAGAATTTCTAAGCGCAGTCAAGGCGTTGAGGGGTTCCGGTTTGGTGACCGCAGGATTAGGTCTCTGCTTTTTGCAGATGATGTGGTCCTGATGGCTTCATCTGACCGGGATCTTCAGCTCTCACTGGATCGGTTTGCAGCCGAGTGTGAAGCGACCGGAATGAGAATCAGCACCTCCAAGTCCGAGTCCATGGTTCTCGCCCGGAAAAGGGTGGAGTGCCATCTCCGGGTTGGGGAGGAGACCCTGCCCCAAGTGGAGGAGTTCAAGTACCTATGAGTCTTGTTCACGAGTGAGGGAAGAGTGGATCGTGAGCTCGAAAGGCGGATCGGTGCGGCGTCTTCAGTAATGCAGACGTTGTACCGATCCGTTGTGGTGAAGAAGGAGCTGAGCCGGAAGGCAAAGCTCTCAATTTACCGGTCGATCTACGTTCCCATCCTCACCTATGGTCATGAGCTTTGGGTCATGACCGAAAGGATAAGATCAAGGGTACAAGCGGCCCAAATGAGTTTCCTCCGCCGTGTGGCGGGGCTCTCCCTTAGAGATAGGGTGAGAAGCTCTGCCATCCGGGAGGAACTCAAAGTAAAGCCGCTGCTCCTCCACATGGAGAGGAGCCAGATGAGGTGGTTCGGGCATCTGGTCAGGATGCCACCCCAACGCCTTCCTAGGGAGGTGTTTAGGGCACGTCCAACCGGTAGGAGGCCACGGGGAAGACCCAGGACACGTTGGGAAGACTATGTCTCCCGGCTGGCCTGGGAACGCCTCGGGATCCCCCGGGAAGAGCTAGACGAAGTGGCTGGGGAAAGGGAAGTCTGGGTTTCCCTGCTTAGGCTGTTGCCCCCGCGACCCGACCTCGGATAAGCGGAAGAAGATGGATGGATGGACTAAAGTTATATAAGCCTTGCTTGTTCAATATTTAATGCAAAACTTGTTTGGGTCCCTATTAAAAGGTTAATTTGTTCAACCTTGGCCCACTCTGTATTTGAGTTTGACACCCCTGATTTAGATATTCAACACTTAAGGGTCTACTGTTGATGATTGCCATTGTCTCGTAAAGTAATGTTCTTAGACTAGTTATATCGAGTCTGTTTGAGTACTTGTCAAGCATTGCTGTAAATATGCTTCGCACTGTACGAATTTGTGGATCCCAGATACCTCCCATGTGACTTGCTGATGGAACGTTCATCACTAATTCGCAACCAATGACTCTTTGTGGTTCTTGATCCACGTCTTTCATTAACTCCGAAAACTCTCTCCTAGCACCAGAGGTGGGTAGTAACGCGCGACATTTACTCCGTTACATCTACTCGAGTAACTTTTGGGATGAATTGTACTTCTAAGAGTAGTTTTTATGCAACATACTTTTACTTTTACTTGAGTATATTTATATCAATCAATCAATCAATCAATGTTTATTTATATAGCCCCAAATCACAAATGTCTCAAAGGACTGCACAAATCATTACGACTACAACATCCTCGGAAGAACCCACAAAAGGGCAAGGAAAACTCACACCCAGTGGGCAGGGAAAATTCACATCCAGTGGGACGCCAGTGACAATGCTGACTATGAGAAACCTTGGAGAGGACCTCAGATGTGGGCAACCCCCCCCCTCTAGGGGACCGAAAGCAAATATAGAGAAGAAATGCTACTTTTACTCCGCTCCATTTATCTACATTCAGCTCGCTACTCGCTACTTTTTTTTATCGATCTATTAATGTTTGTTTTGGTTTTTCAAAGTAGGATCTACGCATGCCTATGGTTCACCAATCACAAGCAGTCACTGGTGACGTTGGACCAATCAAACAGAGCCAGGCGGTCACATGACCGTCACACGTAAAACCCAACTTAAACATGTTGACATACTTATTGGGGTGTTACCATTTAGTGGTCAATTGTACGGAATATGTACTGTACTGTGCAATCTAATAATAAAAGTTTCAATCAATCGATCAAAAGTGTAAAGGAAAAAAGACGCTTTTTATTTCAACCGTACTTCCCGTCATAAACCTAAAGACTGATCGCACAGTTCCTGTCTTCACAATAAAAGTGCCGCTCCATCGCGCCTGCGCTAACAAAATAAGAGTCTCCGAAAGCCAGCGCAAACAAGCTAGCAAGCTACGGAGTTTGCCGCCAATGTATTTCTTGTGAAGTGTATAAAAACGCATATGGAAGCTGGACAAATTAGATGCCAAAAACCAACGAGTTTCATGTTGTATTACACAGAAAGGAGGAACTTTTTTTCTCCTCCATTCGAAAACGTGGACGTTATCAGCACTTTACTGTCTGATTCCAATCAATGCAAGTCATCAGAATCAGGTAATACACCAACTTATATTCTTGTCTTAATGAAAGATTGGAATCTATATGTTAAACATGCATGTATATTCATTAAAACACCTTTAACATGTCAACAAAAACGGCAAAATAAATAAATATACATTATATACTGTATATATAAATGTATGTATGTATGTATGTGTATATATATATATACATATATATATATATATGATATGATATGTGTGTATGTATATATGATGTAGATCAACTCGACTTGGTCTTTTATTAAGTAATTGACTAACGTTGAAAAACTTATTGGGGTTTTACCATTTAGTGGTCAATTGTACAGAATATGTACTGTACTGTGCAATCTAATAATAAAAGTTTCAATCAATCAATCAATGCCTACTGAGCCTATGGTGCTGTTTAGTTATTGTGGCTCAATGTGCCTTATTTTTTTTATTTTAATGTAGTATTATTTAATATATATTATTGTTTTAGTTGCTTAAGAGATATTCCTGGCTCTGAATTTGCTCGTTGCTATTTTTATGTTTTTGTGCATTATTTGTTGCCGTAATCATTAAACAAACAGGTTACTCATCAGTTACTCAGTACTTGAGTAGTTTTTTCACGACATACTTTTTACTTTTACTCAAGTAAATATTTGGGTGACTACTCCTTACTTTTACTTGAGTAATAAATCTCTAAAGTAACAGTACTCTTACTTGAGTACAATTCCTCTGCGATGAGGTGGCGACTTGTCCAGGGTGTACCCCGCCTTCCGCCTGATTGTAGCTGAGATAGGCGCCAGCGCCCCCCCGCGACCCCGAAAGGGAATAAGCGGTAGAAAATGGATGGATGGATGGAGTACAATTTCTGGCTACTCTACCCACCTCTGCCTAGCACCCATTAAGTTTGTTCCTTGGTCGCACCTTAATTGTCGGACAGGACCTCTTATGGCGATCAGAGTTCGAAGGGCATTTATGAAAGCATCTGTCGATAAGTCGTCGAGTGTTTCAATGTGCACAGCTCCAGAACATAAGCATGTGAGCAATAATCCATATCTTTTTACTTATTTTCTTCCATCCTCTACTATGAATGGGCCGAAACAGTCGATGCCGCAGTAGGTAAAAGGTGGCGCTGTTTCTGTTCTCACTTCTGGCAAATCTGCCATCTGTTGGACATTTGCAGCTTTTCTGTATTTTCTGCACTTAACGCAGCGGTAGATGTGCGATGAAACAACATTTCCACATCCTAATATCCAAATTCCATTTGAACGCAATTCATTAGTAGTCATGCCTCTCCCTTGATGATGTACACGTTCATGGTAGTGTTTGACGAGTAGGGCTGACACGTGAGATTCTTTGGGAAGAATTGCGGGGTGTTTCACATCATGATGTGAGGCTGATTGGGATAATCTTCCTCCCACCCTGAAAACATCTGACTTGTCCAGGAAAGCGTTCATCTGTATTAGTTTGTTGTGCTTGTGTAAAGAATTTTCCTTTTGAGATCTGATTTTCTTTATTTCCTCAGGGAAAGCTTCTCTTTGCACTAGCTTGATGATGAACATTTCTGCATCCTTTCTCTCTTCAAGATCTGTGACTTGATCGTTCTTTCTTGGATACCTTTATATTCTTTGATGAATCTCTTGAGTCTGGCGATGGCCTTTATTGCTGTAGACCAGGGGCGCTCACACTTTTTCTGCAGGTGAGCTACTTTTCAATTGACCAAGTCGAGGAGATCTACCTCATTCCTATTTATAATTTATAATTATTTATTTATGAAAGAGACATTTTTGTTAACAAGTTAATGGTGTTTAATGATAATACAAGCATGTTTAACACACATAGATTCCTTTCTTTCATGAAGACAAGAATATAAGTTGGTGTATTACCTGATTCTGATGACTTGCATTGATTGGAATTAGACAGTGGTGCTGATAACGTCCGCATTTTCAAATGGAGGAAAAAAAAAGTCCTCCTTTCTGTCCAATACCACATGAAAGTGGTCGGATTTGGCATCTCATTTGTCCAACTTGCATACTCCTTTTTAAACACTTTGTTATGAGAGTAGCATATGTGTGTGGCCCTTTAATGTCTGGCAGCAGGTGAGTGACGTCAGTGAGTGTGCGGGTGGGCAAGCAAGTGAGAAAGCGGTCGCTGAGGGCGGGGGAGAAATACATTGGCATCAAACTCCGTAGCTTGCTAGCTTGTGCACGCTAGCTTTCTGAGACTCTTATTTTGTTAGCACAGGCAGGATGAAACAGGTCTTTTATGGTGAAGACAGGAACTGTGCTGTCGGTCTTTAGAGTTTTGACAGTAGGTACGGAGTCTCTAGAAATAAAATGTTTTTCTCTGCGTCCGCCCTGTTAGTGATTTGTTTGCTTAAATATGAGCTCGCAGCAGCCAGCGTCATCTCACAAGATCCTCGGGTGCCGAAAATGTCAAACAACTGACGAAAGAGAAGTCTTGGTATGATTGATGATTGCTAATTTTTATGTCTATTTTTTAATGCCTGGCTTGAGATCGACTGACACACCCTCCGAGATCGACCAGTCGAAGCATTTAAGTCTCACCTTAAAACTAATCTGTATACTCTAGCCTTTAAATAGACCTCCTTTTTAGACCAGTTGATCTGCCGCTTCTTTTCTTTCTCCTATGTCCCCCCCTCCCTTGTGGAGGGGGTCCGGTCCGATGACCATGGATGAAGTACTGGCTGTCCAGAGTCGAGACCCAGGATGGACCGCTCGTCGGGACCCAGGATGGACCGTTCGCCTGTATTGGTTGGGGACATCTCTACGCTGCTGATCCGCTTGAGATGGTTTCCTGTGGACGGGACTCTCGCTGCTGTCTTGGAGCCACTATGGATTGCACTTTCACAGTATCATGTTAGACCCGCTCGACATCCATTGCTTTCGGTCCCCTAGAGGGGGGGGGTTGCCCACATCTGTGGTCCTCTCCAAGGTTTCTCATAGTCAGCATTGTCACTGGCGTCCCACTGGGTGTGAATTCTCCCTGCCCACTGGGTGTGAGTTTTCCTTGCCCTTTTGTGGGTTCTTCCGAGGATGTTGTAGTCGTAATGATTTGTGCAGTCCTTTGAGACATTTGTGATTTGGGGCTATATAAATAAACATTGATTGATTGATTGACATAATGCTCACCCCTGAACTAGACCAATCAGAAAATTTCTGTAAATGCCCTAGCACTGGGTTTGCTTCCTTTGATTGTGTAGTGTGCGTGTGACTTTTACGGAGTTCGGGATCTGTTTTTTCGATCTCTCCCACCATTTCCTCATTGACTGGAAGATCTTGTTTCCAAAGGAAATCTGGGCCTATTAACCAGTTTGATTCTTTCAACTGAGTTGTGCTTAAACCTCTTGAGACGTGATCAGCAGGGTTGTCTTCTGAGCTGACGTGCTGCCATTTTTCATGACTTGTGCTTAGTGTTATTCGTTTGATTCGATTGGCAACGAATGTGTGAAATCTTTTTGCATTGTTGGATATGTATGCCAATACGACTTGTGAATCTGACCAATAATATTCCTTGAGATTTTCAATTTCCAGTTCTCGCTTGATTACATCTGCGTTGCTGATGATAGTTCGAGTTTGGGATGGTTGTTTGTTTAATTGGTGTAACTCTTGCTTTATCCATGACTAGTGAAGAACTGATTTTTTCTTCTTTACTTATTGCTCTGAGGTATGAACATGCGCCATAACCTTCGAGGCTTGCGTCTGAGAAGTTATGTAACTCGTACTGTACAACATTGATGTCTTGTGAGTAGCTTCGTGGATCTTCAGAGCTGCCAGTTTGGGCAGGTCTGTCAACCATGCTTCCCACCGTGGTAGAATGTGGTCTGGGAGATCGTCGTCCCAATTTACTTTGTCTTTGCACAACGTTTGGAGTGTCTGCTTTCCAATCAGTATGAATGGGGCGACAAACCCAAGGGGGTCATAGACTGATGCAACTGTCGAGAGCACCCCTCTCCTTGTCAACGGGTTGTCTTTGACTTTGACTCTGAATTGGAATTTATCTGCCTCGATACACCATTGTACTCCAAGTGCGCGTTCAACGTGAGGTTATCCAAGAGCCAGGTCTTGTTCTTTGGCTTGAGCTTGTTCTTCTTGGGGAATTGCTTCGAGCACGTCTTTATTGTTTGACACAAACTTATGCAAACGGAGTTTGCCTGTCTTGCAAAGTGCTCTTGACTCTTTGACCAGCTTTATGGCTTCGGCTGTTGACGTAACACTAGCAAGTCCATCATCAACGTAAAAACCTCTTTGGATGAACTTGACAGTCTCTTTGCTGAACTTGTCTTTACCTTGAGATGCGAGATGTTTGAGTCTGAAGTTACAGCATCCGGGAGAGGAAGCTGACCCGAAAAGGTGCACTTTCATCCTGTACACTGAAGGTTCGGAGTTCAAATCACCTTTGTCCCACCAGAGAAATCTCAGGTAGTCTTGATGTTCCTTGACAACATGGAATTGATGGAACATTCTCTCCACGTCACACATGAAGGCGATGGGACCCTTTCTGAAGCGGCATAACACGCCCACCAATGTGTTGGTGAGGTCTGGTCCAGTCAGAAGATGATCGTTGAGAGATGTTTTCTGGAAACGGGCAGAACAATCAAAAACCACACGGATCTTTGCAGGCTTATGGGGGTGGGAAACCCCGTGGTGAGGGATGTACCACGCTGTCAGGTTATCCAGCTCTTGTACTGGGACTCTTTCTGCGTCTCCGCGGGTTATGATGTCATCCATAAACTTGACATAATCCTTGTAGTATTTCTCATCCCTTTTGAGTCTACGTTCCAATGAGGACAATCTGTGCTCAGCGTATTGTTTGTTGTTTGGAAGATTTGGATTGTCTGTTTTGAATGGTAGTGGACGTTCGTAGTGACCGTCTTCTTTTTGTCGTATGCCTTTTGTCAACTTTGTCATGAACAAAATATCTTCTTGAGAAATTGGATTGGCGTCTGTTGCATGCTCAGAGAAGTCAGATTCCAAAGCCTTTATCACATCAATTGGATTGACTTCCTTTACTTGAGTTCTGCATACAAAACGCACTTCTTGTTTTAGTTCAACTGCTGGTTGTGAAGCAGGAGTTACTTCACGCACAATGATTCTATGACTTGTGCCGATGGCATCATTGTGATTGTGTACTTGATACGAGCAACCAACTATGCTCCAGCCGAGATCGGTTAGCTGTGCGTAGGGTTGGTTTTCTTTGCCTGCAAGAACTTGTCTTGGTAGAAGGGCTTGTTGACAGTTATAGCCGATAAACAGACTAACTTCACATTCGAGCATTGGTGGTAACTTATCTGCTAGCTTTTCCAGATGAGGCCACTTCAAAGCGGTTGCAGACGTCGGGATATGTGACCTGTTAACTGGGATAAACTCTCTAGTAAAGACTGGTGGTGATATGATTTTCTTTCCCCACTTATATCCTCTGACTTGAAGGTTTACCAGCTTCTCACATGGTATAACTGTTGACTTGGTGGACATAGTAGATAGCTGCAGACTGGCTTTGCTTTTATCTGTGTTGAGATCTTGAGCTACTTCATTCAAGATGAAAGATGTATCGCTCTGTGAGTCGAGAAGGGCATACGCTAAAACTTCTTTCTCTGGGTGGTTTGTGGATGAGACCCAGACAGGTAGTATAGAGGACGTCAACATGTTTGAGGTGTCTTGAATTACCCTGTTAGAGATTGCGGTAGATTTGTCTTCATCCTTTGTGACTTTAGTGTCTACTTTGTCTTGAGCGTTATCCTCACTCTTTGCAGGTGTTGCCTTTTTACGTTCCATGAACTTTTCGTCATGCAGACATGTAGTATGTCTCCTTTGGCATTTCTCACATGTGCTACTTTTATCGCACTTCTTTGAATGATGTCCAGTTTTTAAATATCCGAAACACAGCTTTTCTGTCTGTGCAAACTTGACGGGATCTTGAACCATTGTTTCCATGAACTTGAAACATTTATCAGGAGTGTGGCCATTCCTTTTGCAGAAGAGACAGGTTACAGTATTTGCGTGACCTGAGCTTGTTGAGTGACTTGAGTTTGTAGTAAACGTTTTTGCTTGAATGACTTGACTGTGTGAATGTTTGGGTTTACTTGTGTCCAAACCTTTGAGTGCTTGCATTGAGGCTATGGGATCGCACGCTAAGTCAGCTTCCATAGTCACAAACTCCACAAACGTGCAGAAGGATGGATACTCTCCATTATTTGTTTGTCTTATTTTCATGGCTTTGCGCTTCCATCTTGTAGTCAACCAATCGGGAAGTTTCAACAAGAGTCTCTGAATTTCCATACAATCATTGAGAACTTCTGATGCCTTTATGTGTGGTATCACGGCTTCACAACTTCCAAGAAAGTCAGCAAATTCCCTTAACTCACTTCCATCTTTGTAGCTTATTTTCGGCCAACCCTGAAGTTTGTCTCTGAAGCATTTTCCTATGGTGAACAGATCTCCAAAACGCTTTTCCAGCAATTTCCAAGCTGAGTCGTATGCTTCATTTGTGCCTTCTAGGAGGAATCCTTCTACTGCTCTTTTTGCAGATCCACCGAGATACTTCCTGAGATAGTAAAGTTTCTCATTCTTGGGAATGTTCTTTCTTTCAATTAAGGTTTCAAATGACAACTGCCAGTCTTTGAACTTCAGTGGGTCTCCAGTGAACAATGCAAGTTCTGGAGTTGGAAGTCGATTTGCACTTATTGCTTCTGCTAGTACCCCAACTAGATCCGAATTTGCTTGTGGTTGCTTTGAGTGTTTGACTTGTGGCCTTTGCTTGTGTGATAGGAGTTGGTTGAATGTGTGGAGCAAACGCATGGCTTGTTGCATGAAAGACTTGGGTTGTGTTTATAGCTTGAAAGGGAATGCTTGGTGTGATAGGGATTGCTTGGGTTTCACTCGCTGCTTTAATACTGTGTGACATACTTCGACTTTCAGCAGTACTTTCAACTTCATCGTAAACTTTTACGCGAGCTTTAGCGGCATTCATTTTCTTAACTTCTTCCAAGCGGTCGATCTTTCTACGCTGCTCTTCCATTGCTTGTTGCCTTGCAAAGTTCTCGAGTTCCAATTTTTGTAGTTCAGCTATTTCCTTTTCCTGCTCGTCCACTACTGCCAGTATTTCTTGAGATGCAGCTGCTTCAGCTTCAGCTTCCATTCTTTTTATTATTTGTGAGCGGGATTGTCCTGAACTACTTTTGGACCTTTGTGATTTTGACCTTCATTTAGAACTTTCAGATCCTAAGCATGATCCGACATCTGGCCACGATTCTTCGTCATCCTCAATGTCTCCTCCAAGCCATTTTTCAGCTCTGTTGACTATAAATCCGGAGAGTGACATGCATGCATCAACTTTACGCCTAATTTCTGCTTCAGGAGATTGTATTTGACGTATCCGGTCATAAACAACGTGCACATCTTTACAAGTGATGTTTACGTTATTGAGTGATTCCTTTAATTCACTTTCTGAAGCTTCCTTTCTCAGCATTACTCTGCTCAGTCCTGCTTCATATCTCCATTTTTCAGAAACAAGTGAATATTTGTGTTTGAGGCTCTTTAGTTTCTCCTCTTGAAGTTCTTTACCCTTTTCGGTTAATGTTCTTAGTCTTTCACCTCTACGAACAGTTTTTTGTTCTGCAGCTTGCACTTCATCATGTTCTGCAACTTCATTAAGTGGTAACTTGTTATGGTTTACTAAGGACGTGACGGAAAACGGACACCAGGTGTCAGTGTTCAATAATATATTATATATATATATATAGGGTAAATATACATACAATAAGATTAATAAACTACAGAATGGTGTGTGTGTGTCAAAAACGCGACAGTGTGTATTGTGTATGACTATCCATCCATCCATCCATCCATCCATCCATCCATCTTCTTCCGCTTATCCGAGGTCGGGTTGCGGCGGCAACAACCTAAGCAGGGAAACCCAGACTTCCCTTTCCCCAGCCACTTCGTCTAGCTCTTCCCGGGGGATCCCGAGGCGTTCCCAGGCCAGCCGGGAGACATAGTCTTCCCAACGTGTCCTGGGTCTTCCCCGTGGCCTCATCCTACCGGTTGGACGTGCCCTAAACACCTCCCTAGGGAGGCGTTCGGGTGGCATCCTGACCAGATGCCCGAACCACCTCATCTGGCTCCTCTCGATGTGAAGGAGCAGCGGCTTTACTTTGAGTTCCTCCCGGATGGCAGAGCTTCTCACCCTATCTCTAAGGGAGAGCCCCGCCACACGGCGGAGGAAACTCATTTCGGCCGCTTGTACCCGTGATCTTATCCTTTCGGTCATGACCCAAAGCTCATGACCATAGGTGAGGATGGGAACGTAGATCGACCGGTAAATTGAGAGCTTTGCCTTCCGGCTCAGCTCCTTCTTCACCACAACGGATCGGTACAACGTCCGCATTACTGAAGACGCCGCACCGATCCGCCTTTCGAGCTCACGATCCACTCTTCCCTCACTCGTGAACAAGACTCCTAGGTATTTGAACTCATCCACTTGGGGCAGGGTCTCCTCCCCAACCCGGAGATGGCACTCCACCCTTTTCCGGGCGAGAACCATGGACTCGGACTTGGAGGTGCTGATTCTCATTCCGGTCGCTTCACACTCGGCTGCAAACCGATCCAGTGAGAGCTGAAGATCCCGGTCGGATGAAGCCATCAGGACCACATCATCTGCAAAAAGCAGGGACCTAATCCTGCGGTCACCAAACCGGAACCCCTCAACGCCTTGACTGCGCCTAGAAATTCTGTCCATAAAAGTTATGAACAGAATCGGTGACAAAGGACAGCCTTGGCGGAGTCCAACCCTCACTGGAAATGTGTTCGACTTACTGCCGGCAATGCGGACCAAGCTCTGGCACTGATCATACAGGGAGCGGACCGCCACAATAAGACAGTCCGATACCCCATACTCTCTGAGCACTCCCCACAGGACTTCCCGAGGGACACGGTCCAGTGCCTTCTCCAAGTCCACAAAGCACATGTAGACTGAAGATCCCGGTCAGATGAAGCCATCAGGACCACATCATCTGCAAAAAGCAGAGACCTAATCCTGCGGTCACCAAACCGGAACCCCTCAACGTGTATGACTATGTGAAGTATTTATTTGGAGTGTGTCTTACCAACGTGTTAGGTAGTGTAGACGGAGACGCGATGCAGACAGGGAAGTCCATGGGCGGAAACGAGGAGTCGAGGGACGAAGGAGGCATTCAGAGTCCAGAGGGAGATCCAGGGAAAAGGGTGAGGCGCACAGCTCACCTTGACGACGACGGAGGTTTCTGCGGAGGGGACACAAGAAAACACACTGAGAACACGAAGTGGCAGAACGCAGGGTGATCGGTTACGGTACGTATTTAGAACTAAGTTTCTGCGCTGATCCTTGGTCCACTGGTCGTCCTATACAGCCTCACGTCATTAGTCACAGGTGTGGACTGCGGCCAGCTGCAGAGGAGAGTGGGCGCGGTCCGCTTGATGAGCGCGGGGGCGTGTCCGGGTGCGCTGTCAGTGGGCCCTCTGGGTGGAACCACAGCGGAGGAAGATGGAGACCGCATGTACCACAACATAACTCTTC
This sequence comes from Nerophis ophidion, assembly GCF_033978795.1. Lineage (NCBI taxonomy): Eukaryota > Metazoa > Chordata > Actinopteri > Syngnathiformes > Syngnathidae > Nerophis > Nerophis ophidion. The sequence continues at coordinate 35,256,403 of NC_084630.1, forward strand.
TTTATCTTTGTCAGTCATCTTTAGCGTTGGGTCAACACACTGTTTAAATTCCAAAAATACTTCTTCAAATTCGCTTAGTTGGACTTTAACTTGTAAGTATCTTTTTAAAAACTTAAAATGCTGTTTTGACCTTAAGCAAAATGCACAAAACTCTTAATTCAACGATAATGCATCACTTTGAGGTAAAGTAAAATTAAGTAACTTTGGACAAATATGCTGTAGAAACTTATAGTGGACCTTTAAAGTTGACTTAAACCACTCGTTTTTTCTTTAGCATTGTCCTTGCTTAATTTCCACTTTACTTATTCTTAATACATTGCTTAGTTGCTTGTGTGATGAGCTTTGGTACTGGCGCCCTCTGGTGTCGCACCACGGTACCGTCACCCACTGCACCTGCTGGCGTCTTCGTCTATCACAAAATATCACTAAAATGTACATACATCTCTAAACGAATCACTAAAATATCACTGAAATGTACATACATCACTACAGTATCACTAAGGTGTACATACATCACTACAGTATCACAGAATATCACTAAAATGTACATACATCTCTAAAAGTATCACTAAATATTACTGAAATGTACATACATCACTACAGTATCACTAAAGTGTACATACATCACTAAAAGTATCACTAAAATGTACATAAATCAGTTAAATATTAATAAATGTACATACATCACTAAAAGTATCACTGAAACATTACTAAAATGTACATACATCACTAAAAGGTACATATATCACTACAATATCACTAAAATATCCCTAAAATATACATACATCACTACAGTATCACTAAAATATAACCAACATGTACGTACATAACTAAAAGTATCACTGAAATTGACATACTTTACTACAGTATCACTGAAAATATCACTAAAATGTAGATACATCACTAGTGTCACTAAAATATTACTAAAATGTACATACATCACTAAAAGGTACATAGATCACTAAAGTATCACTAAAATATCAATAAAATGTACATACATCCCTACAGTATCACTACAAAATATTACTAAAATGTACATACACCACTACAGTATCACTTAAGTATCACTTAAATGTACATACATCCCTAAAAGGTACATATATCACTACAATATCACTAAAATATCCCTAAAATGTACATACATCACTACAGTATCACTAAAATATAACCAACATGTATGTACATAACTAAAAGTATCACTAAAACTGACATACATTAGTACAGTATCACTGAAAATATCACTAAAATGTAGATACATCACTACAGTGTCACTAAAATATTACTAAATTGTACATACATCACTAAAATGTACATAGATCACTAAAGTATCATTAAAATATCAATAAAATGTACATAACACTGACACGATTGTATATACGGCGGATACTGCCCTCCAAAATAGTTTCTCTCGTTTTGAGGAAATAACATTAGAGGAATTGTTACAACGTGTAAATGGAATAAAACAGACAACATGTTTACTTGACCCTCTCCCTGGGAAACTGATCAAGGAGCTCTTTGAATTATTAGGTCCATCAGTGCTAAATATTATAAACTTATCACTCTCCTCGGGCAGTGTTCCCCTAGCATTCAAAAAAGCGGTTATTCATCCTCTTCTTAAAAGACCTAACCTCGATCCTGACCTCATGGTAAATTACCGACCGGTGTCTCACCTTCCCTTTATTTCAAAAATCCTTGAAAAAATTGTTGCGGAGCAGTTAAATGAACACTTAGCGTCTAACAATCTATGTGAAACCTTTCAATCCGGTTTCAGGGCAAATCACTCCACGGAGACAGCCCTCGCAAAAATGACTAATGATCTATTGCTAACGATGGATTCTGATGAGTCATCTATGTTGCTGCTCCTCGATCTTAGCGCTGCTTTCGATACCGTCGATCATAATATTTTATTAGAACGTATCAAAACACGAATTGGTATGTCAGACTTAGCCCTGTCTTGGTTTAACTCTTATCTTACTGATAGGATGCAGTGTGTCTCCCATAACAACGTGACCTCGGACTACGTTAAGGTAACGTGTGGAGTTCCCCAGGGTTCGGTCCTTGGCCCTGCACTCTTCAGCATCTACATGCTGCCGCTAGGTGACATCATACGCAAATACGGTATCAGCTTTCACTGTTATGCTGATGACACCCAACTCTACATGCCCCTAAAGCTGACCAACACGCCGGATTGTAGTCAGCTGGAGGCGTGTCTTAATGAAATTAAACAATGGATGTCCGCTAACTTTTTGCAACTCAACGCCAAAAAAACGGAAATGCTGATTATCGGTCCTGCTATACACCGAACTCTATTTAATAATACAACTCTAACATTCGACAACCAAACAATTAAACAAGGCGACACGGTAAAGAATCTGGGTATTATCTTCGACCCAACTCTCTCCTTTGAGGCACACATTAAAAGCGTTACTAAAACGGCCTTCTTTCATCTCCGTAACATCGCTAAAATTCGCTCCATTCTGTCCACTAAAGACGCTGAGATCATTATCCATGCGTTTGTTACGTCTCGCCTCGACTACTGTAACGTATTATTTTCGGGTCTCCCCATGTCTAGCATTAAAAGATTACAGTTGGTACAAAATGCGGCTGCTAGACTTTTGACAAGAACAAGAAAGTTTGATCACATTACGCCTGTACTGGCTCACCTGCACTGGCTTCCTGTGCACTTAAGATGTGACTTTAAGGTTTTACTACTTACGTATAAAATACTACACGGTCTAGCTCCATCCTATCTTGCCGATTGTATTGTACCGTATGTCCCGGCAAGAAATCTGCGTTCAAAGGACTCCGGCTTATTAGTGATTCCCAAAGCCCAAAAAAAGTCTGCGGGCTATAGAGCGTTTTCCGTTCGGGCTCCAGTACTCTGGAATGCCCTCCCGGTAACAGTTCGCGATGCCACCTCAGTAGAAGCATTTAAGTCTCACCTTAAAACTCATTTGTATACTCTAGCCTTTAAATAGACTCCCTTTTTAGACCAGTTGATCTGCCGTTTCTTTTCTTTTTCTTCTATGTCCCACTCTCCCGTGTGGAGGGGGTCCGGTCCGATCCGATGGCCATGTACTGCTCGCCTGTGTATCGGCTGGGGACATCTCTGCGCTGCTGGTCCGCCTACGCTTGGGATGGTTTCCTGCTGGCTCCGCTGTGAACGGGACTCTCGCTGCTGTGTCTTGGATCCTCTTTGGACTGGACTCTCGCGACTGTGTTGTATCCATTGTGGATTGAACTTTCACAGTATCATGTTAGACCCGCTCGACATCCATTGCTTTCCTCCTCTCTAAGGTTCTCATAGTCATCATTGTCACCGACGTCCCACTGGGTGTGAGTTTTCCTTGCCCTTATGTGGGCCTACCGAGGATGTCGTGGTGGTTTGTGCAGCCCTTTGAGACACTAGTGATTTAGGGCTATATAAGTAAACATTGATTGATGATTGATTGATAAATCCCTACAGTATCACTACAAAATATTACTAAAATGTACACACATCACTAAAAGTATTACTAAAATGTAAGTACACCACTACAGTATCACTAAAGTATCACTTAAATGTACATAATCACTACAATATCACTAAACTATAACTGAAATGTACATATATCACTAGAGTATCACAAAATATCACTAAAATGTACATACATCTCTAAAAGTATCACTAAAATATTACTGAAATATACATACATCACTACAGTATCACTAAAGTGTACATACATCACTAAAACTATAACTAAAATGTGCATACATCAGTTAAATATTAATAAATGTACATACATCACTAAAAGGTACATATACCACAACAGTATCACTAAAATATCACTAAAATGTACATACGTCACTACAGTATCACTAAAGTATAACCAACATGTACATACATAACTAAAAGTATCACTAAAACTGACATACTTTAGTACAGTATCACTGAAAATATACAGTGTCACTAAAATATTACTAAATTGTACATACATCACTAAAATGAACATAGATCACTAAAGTATCAGTAAAATATCAATAAAATGTCCATACATCCCTACAGTATCACTACAAAATATTACTAAAATGTACACACATCACTAAAAGTATTACTAAAATGTACATACACCACTACAGTATCACTAAAGTATCACTTAAATGTACATAATCACTACAATATCACTAAAATATACACACATCACTAAAAGTATTACTAAAATGTACATACACCACTACAGTATCACTAAAGTATCACTTAAATGTACATAATCACTACAATATCACTAAAATATAACTAAAATGTACATACATCACTAGAGTATCACAAAATATCACTAAAATGTAAATACATCTCTAAAAGCATCACTAAAATATTACTGAAATGTACATACATCACTACAGTATCACTAAAGTGTACATACATCACTAAAAGTATCACTAAAATGTACATACATCAGTTAAATATTAATAAATGTACATACATCACTAAAAGTATCACTAAAACATTACTAAAATGTACATACATTTCTAAAAGGTACATATATCGCTACAGTATCACTAAAATGTACATACATCACTACAGTATCACTAAAATATAACCAACATGTACGTACATAACTAAAAGTATCACTAAAATTGACATACTTTACTACAGTATCACTGAAAATATCACTAAAATGTAGATACATTACTACAGTGTCACTAAAATATTACTAAATTGTACATACATCACTAAAATGTACATAGATCACTAAAGTATCAGTAAGATATCAATAAAATGTCCATACATCCCTACAGTATCACTACAAAATATTACTAAAATGTACACACATCACTAAAAGTATTACTAAAATGTACATACACCACTACAGTATCACTAAAGTATCACTTAAATGTACATAATCACTACAATATCACTAAAATATAACTAAAATATACACACATCACTAAAAGTATTACTAAAATGTACATACACCACTACAGTATCACTAAAGTATCACTTAAATGTACATAATCACTACAATATCACTAAAATATAACTAAAATGTACATACATCACTAGAGTATCACAAAATATCACCAAAATGTACATACATCTCTAAAAGCATCACTAAAATATTACTGAAATGTACATACATCACTACAGTATCACTAAAGTGTACATACATCACTAAAAGTATCACTAAAATGTACATACATCAGTTAAATATTAATAAATGTACATACATCACTAAAAGTATCACTAAAACATTACTAAAATGTACATACATCACTAAAAGGTACATATATCGCTACAGTATCACTAAAATGTACATACATCACTACAGTATCACTAAAATATAACCAACATGTACGTACATAACTAAAAGTATCACTAAAATTGACATACTTCACTACAGTATCACTGAAAATATCACTAAAATGTGGATACATTACTACAGTGTCACTAAAATATTACTAAATTGTACATACATCACTAAAATGTACATAGATCACTAAAGTATCAGTAAAATATCAATAAAATGTACACACATCCCTACAGTATCACTGCAAAATATTACTAAAATGTACACACATCACTAAAAGTATTACTAAAATGTACATACACCACTACAGTATCACTAAAGTATCACTTAAATGTACATAATCACTACAATATCACTAAAATACAACTAAAATGTACATACATCACTACAGTTTCACTAAAATATCACTAAAATGTACAAACCCCGTTTCCATATGAGTTGGGAAATTGTCAGATGTAAATATAAACAGAATACAATGATTTGCAAATCCTTTTCAACTCATATTCAGTTGAATATGCTACAAAGACAACATATTTGATGTTCAAACTCATAAACTTTATTTTTTTGCAAATAATAATTAACTTAGAATTTCATGGCTGCAACACGTGACAAAGAAGTTGGGAAAGGTGGCAATAAATACTGATAAAGTTGAGGAATGCTCATCAAACACTTATTTGGAACATCCCACAGGTGTGCAGGCTAATTGGGAACAGGTGGGTGCCATGATTGGGTATAAAAGCAGCTTCTATGAAATGCTAAGTAATTCACAAACAAGGATGGGGCGAGGGTCACCACTTTGTAAGCAAATTGTCGAACAGTTTTAGAACAACATTTCTCAACGAGCTATTGCAAGGAATTTAGGGATTTTACCATCTACGGTCCGTAAAATCATCAAAAGGTTCAGAGAATCTGGAGAAATCACTGCACGTAAGCGATGATATTATGGACTTTTGATCCCTCAGGCGGTACTGCATCAAAAACCGACATCAGTGTGGAAAGGATATCACCACATGGGCTCAGGAACACTTCATAAAACCACTTTCAGTAACCACAGTTGGTCGCTACATCTATAAGTGCAAGTTAAAACTCTACTATGCAAAGCGAAAGCCATTTATCAACAACACCCAGGAACACCGCCGGCTTCGCTGGGCCCGAGCTCATCTAAGATGGACTGATGCAAAGTGGAAAAGTGTTCTGTGGTCTGACGAGTCCACATTTCAAATTATATTTGGAAACTGTGGACGTGGTGTCCTCCAGAACAAAGAGGGAAAATAACCATCCGGATTGTTATAGGTGCAAAGTTGAAAAGCCAGCATCTGTGATGGTATGGGGGTGTATTAGTGCCCAAGGCATGGGTAACTTACACATCTGTGAAGGCACCATTAATGCTGAATGGTCCATACAGGTTTTGGAACAACATATGTTGTCATCCAAACAACGTTATCATGGACACCCCTGCTTATTTCAGCAAGACAATGCCAAGCCACGTGTTACAACAGCGTGGCTTTGCCTGCAGTCCAGACCTGTCTCCCATCGAAAATGTGTGGCGCATTTTGAAGCGTAAAATACGACAACAAGACCCTGGGCTGTTGAAGGACTGAAGCTCTACATAAAACAAGAATGGGAAAGAATTCCACTTTCAAAGCTTCAACAATTAGTTTCCTCAGTTCCCAAACGTTTATTGAGTGTTGTTAAAAGAAAAGGTGATGTAACACAGTGGTGAACATGCCCTTTCCCAACTACTTTGGCACGTGTTGCAGCCATGAAATTCTAAGTTAATTATTATTTGCAAAAAAAAATAAAGTTTATGAGTTTGAACATCAAATATCTTGTCTTTGTAGTGCATTCAATTGAATATGGGTTGAAAAGGATTTGCAAATCATTGTATTCCGTTTGGGTTGGACTCCGCCAAGGCTGCCCTTTGTCACCGATTCTGTTCATAACTTTTATGGACAGAATTTCTAGGCGCAGTCAAGGCATTGAGGGGATCCGGTTTGGTGGCCACGGGATTGGGTCTCTGCTTTTTGCAGATGATGTCGTCCTGATGGCTTCATCTGACCGGGATCTTCAGCTCTCACCGGATCGGTTTGCAGCCGAGTGTGAAGCGAACGGAATGAGAATCAGCACCTCCAAGTCCGAGTCCATGGTTCTCGCCCGGAAAAGGGTGGAGTTCCATCTCGGGGTTGGGGAGGAGACCCTGCCCCAAGTGGAGGAGTTCAAGTACCTAGGAGTCTTGTTCACGAGTGAGGGAAGAGTGGATCGTGAGATCGACAGGCGGATCGGTGCGGCGTCTTCAGTAATGCGGACGTTGTACCGATCCGTTGTGGTGAAGAAGGAGCTGAGCCGGAAGGCGAAGCTCTCAATTTACCGGTCGATCTACGTTCCCATCCTCACCTATGGTCATGAGCTTTGGGTCATGACCGAAAGGATAAGATCACGGGTACAAGCGGCCGGAATGAGTTTCCTCCGCCGTGTGGCGGGTCTCTCCCTTAGAGATAGGGTGAGAAGCTCTGCCATCCGGGAGGAGCTCAAAGTAAAGCCGCTGCTCCTTCACATCGAGAGGAGCCAGATGAGGTGGTTCGGGCATCTGGTCAGGATGCCACCCGAACGCCTCCCTAGGGAGGTGTTTAGGGCACGTCCAACCGGTAGGAGGCCACGGGGAAGACCCAGGACACGTTGGGAAGACTATGTCTCCCGGCTGGCCTGGGAACGCCTCGGGATCCCCCGGGAAGAGTTAGACGAAGTGGCTGGGAGAGGGAAGTCTGGGTTTCCCTGCTTAGGCTGTTGCCCCCGCGACCCGACCTCGGATAAGCGGAAGATGATGGATGGATGTATTCCGTTTATATTTACATCTAACACAATTTCCCAACTCATATAGAAACGGGGTTTGTACATACATCACTACAGTATCACTAAAATATTACTATTTTGGGTACATTTCTACCAGATAATCCGCTGACGTCACATGTGGGAAAAACATCACACATTTTGCAAATTCCAAACGACTCGTTTGGAGGAAACATGAAGGAAGGCAAGATTGTTTTATAAACATCTCCGCCACGCCTTTAATGTTTGGCTTCTCATTTTCGGGACTTAAACAGATCCCAAACACCCAAAAGCAGTCACCAATGGGGTAGAAAAGTTGCTTTTGCATAGCTGGTCCTGTTTAGAGTTGGAGAAGAAGTACGGACACTAGACCGGCGTCTGATCACATTCTTAAACTGTTCCTCCGTGTGTTGACCTTTGATGACTGTGTGTGCATTTTTGGGCATTTCAAAGAAGTCCATTGAGTTGTGTCCGGTTTGGCATGCTGGGACGTGTGTGGAAATGGTCCAGCGGACAGGGACAAGGATGCTGATTTATTGGAGGGGAGCGGGACAGCCGCGACTGCCCCTCTCCAGGCGCCCCATTTGGTAAATGATGCTTAGCTGTTCACTTGTCTTGTCGCTGTCGACACGGACCTGCAGGGCGGACGCATCTGCACGCTGGCAGACTGCATAGAGCAGGGGTCACCAACCTTTTTGAAAGCAAGAGCTACTTCTTGGGTACTGATTAATGCCAAGGGCTACCAGTTTGATACACACTTAAATAAATTGCCAGAAATAGCCATTTTGCTTAATTTACCTTTAATAAATAAATCTATAAATATATATATTTAAAAAAAGGGTATTTCTGTCCGTCATTCCGTCGTACATGTTTTTTCCTTTTACGGAACGTTCTTTGTAGAGAATAAATGATGAAAAAAACACGTAATTGAACGGTTTAAAAGAGGAGAAAACACAAAAAAAATGAAAATTACATTTTAAAACATAGTTTATCTTCAATTTCGACTCTTTAAAATTCAAAATTCAACCAAAAAAAAGTATACAAAAAATATCTAATTTGAATCTTTTTGAAAATAATTTTAAAAAATGATTTATGGAACATTAGTAATTTTTCCTGATTAAGATTAATTTTTGAATTTTGATGACTTGTTTTAAATAGGTTAAAATCCAATCTGCACTTTTTTAGAATATATAACAAATTGGACCAAGCTATATTTCTAAGAAAGACAAATCATTATTTCTTCTAGATTTTCCAGAGCAAAAATTTTAAAGGGGAACATTAACACAATTTCAAAAGGGTCAAAAACAATAAAAAAAAATCAGTTCCCAGTGGCTTGGTGTATTTTTTGAAGTTTTTTTCAAAATGTTACACCTCCCGGAATATCCCTAAAAAAACCTTTAAAGTTCTTGATTTTCGCTATTTGCGATGCGACTGTCCATTTCCCTGTGACGTCATACAGGGCTGCTAATACAAACAACATGGCGGTTACCACAGCAAGATATAGCGACATTAGCTCGGATTCAGACTCGGATTTCAGCGGCTTAAGCGATTCAACAGATTACGCATGTATTGAAACAGATGGTCGGAGTATGGAGGCAGATGGCGAAAACGAAATTGAAGAAGAAACTGAAGCTATTGAGCGAATAGCTATTGACGCTATTCGGCCATAGCATGGGTGTACCTAATGAAGTGGCCCATAGCATGGCTGCCTTATTAGCATCGCGGGTAAAATGTGCGGACCAAACGATCAGGACTTTTGCATCTTGTGACACGGGAGCAACTTAAATCCGTCGATTGGTAAGTGTTTGTTTCGCATTAAATGTGGGTATCTAGTTTCAAATGTACATACAGCTAGCGTAAATAGCATGCTAGCATCGATTAGCGTTACATATTAGCATTGATTAGCTGGCAGTCATGTCGTGACCAAATATGTCTGATTAGCACATAAGTCAACAACATCCACAAAACTCACCTTTGTGATTTCGTTGACTTAATCGTTGCAAATGCATCTGCAGGTTATCCATACATCTCTGTGCCATGTCCGTCTTAGCATCGCCGGTCAAATGTGGAGACACTCTGGCACATTCAATGGGGGTCTGGCGGCAGATTTCTTGCCAGTGGTGCAACTTGAATCCCTCCCTGTTAGTGTTGTTACACCCTCCAACAACACACCGACCAGGCACGATGTCTCCAAGGTTCCAAAAAATAGTCGAAAAATCGGGAAAATAACAGAGCTGAGACCCGGTGTTTGTAATGTGTTGAAAATGAAAATGGCGGGTGTGTTACCTCGGTGACGTCACGTTCTGACGTCATCGCTAAAAGACCGATAAACAGAAAGACGTTTAATTTGCCAAAATTCACCCATTTAGAGTTCGGAAATCGGTTAAAAAAAATACATGGTCTTTTTCTGCAACATCAAGGTATATATTGACGCTTGCATAGGTTTGGTGATAATGTTCCCTTTTAATAGAAATTCAAAATACTTTGAAATAAGATTTAAATTTGATTCTACGTTTATTTTTTTTTTTTAGCTCCTCTCTGAGCTGCTACCTTACCGTGGTAGAGGAGTTTGCGTGTCCCAATGATCCTAGGAGCTATGTTGTCTGGGGGTTTTCATGCCCCCTGGTAGGGTCTCCCAAGACAAACAGGTCCTAGGTGAGTGATCAGACAAAGAGCAGCTCAAAGACTTCTATGGAATTACAACGAAATGAACCCAGATTTCCCTCGCCCGGACGTGGGTCACCGGGGCCCCGCTCTGGAGCCAGGCCCGGAGTTGGGGCACGATGGCGAGCGCCTGGTGGTCGGGCCTGTTCCCATGGGGCCCGGCCGGGCACAGCCCGAAGAGGCAACGTGGGTCATCCCTCCAATGGGCTCACCACTCATAGGAGGGGCCATAGAGGTCGGGTGCATTGTGAGCTGGGCGGCAGCCGAAGGCAGGGCACTTGGCGGTCCGATCCTCGGCTACAGAAGCTAGCTCTTGGGACGTGGAACGTCACCTCACTGGGGGGGAAGGAGCCTGAGCTAGTGCGCGAGGTAGAGAAGTTCCGGCTGGATATAGTCGGACTCACCTCGACGCACAGCAAGGGCTCTGGAACCAGTTCTCTCGAGAGGGACTGGACCCTCTTCCACTCTGGCGTTGCCGGCAGTGAGAGGCGACGGGCTGGGGTGGCAATTCTGGTTGCCCCCCGGCTCAAAGCCTGTACGTTTGAGTTCAACCCAGTGGACGAGAGGGTAGCTTCCCTTCGCCTTCGGGTGGGGGGACGGGTCCTGACTGTTGTTTGTGCTTACGCACCAAACAGCAGTTCAGAATACCCACCCTTTTTGGGTACACTCGAGGGAGTACTGGAAAGTGCTCCCCCGGGTGATTCCCTTGTCCTACTGGGAGACTTCAACGCTCATGTTGGCAACGACAGTGAAACCTGGAGAGGCGTGATTGGGAAGAATGGTCGCCCGGATCTAAACCCGAGTGGTGTTTTGTTATTGGACTTTTGTGCTCGTCACAGTTTGTCGATAACAAACACCATGTTCAAACATAAGGGTGTCCATATGTGCACTTGGCACCAGGACACCCTAGGCCGCAGTTCCATGATCGACTTTGTAGTTGTGTCATCGGATTTGCGGCCTTATGTTTTGGACACTCGGGTGAAGAGAGGGGCGGAGCTTTCTACCGATCACCACCTGGTGGTGAGTTGGCTGCGATGGTGGGGGAGGATGCCGGACAGACCTGGCAGGCCCAAGCGCATTGTGAGGGTCTGCTGGGAACGTCTGGCAGAGTCTCCTGTCAGAGAGAGTTTCAATTCACACCTCCGGGAGAACTTTGAACATGTCACGAGGGAGGTGCGGGACATTGAGTCCGAGTGGACCATGTTCCGCACCTCTATTGTCGAGGCGGCTGATTGGAGCTGTGGCCGCAAGGTTGTTGGTGCCTGTCGTGGTGGTAATCCCAGAACCCGTTGGTGGACACCAGCAGTGAGGGATGCCGTCAAGCTGAAGAAGGAGTCCTATCGGGTTCTTTTGGCTCATAGGACTCCGGAGGCAGTGGACGGGTACCGACGGGCCAAGCGGTGTGCAGCTTTAGCGGTCGCGGAGGCAAAAACTCGGACATGGGAAGAGTTCGGGGAAGCCATGGAAAACGACTTCCGGACGGCTTCGAAGCGATTCTGGACCACCATACGGCGCCTCAGGAAGGGGAAGCAGTGCACTATCAACACCGTGTATGGTGCGGATGGTGTTCTGCTGACTTCGACTGCGGATGTTGTGGATCGGTGGAGGGAATACTTCGAAGACCTCCTCAATCCCACCAACACGTCTTTCTTTGAGGAAGCGGTGCCTGGGGAATCTGTAGTGGACTCTCCTATTTCTGGGGCTGAGGTCGCTGAGGTAGTTAAAAAGCTCCTCGGCGGCAAGGCCCCGGGGGTGGATGAGATCCGCCCGGAGTTCCTTAAGGCTCTGGATGCTGTGGGGCTGTCTTGGTTGACAAGACTCTGCAGCATCGCGTGGACATCGGGGGCGGTACCTCTGGATTGGCAGACCGGGGTGGTGGTCCCTCTCTTTAAGAAGGGGGACCGGAGGGTGTGTTCCAACTATCGTGGGATCACACTCCTCAGCCTTCCCGGTAAGGTTTATTCAGGTGTACTGGAGAGGAGGCTTCGCCGGATAGTCGAACCTCGGATTCAGGAGGAACAGTGTGGTTTTCGTCCTGGTCGTGGAACTGTGGACCAGCTCTATACTCTCGGCAGGGTTCTTGAGGGTGCATGGGAGTTTGCCCAACCAGTCTACATGTGCTTTGTGGACTTGGAGAAGGCATTCGACCGTGTCCCTCGGGAAGTCCTGTGGGGAGTGCTCAGAGAGTATGGGGTATCGGAATGTCTTATTGTGGCAGTCCGCTCCCTGTATGATCAGTGTCAGAGCTTGGTCCGCATTGCTGGCAGTAAGTCGGACACGTTTCCAGTGAAGGTTGGACTCCGCCAAGGCTGTCCTTTGTCACCGATTCTGTTCATAACTTTTATGGACAGAATTTCTAGGCGCAGTCAAGGCGTTGAGGGGTTCCGGTTTGGTGGCCACGGGATTAGGTCTCTGCTTTTTGCAGATGATGTAGTCCTGATGGCTTCATCTGGCCGGGATCTTCAGCTCTCACTGGATCGGTTCGCAGCCGAGTGTGAAGCGACCGGAATGAGAATCAGCACCTCCAAGTCCGAGTCCATGGTTCTCGCCCGGAAATGGGTGGAGTGCCATCTCCGGGTTGGGGAGGAGACCCTGCCCCAAGTGGAGGAGTTCAAGTACCTAGGAGTCTTGTTCACGAGTGGGGGAAGAGTGGATCGTGAGATCGACAGGCGGATCGGTGCGGCGTCTTCAGTAATGCGGACGTTGTATCGATCCGTTGTGGTGAAGAAGGAGCTGAGCCGGAGGGCAAAGCTCTCAATTTACCGGTCGATCTACGTTCCCATCCTCACCTATGGTCATGAGCTTTGGGTCATGACCGAAAGGATAAGATCACGGGTACAAGCGGCCGAAATGAGTTTCCTCCGCCGTGTGGCGGGGCTCTCCCTTAGAGATAGGGTGAGAAGCTCTGCCATCCGGGAGGAGCTCAACGTAAAGCCGCTGCTCCTCCACATCGAGAGGAGCCAGATGAGGTGGTTCGGGCATCTGGTCAGGATGCCACCCGAACGCCTCCCTAGGGATGTGTTTAGGGCACGTCCAGCTGGTAGGAGGCCACGGGGAAGACCCAGGACACGTTGGAAAGACTATGTCTCCCGGCTGGCCTGGGAACGCCTCGGGATCCCCCGGGAAGAGCTAGACGAAGTGGCTGGAGATAGGGAAGTCTGGGCTTCCCTGCTTAGGCTGCTGCCCCCGCGACCCGACCTCGGATAAGCGGAAGATGATGGATGGATGGATGGATGGTTTATTTTTAGATTTGCCAGAATATTTTTTTTTATTTTAATCATAAGTTTGAAGAAATATTTCACAAATATTCTTCGTCGAAAAAACAGAAGCTAAAATGAAGAATTCAATTAAAATGTATTTATTATTCTATACAATTAAAAAAAATTTAAAAAATCTTGAACATTGATTTAAATTGTAAGGAAATTTTCTGCAGAAATTGGAAAAATATGGCATAAGAGATGTTTCGCAACAGTGGTTAAGTAGTTATTTAAGTAACAGATATCAATATGTGGAAATTAATAAGATTAAATCACAGCCAAGAAGAGTAACTTGTGGTGTTCCACAAGGCTCGGTATTGGGACCTAAGTTATTTATACTCTACCTAAATGATATTTGTTCAGTATCTAATAAATTGAAATGTATTATGTTTGCAGATGATACAAATGTATATTGTTCAGGAGAAGACTTGAAGGAAGTGCTGAGGATAATGGAGGTTGAGTTAATTAAACTAAAAAAATGGTTTGATATTAATAAGTTATCATTTAATGATAAGAAAACTAAATTTATGGTGTTTAGTGGTGCAAGGACAAATTGTGAAGCAAAATTAAAGTTAAATCATGTGGAAATTGATAGAGTATATGAATCTAAATTCTTGGGAATAATAATTGATCATAAACTGTGTTGGAAACCGCATATTGAATATATAAAAGGAAAAATATCCAAATCTATTGCTATTCTTTATAAAGTAAGACACATGCTGAATAAGACATGCCTGCATATGTTGTATTATTCTTTTATTTTTCCATATTTAACGTATTGTGTTGAAATTTGGGGAAATGTTTATAAAACAAACATAGACCCAATCATAAAACTTCAAAAAAGGGTCATTAGAATAATACACAAAGCCTGCTACTATGAACATACCAATCCCTTATTTATGAGTTCAAATGTGTTAACATTTTCCGACATTGTGTTTTTAAAAACAATGGAAATTATGTTTGGAGTAAAGAACAACAGCCTTCCAGCTTGTATTCGCAGGCTATTTCATTTAAGAGGAGAAAACTATAATTTACGGGGGATATCGATTTTTGAAATGGGTAAAGCGGGAACAAATATAAAATACAAATGTATTACAGTTTTAGGAATTAAATGGTGGAACAAGCTCAGTGATGAGCTGAAGACATGCAATTCTTTGGTAAGGTTTAAGAAAACATTGAAAGGTGAAATCATTGAAAATTATAAAATATAGTCACAATTACTTTCATCCCATTGATTTTTGATTTATTTATTTTTTTATGTTGATGTTCCAGGCAATCTAATTTTCTGTGAAGGTATAGGATAGGCAAATATAAGCTTTGGCTTCAGCCTATTCCTTTTTTGGTCATTCTTTTTCTTTTCTTTCGTGTGTAAATGTGCATTATTGTATACATATAACATGTAGTGTAAAACTGATCACACACAATGGTTGATTGATTTGATTTGATTGATTATATGACCGAAATAAACTTATTTCATTCATTCATTCATTCAAGAGGAAGGAATTTAAAAGGTAAAAAGGTATGTGTTTAAAATCCTAAAATCATTTTCAAGCTTGTATTTTTCTCTAAAATTGTCTTTCTGAAAGTTATAAGAAGCAAAGTAAAAAATAAAAATAAAATAATTTATTTAAACCAGTGAAGACCAAGTCTTTAAAATATTTTCTTGGATTTTCAAATTCTATTTGAGTTTTGACTCTCTTAGAATTAAAAATGCTTGCTAGTAAATAAATACAATTTAAAAAATAGATGCAGCTCACTGGTAAGTGCTGCTATTTGAGCTATTTTTAGAACAGGCCAGCGGGCGACTCATCTGGTCCTTACGGGCGCCGCGTTGGTGACCCCTGCCCTAGTGCCACACGTCCTGCACACCTGCTCGGTGAACCAGGCTGATGATGGAGGAGGAGAGCGCTGCTGACTGCGTTGAGGAGTCTGCCAGCGAGTGACATGAGGAAGGACCGAATGAAGTTATGCTTATGGCGCCACCTTTTGGACACTTTATTTCCAAGGTTGCATGAAAGGTTTCACTGAAACAAATCACCTTCACACCCCTCAACTCGTCTGAAAAGCTTATTTCAATCAATAAATCAATCAATCAATCAATGTTTACTTATATAGCCCAAAATAATTTTTCCGTGCACCTCTTTATTTTTGTTTTATTACGTTTTTAGGGGACTGTGTTTTTCCTGTATTTTGGACACTTTGTTGTGCACCTCTTTGTGTTTTATTTTAGCATGCATTTCTTTATTTTGTTTTTATTAAGTATTTTGGATAAGAGCGTGTTTTTCTGTATTTTGGAAATGTTTTGCAATGCGCCTCTTTACTTTTGTTTTATTAAGTTTTTTGGAGAGTGCATGTTTTTCCTGTATTTTGTACTTTTTTTGTGCACCTCTTTATTTATGTTTTATTTTTCCGTGCACCTCTTAATTTTTGTTTTATTACATTTTTTAGAGAGTAGGGGTTTTTCCTGTATTTTGTACACTTTTTCTCATGCACCTCTTTATTTTTACGTGCACCTCTTTATTTTTGTTTTATTTATTTTTTTGGAGAGTAGGGTTTTTTCCTGTGTTTTGTACACATTTTGGCGTGCACCTCTTTATTTTTGTTTTATTTTTCCGCGCACCTCTTTATTTTTGTTTTATTTTTCCGTGCACCTCTTGATTTTTGTTTCATTTTTCCGTGCACCTCTTGATTTTTGTTTTATTACGTTTTTTGGAGAAAGCGTGTTTTTCCTGTATTTTGTACACTTTTTGTTGTGCCCCTCTTTATTTTATTTTTATTTTTCGTGTACCTCTTTAGTTTTGTTTTATTTATTTTTTGGGAGAGTGCGTGTTTTTCCTGTATTTTGTACACTTTTTGTTGTGCACCTCTTTATTTTAGTTGTACTTTTCCGTACACCTATTTTTGTTTTATTTATTTTTTTGGAGAGTAGGGGTTTTTCCTGTATTTTGTACACTTTTTGTCGTGCACCTCTTTATTTTTCCGTGCACCTCTTTATTTTTGTTTTATTTTTCTGTGCACATATTGATTTTTGTTTTATTACGTTTTTTGGAGTGCGTGTTTTTCCTGTATTTTGTACACTTTTTGTTGTGCACCTCTTTATTTTAGTTTTATTTTTCGTGCACCTCTTTATTTTTTTTTTATTTTTTTTTTGAAGAGTAGGGATTTTTCCTGTATTTTGTACACTTTTTGTCGTTCACCTCTTTATTTTTACGTGCACCTCTTTATTTTAGTTTTATTACGTTTTTTGGGGAGTGTGTGTTTTTCCTGTATTTTGGACACTTTGTTGGGCACCTCTTTATTTGTGTTTTATTTTTGCATGCACCTCTATTTTGTCTTTATTAAGTTTTTCGGATAACAGCGTGTTTTTCTGTATTTTGGAAACATTTTGCGATGCGCCTCTTTACTTTTGTTTTATTAAGTTTTTTGGAGATTGTGTTTTTTTCCTGCATTGTGTACTTTTTCTGTGCACCTCTTCATTTTTGTTTTATTTTGCAGTGCACCTCTTTATTTTAGTTGTATTACGTTTTTTTTTCCGTGCTTGTTTTTCCTGTATTTTGCAAACTTTTTGCCATGCACCTCTTTATTTTAGTTTTATTACATTATTGGAGAGTGTGTGTTTTTCCTGTATTTTGTAGTCTTTTTTTTCCGTGCACCTCTTTATTTTAGTTTTATTAAGTTTTTTTTAAAGTGTGTGTTTTTCCTGTGTTTTGGACACTTTTTTCCATGCACCTCTTTATTTTTGTTTTATTAAGTTATTTGGAGAGTGTGTGTTTTTCCTGTATTTTGTACACTTTTTTCCATGCACCTCTTTAGTTTTGTTGTATTTTGCCATGCACCTTTTTATTTTTGTTTTATTAAGTTTTTTTTTAAGTGTGTGTTTTTCCTGTGTTTTGGACACTTTTTTCCATGCACCTCTTTATTTTTGTTTTATTAAGTTATTTGGAGAGTGTGTGTTTTTCCTGTATTTTGTACACTTTTTTCCATGCACCTCTTTAGTTTTGTTTTATTTTGCCATGCACCTTTTTATTTTTGTTTTACTAAGTTATTTGGAAAGTGAGTATTTTTCCTGTATTTTGGACACTTTTTTCCATGCACCGCTTTATTTTTGTTTTATTAAGTTTTTTGGGGAGTGCATTTTTCCTGTATTTTCTACACTTTTTCTGTGCATTTCTTTATTTTTGTTTTATTTTGCAGCGCACCTCTTTATTTGATTTGTTTTAGGTTTTTTGAAAAGTGCTTAGTTTTCCTGTATTTTGTACACTTTTTTCCATGCACCTCTTTATTTTAGTTGTATTAAGTTTTTGTAAAGTGTGTGTTTTTCCTCTATTTTGGAAACTTTTTGTCGTGCACCTCTTTATTTTTGTTTTATTTTTCCGTGTACCTCTTTATTTTTGTTTTATTAAGTTTTTGGGAGAGTATGTTTTTCCTGTATTTTGGAAACTTTTTTCAGTTCACCTCTTTATTTTTGTTTTATTTTTCCGTGTACTTCTTTATTTTTGTTTTATTACGTTTTTTGGAGAATGCGTGTTTTTCCTGTATTTTGTACACTTTTTTCCGTGCACCTCTTTATTTTTGTTTTAATTTCCCATGCACCTTTTTATTTTTGTTTTAAGTTATTTGGAGGGCGCGTGTTTTTCCTATATTTTGGACACTTTTTGCCGTGCACTTCTTTATTTTGGTTTTATTAAGTTTTTTGTAAAGTGTGTGTTTTTCCTGTATTTTGCAAACTTTTTGCCGTCCACCTCTTTTATTTTTGTTTTATGTTTCCGTGCACCTCTTTATTTTTGTTTTATTATGTTTTTTGGAGTGTGTGTTTTTCCTGTATTTTCGAAACGTTTTTCCGTGCACCTCTTTATTTTTGTTTTATTTTGCCATGCACCTCTTTATTTCAGTTTTATTATGTTTTTCGGAGAGTGCGTGTATTTCCTGTATTTGATACTGTACAGTAACACAATACATTAATACAATGCAGTAACAGTACAATAGTGTGTATGATTCTCTTGTGTTTTTCTTCCATGCTGCTTCTATGCAGTGTCTCCTCACATTTTCTTGTCAGTTTATTGTATGTTTGGGAGGTGAAATATTGATGAACCATATTAAGGCCCCTATTGTGTTGGATGAGTTTCCGAGTCGGACCTAAACCAACACGACTATGTTTGACCTATGAGATTTATGCAGATGACTAAACCAAGGGTGATATTTACTTTCAAATGAAGACGCATATCCTGCCCCCAAAACCCAGGCGTCTTTTACCGGACAAATGTGGTCCTCAAAATAATATCCCCGAGTGTTATTTTAAAGCTCTTTAATGAGTTTCTCGCCGTGCAGCATTTGGCATTTGTAACGTTAATGCTCTAATGAAGATGAACTTGTCGGCCCGGCTCATGTGGAAATGAACACCGTTAATGCCACCACCTGGCCTTCTCCTTTTCGTGGGTATTGACCAAGTTTAAGGGGATAATTCAAAGAAAAACCATTAAAACCTTTTCTTCGCAGACGCGCAGGTAAACGCGCCATCGATTTATCTCTCTTTGGAAAGGTAACAAAGGGTGGCGTGCGAGTGGTATTTAAGTTGTATAATTGGACGGCGGGGTTCTGTATTCAAAAGATGAAAAAGGTAGCTTTTGGACTCAGACATGGATATGCTGTGGGCAAGAACAATAACAACCTCAACAGTCCACCTGTGCCAGACGGGACCTTCTGCAGTATTCCCCACCAAATTAAGAAACACATAACATCTATTTCTATCAGGCGACACGGCCATATAATCATTAGCCGTGCTGCAAATGCAATGAGACAATGGAGCAGAACTCATAAGCGTGATTACCATACTATTCCCAAGCCAATCTTAATCCTTTCTATGTTTTTTTGCAGTACAGTAATGCTTTTAGTGGCCTAAATTGCTGCTGCGCATGATGACTTTGCAGTCCTGCGCGCTGAGAGCTCATCTCCAAACATCTGATAAGAAGCAGCGTATGCGAGACAATGAGAGAAAGTTTTGGAGCTTCAAGACAAACAGTGCAATTATATTGTAGATTTGAAGTATTAACAAAATAGAATCGAAAAGTAACAAAATAGCATCAAAAAGTAACAAAATAGCATCAAAAACTGAGAAAAAAGCATCAAGTAGTAACAAAATAGCATAAAAAAGTAACAAAATAGCATCAAAAAGTAATAAAATAGCATCAAAAAGTAACAAAACAGCATAAAAAAGTGACAAAATAGCATCAAAAAGTAACAAAATAGCATAATCAATAACAAAATAGCATCAAAAACTAACAAAATAGCATCACAAAGTAACAAAATAGCATCAAGTAGTAACAAAATAGCATCAAAAGTAACAAAACAGAATGAACAAGTAACAAAATAGCATCAAAAACTAAGAAAAAAGCATCAAGTAGTAACAAAATAGCATAAAAAGGTAACAAAATAGCATCAAAAAGTAACAAAATAGCATTAAAAAGTAACAAAACAGCATCAAAAAGTAACAAAACAGCATCAAAAAGTAACAAAATAGCATCAAGTAGTAACAAAATTGCATAAAAAAAGTAACAAAATAGCATCAAAAGTAACAAAATAGCATAAACAATAACAAAATAGCATAAACAGCTAACGAAATAGCATCAAGTAGTAACTAAATAGCATCAAAAAGTAACAAAATAGCATCAAGTAGTAACAAAATAGCATCAAAAATTAACAAAATAGCATCAAGTATTAACAAAATAGCATCAAAAAGTAACAAAATAGCATCAAAAAGTAAAAGAAATAGGATCAAAAAGTTACAATATAGCATCAAAAAATAACAAAATAGCATAAACAGTACAGATAAGAATGAATGAATGAATGGTTTATTTTGAGCCATGCAAACAAAACAAAAGAATGACATAAAATACAAAATAAATATATATTTACATTATATTTACAGCTAAATTGAAAACATTACATGTGACTAATCTTTTGTAGATGTCAAGATTGGCTCAAAAGGGAGTGCGAAGAAGTAAACTTATTAGGTCCCACCCCTATATATACAATATATATATAAATACAATATATAATACAATAATATATATAATATAATTCAATTCAGTGGTTGCTGCGTAGATGCTATAGATCATGGGTGTCAAACTCTGGCCCGCCGTGTAATTTCATTTGGCCCTTGAGGCAATATCAAATTAACATTAGAGCTGGCCCGCCGGTGTTATACAGCGACAGTGCCGCTCTAACACCGCATTCACCGCTAATACTCATACTTGCCAACCCTCCTGATTTTCCAGGGAGAAGTCCGAAGTTCAGTGCCCCTCCCGAAAATTTCCCAGGGCAACCATTCTCCTTAATTTCTCCCCGGACAACAATATTGGGGTCGTGCCTTAAAGGCACTGCCTTTAACGTTCTCCACAACCTGTCGTTACGTCCGCTTTTCCTCTATACATACAGAATGCCGGCCAAGTCCCATAATATATGCAGCTTGTACACACACACACAAAAGTGAATGCAATGCATATTTGATCAACAGCCATACAGGTCACACTTAGAGTGGCTGTACAAACAACTTCAACACTGTTACAAATATGAGCCACACTGTGAACCCTGACCAGACAAGAATGACAAACACATTTCGGGAGAACAACAGCACCGAAACACAACATGAACACAACAGAACAAATACCCAGAACCCCTTGCAGCATTAACTCTTCCGGGACGCTACAATATCCTCCACCGCAACCCCCCAACCCTGACCACCTCATTATTTTATTTTCAAATGTATTAGCTAGTGGAAAAAGTTAATGTTATTTACTTCAGAAGGCTGCAAATACAAAAGAGGCATTACATTTTTTTATGTAAATGTTATTTCTGTGATGTTTTTTCGTTTGTTTTTTGAAAGTTGATCTTGCACTATTAGGTTATATAAGCGTTGTTAAAGCAAATCAATGTAGCAAAGTGAGCAAGAATTCAAGTTTTATTCATTCACTTTCTCTTGCTACTTCAAGGCTTGAATGTTTGATTCATTCCTTATTGTTATTTTACTTCCAATATTTTACTTTATTGGCCTTTGGAAAAAGTTTATTTTGATATTTACCTCAGAAGGCTGCAAATAGAAAAGAGGCATCCATCCATCCATTTTCTACCGCTTATTCCCTTTCGGGGTCGCGGGGGCGCTGGCGCCTATCTCAGTTACAATCGGGCGGAAGGCGGGGTACACCCTGGACAAGTCGCCACTTCATCGCAGGGCCAACACAGATAGACAGACAACATTCACACACTAGGGCCAATTTAGTGTTGCCAATCAACCTATCCCCAGGTGCATGTTTTTGGAAGTGGGAGGAAGCCGGAGTACCCGGAGGGAACCCACGCATTCACGGGGAGAACATGCAAACTCCACACAGAAAGATCCCGAGCCTGGATTTGAACCGAGGACTGCAGGACTTTCGTATTGTGAGGCAGGTATTGTGAGGCAGGCATTTAAATTTTAGTTGATATGCCATTGATATTTTTTTATTATTGTTATTATTTGAAACTCAATTTTGCATGTCGTTATAAAGTTATATAAGCCTTGCTTGTTCAATATTCAATGCAAAACTTGGGTCTTTATTAAAAGGTTAATTTGTTCAACGTTGGCCCGCGGCTTTGTTCCGTTTAAAATGTTGGCCCACTTTGTATTTGAGTTTGACACCCCTGCTGTAGATTATCTATATATAATATATTTAAATTCACACACACTTACATATATACATATGCACAAATATATATACACATACACACACATATATACAAATTATATATATACATATATAAGTTCAATCAATCAATCAATGTTTACTTATATAGCCCTAAATCACTAGTGTCTCAAAGGGCTGCACAAACCACTACGACATCCTCGGTAGGCCCACATAAGGGCAAGGAAAACTCACACCCAGTGGGACGTCGGTGACAATGATGACTATGAGAACCTTGGAGAGGAGGAAAGCAATGGATGTCGAGTTCAATCCATAATGGATCCAACACAGTCGCAAGAGTCCAGTCCAAAGCGGATCCAACACAGCAGCGAGAGTCCTGTTCACAGCGGAGCCAGCAGGAAACCATCCCAAGCAGAGGCGGATCAGCAGCGCAGAGATGTCCCCAGCCGATACACAGGCGAGCAGTACATGGCCACCGGATCGGACCGGACCCCCTCCACAAGGGAGAGTGGGACATAGGAGAAAAAGAAAAGAAACGGCAGATCAACTGGTCTAAAAAGGGAGTCTATTTAAAGGCTAGAGTATACAAATGAGTTTTAAGGTGAGACTTAAATGCTTCTACTGCGGTAGCATCTCGAACTGTTACCGGGAGGGCATTCCAGAGTACTGGAGCCCGAAATGAAAACGCTCTTTAGCCCGCAGACTTTTTTTGGGCTTTGGGAATCACTAATAAGCCGGAGTCCTTTGAACGCAGATTTCTTGCCGGGACATATGGTACAATACAATCGGCAAGATAGGATGGAGCTAGACCGTGTAGTATTTTATACTTAAGTAGTAAAACCTTAAAGTCACATCTTAAGTGCACAGGAAGCCAGTGAAGGTGAGCCAGTATAGGTATATATGTATGTATATATGTATATAAAGGTATATACAGTATAGGTATATATGTATGTATATATGTATATAAAGGTATATACAGTATAGGTATATATGTATGTATGTATTTATATAAAGGTATATACAGTATAGGTATACATGTATGTATATATGTATATAAAGGTATATACAGTATAGGTATACATGTATGTATATATGTATATAAAGGTATATACAGTATAGGTATACATGTATGTATATATGTATATAAAGGTATATACAGTATAGGTATATATGTATATAAAGGTATATACAGTATAGGTATATATGTATGTATATATGTGTATAATGGTATATACAGTATAGGTATATATGTATGTATATAAAGGTATATACAGTATAGGTATATATGTATGTATACATGTATATAAAGGTATATACAGTATAGATATATACATATTTATATATGTATATAAAGGTATATACAGTATAGGTATATACGTATGTATATATGTATATAAAGTTATATACAGTATAGGTATATATGTATGTATATAAAGGCATATTCAGTATAGGTATATATGTATGTATATATGTATATAAAGGCATATACAGTATAGGTATATATGTATGTATATATGTATATAAAGTATAGGTATATATGTATGTATATATGTATACAAAGGTATATACAGTATAGGTATATATGTATGTATATATGTGTATAATGGTATATACAGTATAGGTATATATGTATGTATATAAAGGTATATACAGTATAGGTATATATGTATGTATACATGTATATAAAGGTATATACAGTATAGATATATACATATTTATATATGTATATAAAGGTATATACAGTATAGGTATATACGTATGTATATATGTATATAAAGTTATATACAGTATAGGTATATATGTATGTATATATGTATATAAAGGCATATTCAGTATAGGTATATATGTATGTATATATGTATATAAAGGCATATACAGTATAGGTATATATGTATGTATATATGTATATAAAGTATAGGTATATATGTATGTATATATGTATATAAAGGTATATACAGTATAGGTTTATATGTATGTATTTATGTATATAAAGGTATATACAGTATAGGTATATATGTATGTATATATGTATATAAAGGTATATACAGTATAAGTATATACGTATGTATATATGTATATAAAGGTATATACAGTATAGGTATATATGTATGTATATATGTATATAAAGGTATATACAGTATAAGTATACATGTATGTATATATGTATATAAAGGTATATACAGTATAGGTATATACGTAAATATATATGTATATAAAGGTATATACAGTATAGGTATATATGTATGTATATATGTATATAAAGGTATATACAGTATAGGTATATATGTATGTATATATGTATATAAATGTATGTACAGTATAGGTATATATGTATATAAAGGTATATACAGTATAGGTATATGTGTATGTATATATGTATATAAAGTTATATACATCCATTTTCTACCGCTTATTCCCTTTCGGGGTCGTGGGGGGCGCTGGCGCCTATCTCAGCTACAATCGGGCGGAAGGCGGGGTACACCCTGGACAAGTCGCCACCTCATCGCAGGGCCAACACATATAGACAGACAACATTCACACTCACATTCACACACTAGGGCCAATTTAGTGTTGCCAATCAACCTATCCCCAGGTGCATATATGTATGTATATATGTATATAAAGGTATATACAGTATAGGTATATATGTATGTATATATGTATATAAAGTATAGGTATATATGTATGTATATATGTATATAAAGTATAGGTATATATGTATGTATATATGTATATAAAGGTATATAGAGTATAGGTATATATGTATGTATATATGTATATAAAGGTATATACAGTACAGGAGTAATGTGATCAAACTTTCTTGTTCTTGTCAAAAGTCTAGCAGCCGCATTTTGTACCAACTGTAATCTTTTAATGCTAGACATGGGGAGACCCGAAAATAATACGTTACAGTAATCGAGACGAGACGTAACAAACGCATGGATAATGATCTCAGCGTCTTTAGTGGACAAAATGGAGCGAATTTTACCGATATTACTGAGATGAAAGAAGGCCGTTTTAGTAACGCTTTTAATCTGTGACTCAGAGGAGAGAGTTGGGTGGAAGATAGTTGTATAACTTTGGACCCAGCACGGATCACTGTGGAACCCCACAAGCAATGTCAAAATTCCCAGATGTAAACTCGCCCATCCTCACAAACTGCTGTCTTTGTGTTAAATAGCTCCTTATCCAAGTCAAAGCTACTCCCCTTATTCCATATCTGTATCATTTCTTCAGTAATATTTGATGATTAATGGTGTCAAATGCTTTACTCAGTGTGAATGTTGTCTGTCCATCTGTGTTGGCCCTGTGATGAGATGGTGACTTGTCCAGGGTGTACGCCAACTTCCGCCCGATTGTAGCTGAGATAGGCACCAGCGCCCCCCCGACCCCAAAGGGAATAAGCAATAGAAAATGGATGGATGGGCTCTACTGCCCCCTACTGACTGAGGTGAATATTGACAAATGTGGAATGACAGCTCCAGAAACCAATTCAAACCACAAAATAAAATCAATAAATCAACACAAAAATGTGACACATGACAGGATAATGTTACGGGCCTCGCACGGAGTAGCCTGGTGTGTCCTGTTTGATTGCGTTCTCATCGCAGGGTGTGGCCTGACTCTTTTATTAAACATTTCTTGATTTCTTCACTCTCATTTACATTTCTATTGTGCTTTTAATCACATCCAAATGGTTTCTACGATGTAATTTCAATTCTATATTTGTTCATTCACATTGTTAAACATATACATCTTCAACAAGTCCATTAACGTCAGAGTTTATCTTCAACAAGTCCACTAGCGTCAGAGTTTATCTTCAACAAGTCCATTAACGTCAGAGTTTATCTTCAACAAGTCCACTAACGTCAGAGTTTATCGTCAACAAGTCCACTAGCTTCAGAGTTTATCTTCAACAAGTCCACTAGCGTCAGAGTTTATCTTCAACAAGTCCACTAGCGTCAGAGTTTATCTTCAACAAGTCCACTAGCGTCAGAGTATATCTTCAACAAGTCCACTAGCGTCAGAGTTTATCTTCAACAAGTCCACTAACGTCAGAGTTTTTCTTCAACAAGTCCACTAGCGTCAGAGTATATCTTCAACAAGTCCACTAACGTCAGAGTTTTTCTTCAACAAGTCCACTAACGTCAGAGTTTATCTTCAACAAGTCCACTAGCGTCAGAGTTTATCTTCAACAAGTCCACTGACGTCAGAGTTTATCTTCAACAAGTCCACTGACGTCAGAGTTTATCTTCAACAAGTCCACTAGCGTCAGAGTTTATCTTCAACAAGTCCACTAGCGTCAGAGTTTATCTTCAACAAGTCCACTAGCGTCAGAGTTTATCTTCAACAAGTCCACTAACGTCAGAGTTTATCTTCAACAAGTCCACTGACGTCAGACTTTATCTTCAACAAGTCCACTGACGTCAGACTTTATCTTCAACAAGTCCACTGACGTCAGAGTTTATCTTCAACAAGTCCACTAGCGTCAGAGTTTATCTTCAACAAGTCCACTAGCGTCAGAGTTTATCTTCAACAAGTCCACTAGCGTCAGAGTTTATCTTCAACAAGTCCACTAACGTCAGAGTTTATCTTCAACAAGTCCACTAACGTCAGAGTTTATCTTCAACAAGTCCACTAGCGTCAGAGTATATCTTCAACAAGTCCACTGACGTCAGAGTTTATCTTCAACAAGTCCACTAGCGTCAGAGTTTATCTTCAACAAGTCCACTAGCGTCAGAGTATATCTTCAACAAGTCCACTAGCGTCAGAGTTTATCTTCAACGAGTCCACTAACGTCAGAGTTTATATTCAACAAGTCCACTAGCGTCAGAGTTTATTTTCAACAAGTCCACTGACGTCAGAGTTTATCTTCAACAAGTCCACTAACGTCAGAGTTTATCTTCAACAAGTCCACTGACGTCAGAGTTTATCTTCAACAAGTCCACTAACGTCAGAGTTTATCTTCAACAAGTCCACTGACGTCAGAGTTGATCTTCAACAAGTCCACTAACGTCAGAGTTTATCTTCAACAAGTCCACTAGCGTCAGAGTTTATCTTCAACAAGTCCACTGGCGTCAGAGTTTATCTTCAACAAGTCCACTAACGTCAGAGTTTATCTTCAACAAGTCCACTGACGTCAGAGTTTATCTTCAACAAGTCCACTAACGTCAGAGTTTATCTTCAACAAGTCCACTGACGTCAGAGTTGATCTTCAACAAGTCCACTAACGTCAGAGTTGATCTTCAACAAGTCCACTAGCGTCAGAGTTTATCTTCAACAAGTCCACTAGCGTCAGAGTTTATCTTCAACAAGTCCACTAGCGTCAGAGTTTATCTTCAACAAGTCCACTAGCGTCAGAGTTTATCTTCAACAAGTCCACTAACGTCAGACTTTATCTTCAACAAGTCCACTAACGTCAGAGTTTATCTTCAACAAGTCCACTAACGTCAGAGTTTATCTTCAACAAGTCCACTAGCGTCAGAGTTTATCTTCAACAAGTCCACTAGCGTCAGAGTTTATCTTCAACAAGTCCACTAGCGTCAGAGTTTATCTTCAACAAGTCCACTAGCGTCAGAGTTTATCTTCAACAAGTCCACTAGCGTCAGAGTTTATCTTCAACAAGTCCACTAGCGTCAGAGTTTATCTTCAACAAGTCCACTAGCGTCAGAGTTTATCTTCAACAAGTCCACTAGCGTCAGAGTATATCTTCAACAAGTCCACTAGCGTCAGAGTTTATCTTCAACAAGTCCACTAGCGTCAGAGTATATCTTCAACAAGTCCACTAACGTCAGAGTTTTTCTTCAACAAGTCCACTAACGTCAGAGTTTATCTTCAACAAGTCCACTAGCGTCAGAGTTTATCTTCAACAAGTCCACTGACGTCAGAGTTTATCTTCAACAAGTCCACTAGCGTCAGAGTTTATCTTCAACAAGTCCACTAGCGTCAGAGTTTATCTTCAACAAGTCCACTAGCGTCAGAGTTTATCTTCAACAAGTCCACTGACGTCAGAGTTTATCTTCAACAAGTCCACTAGCGTCAGAGTTTATCTTCAACAAGTCCACTAGCGTCAGAGTTTATCTTCAACAAGTCCACTAGCGTCAGAGTTTATCTTCAACAAGTCCACTAACGTCAGAGTTTATCTTCAACAAGTCCACTGACGTCAGACTTTATCTTCAACAAGTCCACTGACGTCAGAGTTTATCTTCAACAAGTCCACTAGCGTCAGAGTTTATCTTCAACAAGTCCACTAACGTCAGAGTTTATCTTCAACAAGTCCACTGACGTCAGACTTTATCTTCAACAAGTCCACTGACGTCAGAGTTTATCTTCAACAAATACACACTTTTAAAAGACATACTTCGATATTTCTATATTGAGAAACGCTTATAATTGCTTGGACACAAAAGTGTTAATATTATCACACTTTACCGACCTGTTTGATAAGAATAAAAAGAAGACACGAAGTGCTTGATTGCGTTCTCATCGCAGGGCGTGGCCTAGCTTCTTCTTTTTCTTTTTTTTCATGGCGGTTGGCAATCAACCTTCAGGCTGCTTTAGCGCCACCTACTGTAATGGAGTGTGGACAATGGTGGATCCCTACTCTATATTCTTTTGTTTAAGCCAGTGTTTTTTAAATGTTTTTATTGCTTTATATCCTATGTTTTCTGAATGCAATCCTAATATACTTCTAACCTAATATTTTCTTTTGCTAACTTACTTCTTTAGTTGTCTGCCTTCATTTGGAGATGGATGCCTTCTTTAGTTGTCTGCCTTCATTTGGAGATGGATGCCTTCTTTAGTTGTCTGCCTTCATTTGGAGATGGAGGCCTTCTTTAGTTGTCTGCCTTCATTTGGAGATGGATGCCCTCTTTAATTGTGTGCTTTTATTTGGAGATGGATGCCTTCTTTAGTTGTCTGCCTTCATTTGGAGATGGATGCCTTCTTTATTTGTCTGCCCTCATATGAGATGGATGCCTTCTTTATTTGTGTGCCTTCATTTGGAGATGGAGGCCTTCTTTATTTGTGTGCCTTCATTTGGAGATGGATGCCTTCTTTAGTTGTCTGCCTTCATTTGGAGATGGATGCCTTCTTTAATTTTGTATTTTTCTTTGGAGATGGATGCCTTCTTTAGTTGTCTGCCTTCACTTGGACATGGATGCCTTCTTTAGTTGTCTGCCTTCATTTGGAGATGGATGCCTTCTTTAATTGTCTGCCTTCATTTGGAGATGGATGCCTTCTTTATTTGTGTGCCTTCATTTGGAGATGGATGCCTTCTTTATTTGTGTGCCTTCATTTGGGATGGATGCCTTCTTTAGTTGTCTGCTTTCATTTGGAGATGGATGCCTTCTTTATTTGTGTGCCTTCATTTGGAGATGGATGCCTTCTTTAGTTGTCTGCCTTCATTTGGAGATGGATGCCTTCTTTAATTGTGTGCTTTTATTTGGAGATGGATGCCTTCTTTAGTTGTCTGCCTTCATTTGGAGATGGATGCCTTCTTTAGTTGTCTGCCTTTATTCGGAGATGGATGCCTTCTTTAGTTGTCTGCCCTCATATGAGATGGATGCCTTCTTTATTTGTGTGCCTTCATTTGGAGATGGAGGCCTTCTTTAGTTGTCTGCCTTCATTTGGGATGGATGCCTTCTTTAGTTGTCTGCCTTCATTTGGAGATGGATGCCTTCTTTATTTGTGTGCCTTCATTTGGAGATGGATGCCTTATTTAGTTGTCTGCCTTCATTTGGAGATGGATGCCTTATTTAGTTGTCTGCCTTTATTCGGAGATGGATGCCTTCTTTAGTTGTCTGCCTTCATTTGGATATGGATGCCTTCTTTAGTTGTCTGCTTTTATTTGGAGATGGATGCCTTCTTTAGTTGTCTGCCTTCATTTCGAGATGGATTCCTTCTTTAGTTGTCTGCCTTTATTCGGAGATGGATGGCTTCTTTAGTTGTCTGCCTTCATTTGGAGATGGATGCCTTCTTTATTTGTGTGCCTTCATTTGGAGATGGATGCCTTCTTTAGTTGTCCGTCTTCATTTGGAGATGGAGGCCTTCTTTATTTGTTTGCCTTCATTTGGAGATGGATGCCTTCTTTAGTTGTCTGCCTTCATTTGGAGATGGATGCCTTCTTTAGTTGTCTGCCTTCATTTGGAGATGGATGCCTTCTTTAGTTGTCTGCCTTCATTTGGAGATGGATGCCTTCTTTAATTGTCTGCCTTCATTTGGAGATGGATGCCTTCTTTAGTTGTCTGCCTTCATTTGGAGATGGAGGCCTTCTTTAGTTGTCTGCCTTCATTTGGAGATGGATGCCTTCTGTAGTTGTCTGCCTTCATTTGGAGATGGGTGCCTTCTTTAGTTGTCTGCCTTCATTTGGAGATGGAGGCCTTCTTTAGTTGTCTGACTTCATTTGGAGATGGATGCCTTCTTTATTTGTCTGCCTTCATTTGGAGATGGATGCATTCTTTTTTTGTGTGCCTTCATTTGGAGAAGGATGCCTTCTGTAGTTGTCTGCCTTCATTTGGAGATGGATGCCTTCTTTATTTGTGTGCCTTCATTTGGAGATGGATGCCTTCTTTAGTTGTCTGCCTTCATTTGGAGATGGATGCCTTCTTTAATTGTGTGCTTTTATTTGGAGATGGATGCCTTCTTTAGTTGTCTGCCTTCATTTGGAGATGGATGCCTTCTTTAGTTGTCTGCCTTTATTCGGAGATGGATGCCTTCTTTAGTTGTCTGCCCTCATATGAGATGGATGCCTTCTTTATTTGTGTGCCTTCATTTGGAGATGGAGGCCTTCTTTAGTTGTCTGCCTTCATTTGGGATGGATGCCTTCTTTAGTTGTCTGCCTTCATTTGGAGATGGATGCCTTCTTTATTTGTGTGCCTTCATTTGGAGATGGATGCCTTATTTAGTTGTCTGCCTTCATTTGGAGATGGATGCCCTCTTTAATTGTGTGCTTTTATTTGGAGAGGGATGCCTTATTTAGTTGTCTGCCTTTATTCGGAGATGGATGCCTTCTTTAGTTGTCTGCCTTCATTTGGATATGGATGCCTTCTTTAGTTGTCTGCTTTTATTTGGAGATGGATGCCTTTTTTAGTTGTCTGCCTTCATTTCGAGATGGATTCCTTCTTTAGTTGTCTGCCTTTATTCGGAGATGGATGGCTTCTTTAGTTGTCTGCCTTCATTTGGAGATGGATGCCTTCTTTATTTGTGTGCCTTCATTTGGAGATGGATGCCTTCTTTAGTTGTCAGTCTTCATTTGGAGATGGAGGCCTTCTTTATTTGTTTGCCTTCATTTGGAGATGGATGCCTTCTTTAGTTGTCTGCCTTCATTTGGAGATGGATGCCTTCTTTAGTTGTCTGCCTTCATTTGGAGATGGATGCCTTCTTTAGTTGTCTGCCTTCATTTGGAGATGGATGCCTTCTTTAATTGTCTGCCTTCATTTGGAGATGGATGCCTTCTTTAGTTGTCTTCCTTCATTTGGAGATGGAGGCCTTCTTTAGTTGTCTGCCTTCATTTGGAGATGGATGCCTTCTGTAGTTGTCTGCCTTCATTTGGAGATGGATGCCTTCTTTAGTTGTCTGCCTTCATTTGGAGATGGAGGCCTTCTTTAGTTGTCTGCCTTCATTTGGAGATGGATGCCTTCTTTATTTGTCTGCCTTCATTTGGAGATGGATGCATTCTTTTTTTGTGTGCCTTCATTTGGAGAAGGATGCCTTCTGTAATTGTCTGCCTTCATTTGGAGATGGATGCTTTCTATTATTGAGGAGGAAGTTAATACTAAAACACAAACTGGGAGATCTGAAATGACTTCCGGTCTTCAGGAAGTGACATCAGCAGACTGATGGAGGCCCCACCTTCATTTTGGAATTAGAAGTAGGCCTTCCAAAATATGCTGAAAGTCATTAGAAAAGCAGTCAAAAATCACTAGTGCGTCCATGTTGGGTTTATTTGACAGATAGTTTGTAGGTAAAGAACGATGAAATAAATGCCAATGTTGCCAGCATTAAAAACTTTAATTGTTTTCTGTAAACCATGTTTTGTTCTAATATTTTTGGCTGTCTGGATTTGTGTGATTTGTCTTGGGAAAAAATGCTTGGGTTTGGGTGTTTTTTTTATATTTGTCAGATTATTTAGAACAGGGGAGTCCAAACTGTAGCGTGCCTGCCTTTTCAATATAAACCACAAGATGGCAGTCATTCAATGAGCAATTTGGCTGAGTGAGGTGTGTTGCTGTACTTTTCTTTTCTCTTCTCTCACTGGTGGATGAAGTGCTGGCTGTCCAGAGTCGGGACCCTTGGGTGGACCGCTTACCTGTGTGTCGGTTGGGGACATCTCTGTGCTGCTGACCTGTCTCAGCTTGGGATGGTCTCATGCTGGCCCCACTATGGACTGGACTCTCACTCTTATGTTAGATCCACTATGGACTGGCCTCTCACTCTTATGTTAAATCCACTATGGACTGGACTCTCACTCTTATGTTAGATCCACTATGGACTGCACTCTCACTCTTATGTTAAATCCACTATGGACTGGACCCTCACTCTTATGTTGGATCCACTATGGACTGGACTCTCACTCTTATGTTAAATCCACTATGGACTGGACACTTACTATTATGTTAAATCCACTATGGACTGGACCCTCACTCTTATGTTGGATCCACTATGGACTGGACTCTCACTCTTATGTTAAATCCACTATGGACTGGACTCTTACTATTATGTTAAATCCACTATGGACTGGACTCTCACTCTTATGTTAGATCCACTATGGACTGGACTCTTACTATTATGTTAGATCCACTATGGACTGGACTCTCACTATTATGTTAGATCCACTATGGACTGGACTCTTACTATTATGTTAGATCCACTATGGACTGGACTCACACTATTATGTTAAATCCACTATGGACTGGACCCTCACTCTTATGTTGGATCCACTATGGACTGGACTCTCACTCTTATGTTAAATCCACTATGGACTGGACTCTTACTATTATGTTAAATCCACTATGGACTGGACTCTCACTCTTATGTTAGATCCACTATGGACTGGACTCTTACTATTATGTTAGATCCACTATGGACTGGACTCTCACTATTATGTTAGATCCACTATGGACTGGACTCTCACACTATTATGTTAGATCCACTATGGACTGGACTCTCACACTAGTATGTTAGATTCACTATGGACTGGACTATTACTATCATGTTAGATCCACTATGGACTGGACTCTCACACTATTATGTTAGATCCACTATGGACTGGACTATTACTATTATGTTAGATCCACTATGGACTGGACTCTTACTATTATGTTAGATCCACTATGGACTGGACTCTCACACTATTATGTTAGATCCACTATGGACTGGACTCTTACTATTATGTTAGATCCACTATGGACTGCACTCTCACACTATTATGTTAGATCCCCTATGGACTGGACTCTCACTATTATGTTAGATCCACTATGGACTGGACTCTTTCTATTATGTTAGATCCACTATGGAGTGGACTCTTACTATTATGTTGGATCCACTATGGACTGGACTGTCACAATATTACGTTAGATCCACTATGGACTGGACTGTCACACTATTATGTTAGATCCACTATGGACTGGACTCTTACTATTATGTTAGATCCACTATGGACTGGACTCTCACACTATTATGTTAGATCCACTATGGACTGGACTCTCACACTAGTATGTTAGATCCACTATGGACTGGACTATTACTATTATGTTAGATCCACTATGGACTGGACTCTCACACTATTATGTTAGATCCACTATGGACTGGACTATTACTATTATGTTAGATCCACTATGGACTGGACTCTTACTATTATGTTAGATCCACTATGGACTGGACTCTCACACTATTATGTTAGATCCACTATGGACTGGACTCTTACTATTATGTTAGATCCACTATGGACTGCACTCTCACACTATTATGTTAGATCCCCTATGGACTGGACTCTCACTATTATGTTAGATCCACTATGGACTGGACTCTTTCTATTATGTTAGATCCACTATGGAGTGGACTCTTACTATTATGTTGGATCCACTATGGACTGGACTGTCACAATATTACGTTAGATCCACTATGGACTGGACTGTCACACTATTATGTTAGATCCACTATGGACTGGACTCTTACTATTATGTTAGATCCACTATGGACTGGACTCTTACTATTATGTTAGATCCACTATGGACTGGACTCTCACACTATTATGTTAGATCCACTATGGACTGGACTCTCACTATTATGTTGGATCTACTATGGACTGGACTCTTACTATTATGTTAGATCCACTATGGACTGGACTCTTACTATTATGTTTGATCCACTATGGACTGGACTGTCACAATATTACGTTAGATCCACTATGGACTGGACTCTCACACTATTATGTTAGATCCACTATGGACTGGACTCTCACTATTATGTTAGATCCACTATGGACTGGACTCTTACTATTATGTTAGATCCACCATGGACTGGACTTTTACTATTATGTTAGATCCACTTTGGACTGGACTGTCACAATATTACGTTAGATCCACTATGGACTGGACCTATGGACTGGACTGTCACAATATTATGTTAGATCCACTATGGACTGGACTCTTACTATTATGTCGGATCCACTATGGACTGGACTCTCACTATTATGTTAGATCCACTATGGACTGGACTCTTACTATTATGTTAGATCCACTATGGACTGGACTCTCACACTATTATGTTAGATCCACTATGGACTGGACTCTCACTATTATGTTAGATCTACTATGGACTGGACTCTTACTATTATGTTAGATCCACCATGGACTGGACTCTTACTATTATGTTAGATCCACTATGGACTGGACTGTCACAATATTACGTTAGATCCACTATGGACTGGACTCTCAAACTATTATGTTAGATCCACTATGGACTGGACTCTCACTATTATGTTAGATCCACTATGGACTGGACTCTCACACTATTATGTTAGATCCACTATGGACTGGACTCTCACTATTATGTTAGATCCACCATGGACTGGACTTTTACTATTATGTTAGATCCACTTTGGACTGGACTGTCACAATATTACGTTAGATCCACTATGGACTGGACTGTCACAATATTATGTTAGATCCACTATGGACTGGACTCTTACTATTATGTCGGATCCACTATGGACTGGACTCTCACTATTATGTTAGATCCACTATGGACTGGACTCTTTCTATTATGTTAGATCCACTATGGAGTGGACTCTTACTATTATGTTGGATCCACTATGGACTGGACTGTCACAATATTACGTTAGATCCACTATGGACTGGACTGTCACAATATTATGTTAGATCCACTATGGACTGGACTGTCA
Organism: Nerophis ophidion; assembly: GCF_033978795.1. NCBI lineage: Eukaryota > Metazoa > Chordata > Actinopteri > Syngnathiformes > Syngnathidae > Nerophis > Nerophis ophidion. The sequence goes on from NC_084630.1 coordinate 35,292,518, forward strand.
CACTATTATGTTAGATCCACTATGGACTGGACTCTTACTATTATGTTAGATCCACTATGGACTGGACTCTTACTATTATGTTAGATCCACTATGGACTGGACTGTCACAATATTACGTTTGATCCACTATGGACTGGACTCTCACTATTATGTTAGATCCACTATGGACTGGACTCTTACTATTATGTTAGATCCACCATGGACTGGACTTTTACTATTATGTTAGATCCACTTTGGACTGGACTGTCACAATATTACGTTAGATCCACTATGGACTGGACTGTCACAATATTATGTTAGATCCACTATGGACTGGACTCTTACTATTATGTCGGATCCACTATGGACTGGACTCTCACTATTATGTTAGATCCACTATGGACTGGACTCTTTCTATTATGTTAGATCCACTATGGAGTGGACTCTTACTGTTATGTTGGATCCACTATGGACTGGACTGTCACACTATTATGTTAGATCCACTATGGACTGGACTCTTACTATTATGTTAGATCCACTATGGACTGGACTCTTACTATTATGTTAGATCCACTATGGACTGGACTGTCACAATATTACGTTTGATCCACTATGGACTGGACTCTCACACTATTACGTTTGATCCACTATGGACTGGACTCTCACACTATTATGCTAGATCCACTATGGACTGGACTCTCACTATTATGTTAGATCCACTATGGACTGGACTCTTACTATTATGTTAGATCCACTATGGACTGGACTCTTACTATTATGTTAGATCCACTATGGACTGGACTCTTACTATTATGTTGGATCCACTATGGACTGGACTGTCACAATATTACATTAGATCCACTATGGACTGGACTGTCACAATATTATGTTAGATCCACTATGGACTGGACTCTTACTATTATGTTAGATCCACTATGGACTGGACTCTTACTATTATGTTAGATCCACTATGGACTGGACTCTCACAATATTATGTTAGATCCACTATGGGCTGGACTCTCACACTATTATGTTAGATCCACTATGGACTGGACTCTCACACTATAATGTTAGATCCACTATGGACTGGACTCTCACAGTATAATGTTAGATCCACTAGGGACTGGACTCTCACAATATTATGTTAGATCCACTATGGACTGGACTCTTACTATTATGTTAGATCCACTATGGACTGGACTCTTACTATTATGTTAGATCCACTATGGACTGGACTCTCACAATATTATGTTAGATCCACTATGGGCTGGACTCTCACACTATTATGTTAGATCCACTATGGACTGGACTCTCACACTATAATGTTAGATCCACTATGGACTGGACTCTCACAATATTATGTTAGATCCACTATGGACTGGACTCTTACTATTATGTTAGATCCACTATGGACTGGACTCTTACTATTATGTTAGATCCACTATGGACTGGACTCTCACAATATTATGTTAGATCCACTATGGACTGGACTCTTACTATTATGTTAGATCCACTATGGACTGGACTCTTACTATTATGTTAGATCCACTAGGGACTGGACTCTCACAATATTATGTTAGATCCACTATGGACTGGACTCTCACACTATTATGTTAGATCCACTATGGACTGGACTATTACTATTATGTTAGATCCACTATGGACTGGACTCTTACTATTATGTTAGATCCACTATGGACTGGACTCTCACACTATTATGTTAGATCCACTATGGACTGGACTCTTACTATTATGTTAGATCCACTATGGACTGCACTCTCACACTATTATGTTAGATCCACTATGGACTGGACTCTTTCTATTATGTTAGATCCACTATGGACTGGACTCTTTCTATTATGTTAGATCCACTATGGACTGGACTGTCACAATATTATGTTAGATCCACTATGGACCTGACTGTCACAATATTATGTTAGATCCACTATGGACTGGACTCTCACACTATTATGTTAGATCCACTATGGACTGGACTCTCACTATTATGTTAGATCCACTATGGACTGGACTCTTACTATTATGTTAGATCCACTATGGACTGGACTCTTACTATTATGTTAGATCCACTGTGGACTGGACTGTCACACTATTATGTTAGATCCACTATGGACTGGACTCTCACAGTATAATGTTAGATCCACTAGGGACTGGACTCTCACACTATTATGTTAGATCCACTATGGACTGGACTCTCACAGTATAATGTTAGATCCACTAGGGACTGGACTCTCACAATATTATGTTAGATCCACTATGGACTGGACTCTCACACTATTATGTTAGATCCACTGTGGACTGGACTGTCACAATATTACGTTAGATCCACTATGGACTGGACTCTCACAATGTTATGTTAGATCCACTATGGACTGGACTCTCACACTATTATGTTGGATCCACTATGGACTGGACTCTCACTATTATGTTAGATCCACTATGGACTGGACTCTCACAATATCATGTTAGATCCACTATGGACTGGACTCTCACACTATTATGTTAGATCCACTATGGACTGGACTCTCACACTATAATGTTAGATCCACTATGGACTGGACTCTCACAATATTATGTTAGATCCACTATGGACTGGACTCTCACACTATTATGTTAGATCCACTATGGACTGGACTCTCACACTATTATGTTAGATCCACTATGGACTGGACTCTCACACTATTATGTTAGATCCACTATGGACTGGACTCTTACTATTATGTTAGATCCACTATGGACTGGACTGTCGCAATATTATGTTAGATCCACTATGGACTGGACTGTCACAATATTATGTTAGATCCACTATGGACTGGACTCTCACACTATTATGTTAAATCCACTATGGACTGGACTCTCACTATTATGTTAGATCCACTATGGACTGGACTCTTACTATTATGTTAGATCCACTATGGACTGGACTCTTACTATTATGTTAGATCCACTGTGGACTGGACTGTCACAATATTACGTTAGATCCACTATGGACTGGACTCTCACTATTATGTTAGATCCACTATGGACTGGACTCTCACACTATTATGTTAGATCCACTATGGACTGGACTCTCACACTATTATGTTAGATCCACTATGGACTGGACTATATTATAATGTTAGATCCACTATGGACTGGACTTTCATAATATTACGTTAGATCCACTATGGACTGGACTGTCACAATATTATGTTAGATCCACTATGGACTGGACTCTCACTATTATGTTAGATCCACTATGGACAGGACTCTCACACTATTATGTTAAATCCACTATGGACTGGACTCTCACTATTATGTTAGATCCACTATGGACTGGACTCTCACACTATTATGTTAAATCCACTATGGACTGGACTCTCACACTATTATGTTAAATCCACTATGGACTGGATTCTCACACTATTATGTTTGATCCACTATGGACTGGACTGTCACAATATTACGTTAGATCCACTATGGACTGGACTGTCACAATATTATGTTAAATCCACTATGGACTGGACTTTCCCAATATTATGCTAGATCCACTATGGACTGGACTGTCACAATATTATGTTAAATCCACTATGGATTGGACTTTCCCAATATTATGCTAGATCCACTATGGACTGGACTCTCACTATTATGTTAGATCCACTATGGACTGGACTCTCACACTATTATGTTAGATCCACTATGGACTGGACTCTCACTATTATGTTAGATCCACTATGGACTGGACTCTCACTATTATGTTGGATCCACTATGGACTGGACTCTTACTATTATGTTAGATCCACTATGGACTGGACTCTCACACTGTTATGTTAGATCCACTATGGACTGGACTCTCACTATTATGTTAGATCCACTATGGATTGGACTCTCACACTATTATGTTAGATCCACTATGGACTGGACTCTTACTATTATGTTAGATCCACTATGGACTGGACTGTCACACTATTATGCTAGATCCACTATGGACTGGACTGTCACAATATAATGTTAGATCCACTATGGACTGGACTCTCACACTATTATGTTAGATCCACTATGGACTGGACTCTCACACTATTATGTTGGATCCACTATGCACTGGACTCTCACAATGTTATGTTAGATCCACTATGGACTGGACTCTCACACTATTATGTTAGATCCACTATGGACTGGACTCTCACTATTATGTTAGATCCACTATGGACTGGACTCTTTCTATTATGTTAGATCCACTATGGACTGGACTGTCACAATATTATGTTAGATCCACTATGGACTGGACTGTCACAATATTATGTTAGATCCACTATGGACTGGACTCTCACACTATTATGTTAGATCCACTATGGACTGGACTCTCACTATTATGTTAGATCCACTATGGACTGGACTCTTACTATTATGTTAGATCCACTATGGACTGGACTCTTACTATTATGTTAGATCCACTGTGGACTGGACTGTCACACTATTATGTTAGATCCACTATGGACTGGACTCTCACGGTATAATGTTAGATCCACTAGGGACTGGACTCTCACAATATTATGTTAGATCCACTATGGGCTGGACTCTCACACTATTATGTTAGATCCACTATGGACTGGACTCTCACAGTATAATGTTAGATCCACTAGGGACTGGACTCTCACAATATTATGTTAGATCCACTATGGACTGGACTCTCACACTATTATGTTAGATCCACTGTGGACTGGACTGTCACAATATTACGTTAGATCCACTATGGACTGGACTCTCACTATTATGTTAGATCCACTATGGACTGGACTCTCACAATATCATGTTAGATCCACTATGGACTGGACTCTCACACTATTATGTTAGATCCACTATGGACTGGACTCTCACACTATAATGTTAGATCCACTATGGACTGGACTCTCACACTATTATGTTGGATCCACTATGGACTGGACTCTCACTATTATGTTAGATCCACTATGGACTGGACTCTCACAATATCATGTTAGATCCACTGTGGACTGGACTGTCACAATATTACGTTAGATCCACTATGGACTGGACTCTCACTATTATGTTAGATCCACTATGGACTGGACTCTCACAATGTTATGTTAGATCCACTATGGACTGGACTCTCACACTATTATGTTGGATCCACTATGGACTGGACTCTCACTATTATGTTAGATCCACTATGGACTGGACTCTCACAATATCATGTTAGATCCACTATGGACTGGACTCTCACACTATTATGTTAGATCCACTATGGACTGGACTCTCACACTATAATGTTAGATCCACTATGGACTGGACTTTCACAATATTATGTTAGATCCACTATGGACTGGACTCTCACACTATTATGTTAGATCCACTATGGACTGGACTCTCACACTATTATGTTAGATCCACTATGGACTGGACTGTCACAATATTATTTTAGATCCACTATGAACTGGACTCTCACACTATTATGTTAGATCCACTATGGACTGGACTCTCACACTATTATGTTAGATCCACTATGGACTGGACTCTTACTATTAGATTAGATCCACTATGGACTGGACTGTCACAATATTATGTTAGATCCACTATGGACTGGACTGCCACAATATTATGTTAGATCCACTATGGACTGGACTCTCACACTATTATGTTAGATCCACTATGGACTGGACTCTCACTATTATGTTAGATCCACTATGGACTGGACTCTTACTATTATGTTAGATCCACTATGGACTGGACTCTTACTAATATGTTGGATCCACTGTGGACTGGACTGTCACAATATTACGTTAGATCCACTATGGACTGGACTCTCACTATTATGTTGGATCCACTATGGACTGGACTCTCACACTATTATGTTAGATCCACTATGGACTGGACTCTCACACTATTATGTTAGATCCACTATGGACTGGACTATATTATTATGTTAGATCCACTATGGACTGGACTGTCATAATATTACGTTAGATCCACTATGGACTGGACTGTCACAATATTATGTTAGATCCACTATGGACTGGACTCTCACTATTATGTTAGATCCACTATGGACTGGACTTTCACACTATTATGTTAAATCCACTATGGACTGGACTCTCACTATTATGTTAGATCCACTATGGACTGGACTCTCACACTATTATGTTAAATCCACTATGGACTGGACTCTCACACTATTATGTTAGTTCCACCATGGACTGGACTCTCACACTATTATGTTAGATCCACTATGGACTGGACTCTCACTATTATGTTAGATCCACTATGGACTGGACTCTCACAATATCATGTTAGATCCACTATGGACTGGACTCTCACACTATTATGTTAGATCCACTATGGACTGGACTCTCACACTATAATGTTAGATCCACTATGGACTGGACTCTCACAATATTATGTTAGATCCACTATGGACTGGACTCTCACACTATTATGTTAGATCCACTATGGACTGGACTCTCACACTATTATGTTAGATCCACTATGGACTGGACTCTCACACTATTATGTTGGATCCACTATGGACTGGACTCTTACTATTATGTTAGATCCACTATGGACTGGACTGTCGCAATATTATGTTAGATCCACTATGGACTGGACTGTCACAATATTATGTTAGATCCACTATGGACTGGACTCTCACACTATTATGTTAGATCCACTATGGACTGGACTCTCACTATTATGTTAGATCCACTATGGACTGGACTCTTACTATTATGTTAGATCCACTATGGACTGGACTCTTACTATTATGTTAGATCCACTGTGGACTGGACTGTCACAATATTACGTTAGATCCACTATGGACTGGACTCTCACTATTATGTTAGATCCACTATGGACTGGACTCTCACACTATTATGTTAGATCCACTATGGACTGGACTCTCACACTATTATGTTAGATCCACTATGGACTGGACTATATTATAATGTTAGATCCACTATGGACTGGACTTTCATAATATTACGTTAGATCCACTATGGACTGGACTGTCACAATATTATGTTAGATCCACTATGGACTGGACTCTCACTATTATGTTAGATCCACTATGGACAGGACTCTCACACTATAATGTTAAATCCACTATGGACTGGAATCTCACTATTATGTTAGATCCACTATGGACTGGACTCTCACACTATTATGTTAAATCCACTATGGACTGGACTCTCACACTATTATGTTAGTTCCACCATGGACTGGACTGTCACAATATTACGTTAGATCCACTATGGACTGGACTGTCACAATATTACGTTAGATCCACTATGGACTGGATTCTCACAATATTACGTTAGATCCACTATGGACTGGACTGTCACAATATTATGTTAAATCCACTATGGACTGGACTTTCCCAATATTATGCTAGATCCACTATGGACTGGACTGTCACAATATTATGTTAAATCCACTATGGATTGGACTTTCCCAATATTATGCTAGATCCACTATGGACTGGACTCTCACTATTATGTTAGATCCACTATGGACTGGACTCTCACACTATTATGTTAGATCCACTATGGACTGGACTCTCACTATTATGTTAGATCCACTATGGACTGGACTCTCACTATTATGTTAGATCCACTATGGACTGGACTCTTACTATTATGTTAGATCCACTATGGACTGGACTCTCACACTGTTATGTTAGATCCACTATGGACTGGACTCTCACTATTATGTTAGATCCACTATGGATTGGACTCTCACACTATTATGTTAGATCCACTATGGACTGGACTCTTACTATTATGTTAGATCCACTATGGACTGGACTGTCACACTATTATGCTAGATCCACTATGGACTGGACTGTCACAATATAATGTTAGATCCACTATGGACTGGACTCTCACACTATTATGTTAGATCCACTATGGACTGGACTCTCACACTATTATGTTGGATCCACTATGCACTGGACTCTCACAATGTTATGTTAGATCCACTATGGACTGGACTCTCACACTATTATGTTAGATCCACTATGGACTGGACTCTCACTATTATGTTAGATCCACTATGGACTGGACTCTTTCTATTATGTTAGATCCACTATGGACTGGACTGTCACAATATTATGTTAGATCCACTATGGACTGGACTGTCACAATATTATGTTAGATCCACTATGGACTGGACTCTCACACTATTATGTTAGATCCACTATGGACTGGACTCTCACTATTATGTTAGATCCACTATGGACTGGACTCTTACTATTATGTTAGATCCACTATGGACTGGACTCTTACTATTATGTTAGATCCACTGTGGACTGGACTGTCACACTATTATGTTAGATCCACTATGGACTGGACTCTCACGGTATAATGTTAGATCCACTAGGGACTGGACTCTCACAATATTATGTTAGATCCACTATGGGCTGGACTCTCACACTATTATGTTAGATCCACTATGGACTGGACTCTCACAGTATAATGTTAGATCCACTAGGGACTGGACTCTCACAATATTATGTTAGATCCACTATGGACTGGACTCTCACACTATTATGTTAGATCCACTGTGGACTGGACTGTCACAATATTACGTTAGATCCACTATGGACTGGACTCTCACAATGTTATGTTAGATCCACTATGGACTGGACTCTCACACTATTATGTTGGATCCACTATGGACTGGACTCTCACTATTATGTTAGATCCACTATGGACTGGACTCTCACAATATCATGTTAGATCCACTATGGACTGGACTCTCACACTATTATGTTAGATCCACTATGGACTGGACTCTCACACTATAATGTTAGATCCACTATGGACTGGACTCTCACAATATTATGTTAGATCCACTATGGACTGGACTCTCACACTATTATGTTAGATCCACTATGGACTGGACTCTCACACTATTATGTTAGATCCACTATGGACTGGACTGTCACAATATTATTTTAGATCCACTATGAACTGGACTCTCACACTATTATGTTAGATCCACTATGGACTGGACTCTCACACTATTATGTTAGATCCACTATGGACTGGACTCTTACTATTAGATTAGATCCACTATGGACTGGACTCTTACTATTATGTTAGATCCACTATGGACTGGACTGCCACAATATTATGTTAGATCCACTATGGACTGGACTCTCACACTATTATGTTAGATCCACTATGGACTGGACTCTCACTATTATGTTAGATCCACTATGGACTGGACTCTTACTATTATGTTAGATCCACTGTGGACTGGACTGTCACAATATTACGTTAGATCCACTATGGACTGGACTCTCACTATTATGTTGGATCCACTATGGACTGGACTCTCACACTATTATGTTAGATCCACTATGGACTGGACTCTCACACTATTATGTTAAATCCACTATGGACTGGACTCTCACACTATTATGTTAGTTCCACCATGGACTGGACTGTCACAATATTACGTTAGATCCACTATGGACTGGACTGTCACAATATTACGTTAGATCCACTATGGACTGGATTCTCACACTATTATGTTTGATCCACTATGGACTGGACTCTCACACTATTATGTTAGATCCACCATGGACTGGACTGTCACAATATTACGTTAGATCCACTATGGACTGGATTCTCACACTATTATGTTAGATCCACTATGGACTGGACTGTCACAATATTACGTTAGATCCACTATGGACTGGACTGTCACAATATTACGTTAGATCCACTATGGACTGGACTGTCACAATATTATGTTAAATCCACTATGGACTGGACTTTCCCAATATTATGCTAGATCCACTATCGACTGGACTCTCACACTATTATGTTAGATCCACTATGGACTGGACTGTCACAATATTATGTTAAATCCACTATGGACTGGACTTTCCCAATATTATGCTAGATCCACTATCGACTGGACTCTCACTATTATGTTAGATCCACTATGGACTGGACTCTCACACTATTATGTTAGATCCACTATGGACTGGACTCTCACTATTATGTTAGATCCACTATGGACTGGACTCTCACACTATTATGTTAGATCCACTATGGACTGGACTCTCACTATTATGTTAGATCCACTATGGACTGGACTCTTACTATTATGTTAGATCCACTATGGACTGGACTCTCACACTGTTATGTTAGATCCACTATGGACTGGACTCTCACTATTATGTTAGATCCACTATGGATTGGACTCTCACACTATTATGTTAGATCCACTATGGACTGGACTCTTACTATTATGTTAGATCCACTATGGACTGGACTGTCACACTATTATGCTAGATCCACTATGGACTGGACTGTCACAATATAATGTTAGATCCACTATGGACTGGACTCTCACACTATTATGGTAGATCCACTATGGACTGGACTCTCACACTATTATGTTGGATCCACTATGCACTGGACTCTCACAATGTTATGTTAGATCCACTATGGACTGGACTCTCACACTATTATGTTAGATCCACTATGGACTGGACTCTCACTATTATGTTAGATCCACTATGGACTGGACTCTCACAATGTTATGTTAGATCCACTATGGACTGGACTCTCACACTATTATGTTAGATCCACTATGGACTGGACTCTCACTATTATGTTAGATCCACTATGGACTGGACTCTCACAATATTATGTTAGATCCACTATGGACTGGACTCTCACAATATTATGTTAGATCCACTATGGACTGGACTCTCACACTATTATGTTAGATCCACTATGGACTGGACTCTCACACTATAATGTTAGATCCACTATGGACTGGACTCTCACAATATTATGTTAGATCCACTATGGACTGGACTCTCACACTATTATGTTAGATCCACTATGGACTGGACTGTCACAATATTATTTTAGATCCACTATGGACTGGACTCTCACACTATTATGTTAGATCCACTATGGACTGGACTCTTACTATTATGTTAGATCCACTATGGACTGGACTGTCACACTATTATGTTAGATCCACTATGGACTGGACTCTCACACTGTTATGTTAGATCCACTATGGACTGGACTCTTACTATTATGTTAGATCCACTATGGACTGGACTCTTACTATTATGTTAGATCCACTATGGACTGGACTGTCACAATATTATGTTAGATCCACTATGGACTGGACTCTCACACTATTATGTTAGATCCGCTATGGACTGGACTCTCACTATTATGTTAGATCCACTATGGACTGGACTCTTACTATTACGTTAGATCCACTATGGACTGGACTGTCACAATATTATGTTAGATCCACTATGGACTGGACTCTCACTATTATGTTAGATCCACTATGGACTGGACTCTCACACTATTATGTTAAATCCACTATGGACTGGACTCTCACTATTATGTTAGATCCACTATGGACTGGACTCTCACACTATTATGTTAAATCCACTATGGACTGGACTCTCACACTATTATGTTAGTTCCACCATGGACTGGACTGTCACAATATTACGTTAGATCCACTATGGACTGGACTGTCACAATATTACGTTAGATCCACTATGGACTGGATTCTCACACTATTATGTTTGATCCACTATGGACTGGACTCTCACACTATTATGTTAGATCCACCATGGACTGGACTGTCACAATATTACGTTAGATCCACTATGGACTGGATTCTCACACTATTACGTTAGATCCACTATGGACTGGACTGTCACAATATTACGTTAGATCCACTATGGACTGGACTGTCACAATATTATGTTAAATCCACTATGGACTGGACTTTCCCAATATTATGCTAGATCCACTATGGACTGGACTGTCACAATATTATGTTAAATCCACTATGGATTGGACTTTCCCAATATTATGCTAGATCCACTATCGACTGGACTCTCACTATTATGTTAGATCCACTATGGACTGGACTCTCACACTATTATGTTAGATCCACTATGGACTGGACTCTCACTATTATGTTAGATCCACTATGGACTGGACTCTCACACTATTATGTTAGATCCACTATGGACTGGACTCTCACTATTATGTTAGATCCACTATGGACTGGACTCTTACTATTATGTTAGATCCACTATGGACTGGACTCTCACACTGTTATGTTAGATCCACTATGGACTGGACTCTCACTATTATGTTAGATCCACTATGGATTGGACTCTCACACTATTATGTTAGATCCACTATGGACTGGACTCTTACTATTATGTTAGATCCACCATGGACTGGACTGTCACACTATTATGCTAGATCCACTATGGACTGGACTGTCACAATATAATGTTAGATCCACTATGGACTGGACTCTCACACTATTATGTTAGATCCACTATGGACTGGACTCTCACACTATTATGTTGGATCCACTATGCACTGGACTCTCACAATGTTATGTTAGATCCACTATGGACTGGACTCTCACACTATTATGTTAGATCCACTATGGACTGGACTCTCACTATTATGTTAGATCCACTATGGACTGGACTCTCACAATGTTATGTTAGATCCACTATGGACTGGACTCTCACACTATTATGTTAGATCCACTATGGACTGGACTCTCACTATTATGTTAGATCCACTATGGACTGGACTCTCACAATATTATGTTAGATCCACTATGGACTGGACTCTCACAATATTATGTTAGATCCACTATGGACTGGACTCTCACACTATTATGTTAGATCCACTATGGACTGGACTCTCACACTATAATGTTAGATCCACTATGGACTGGACTCTCACAATATTATGTTAGATCCACTATGGACTGGACTCTCACACTATTATGTTAGATCCACTATGGACTGGACTGTCACAATATTATTTTAGATCCACTATGGACTGGACTCTCACACTATTATGTTAGATCCACTATGGACTGGACTCTTACTATTATGTTAGATCCACTATGGACTGGACTGTCACACTATTATGTTAGATCCACTATGGACTGGACTCTCACACTGTTATGTTAGATCCACTATGGACTGGACTCTTACTATTATGTTAGATCCACTATGGACTGGACTCTTACTATTATGTTAGATCCACTATGGACTGGACTGTCACAATATTATGTTAGATCCACTATGGACTGGACTCTCACACTATTATGTTAGATCCGCTATGGACTGGACTCTCACTATTATGTTAGATCCACTATGGACTGGACTCTTACTATTATGTTAGATCCACTATGGACTGGACTCTTACTATTATGTTAGATCCACTGTGGACTGGACTCTCACAATGTTATGTTAGATCCACTATGGACTGGACTCTCACACTATTATGTTAGATCCACTATGGACTGGACTCTTACTATTATGTTAGATCCACTATGGACTGGACTCTCACACTGTTATGTTAGATCCACTATGGACTGGACTCTCACTATTATGTTAGATCCACTATGGATTGGACTCTCACACTATTATGTTAGATCCACTATGGACTGGGCTCTTACTATTATGTTAGATCCACTATGGACTGGACTCTCACACTATTATGTTAGATCCACTATGGACTGGACTCTTACTATTATGTTAGATCCACTATGGACTGGACTGTCACACTATTATGTTAGATCCACTATGGACTGGACTGTCACAATATTATTTTAGATCCACTATGAACTGGACTCTCACACTATTATGTTAGATCCACTATGGACTGGACTGTCACAATATTATTTTAGATCCACTATGGACTGGACTGTCACAATATTATTTTAGATCCACTATGAACTGGACTCTCACACTATTATGTTAGATCCACTATGGACTGGACTCTCACACTGTTATGTTAGATCCACTATGGACTGGACTCTTACTATTATGTTAGATCCACTATGGACTGGACTCTTACTATTATGTTAGATCCACTATAGACTGGACTGTCACAATATTATGTTAGATCCACTATGGACTGGACTCTCACACTATTATGTTAGATCCGCTATGGACTGGACTCTCACTATTATGTTAGATCCACTATGGACTGGACTCTTACTATTATGTTAGATCCACTATGGACTGGACTCTTACTATTATGTTAGATCCACTGTGGACTGGACTGTCACAATATTACGTTAGATCCACTATGGACTGGACTCTCACAATGTTATGTTAGATCCACTATGGACTGGACTCTCACACTATTATGTTAGATCCACTATGGACTGGACTCTCACACTATTATGTTAGATCCACTATGGACTGAACTCTCACACTATTATGTTAGATCCACTATGGACTGGACTATATTATTATGTTAGATCCACTATGGACTGGACTGTCACAATATTATGTTAGATCCACTATGGACTGGACTATATTATTACGTTAGATCCACTATGGACTGGACTGTCACAATATTATGTTAGATCCACTATGGACTGGACTCTCACACTATTATGTTAGATCCGCTATGGACTGGACTCTCACTATTATGTTAGATCCACTATGGACTGGACTCTTACTATTATGTTAGATCCACTATGGACTGGACTCTCACACTGTTATGTTAGATCCACTATGGACTGGACTCTCACTATTATGTTAGATCCACTATGGATTGGACTCTCACACTATTATGTTAGATCCACTATGGACTGGACTCTTACTATTATGTTAGATCCACTATGGACTGGACTGTCACACTATTATGCTAGATCCACTATGGACTGGACTGTCACAATATAATGTTAGATCCACTATGGACTGGACTCTCACACTATTACGTTAGATCCACTATGGACTGGACTCTCACACTATTATGTTGGATCCACTATGGACTGGACTCTCACAATGTTATGTTAGATCCACTATGGACTGGACTCTCACACTATTATGTTAGATCCACTATGGACTGGACTCTCACTATTATGTTAGATCCACTATGGACTGGACTCTCACAATGTTATGTTAGATCCACTATGGACTGGACTCTCACACTATTATGTTAGATCCACTATGGACTGGACTCTCACTATTATGTTAGATCCACTATGGACTGGACTCTCACAATATTATGTTAGATCCACTATGGACTGGACTCTCACAATATTATGTTAGATCCACTATGGACTGGACTCTCACACTATTATGTTAGATCCACTATGGACTGGACTCTCACACTATAATGTTAGATCCACTATGGACTGGACTCTGACAATATTATGTTAGATCCACTATGGACTGGACTCTCACACTATTATGTTAGATCCACTATGGACTGGACTGTCACAATATTATTTTAGATCCACTATGAACTGGACTCTCACACTATTATGTTAGATCCACTATGGACTGGACTCTCACACTATTATGTTAGATCCACTATGGACTGGACTCTTACTATTATGTTAGATCCACTATGGACTGGACTGTCACACTATTATGTTAGATCCACTATGGACTGGACTCTCACACTGTTATGTTAGATCCACTATGGACTGGACTCTTACTATTATGTTAGATCCACTATGGACTGGACTCTTACTATTATGTTAGATCCACTATAGACTGGACTGTCACAATATTATGTTAGATCCACTATGGACTGGACTCTCACACTATTATGTTAGATCCGCTATGGACTGGACTCTCACTATTATGTTAGATCCACTATGGACTGGACTCTTACTATTATGTTAGATCCACTATGGACTGGACTCTTACTATTATGTTAGATCCACTGTGGACTGGACTGTCACAATATTACGTTAGATCCACTATGGACTGGACTCTCACAATGTTATGTTAGATCCACTATGGACTGGACTCTCACACTATTATGTTAGATCCACTATGGACTGGACTCTCACTATTATGTTAGATCCACTATGGACTGGACTCTCACACTATTATGTTAGATCCACTATGGACTGGACTATATTATTATGTTAGATCCACTATGGACTGGACTGTCACAATATTATGTTAGATCCACTATGGACTGGACTATATTATTACGTTAGATCCACTATGGACTGGGCTGTCACAATATTATGTTAGATCCACTATGGACTGGACTCTCACACTATTATGTTAGATCCGCTATGGACTGGACTCTCACTATTATGTTAGATCCACTATGGACTGGACTCTTACTATTATGTTAGATCCACTATGGACTGGGCTCTTACTATTATGTTAGATCCACTGTGGACTGGACTGTCACAATATTACGTTAGATCCACTATGGACTGGACTCTCACAATGTTATGTTAGATCCACTATGGACTGGACTCTCACACTATTATGTTAGATCCACTATGGACTGGACTCTCACTATTATGTTAGATCCACTATGGACTGGACTCTCACACTATTATGTTAGATCCACTATGGACTGGACTCTCACACTATTATGTTAGATCCACTATGGACTGGACTATATTATTACGTTAGATCCACTATGGACTGGACTGTCACAATATTATGTTAGATCCACTATGGACTGGATTCTCACACTATTATGTTAGATCCACTATGGACTGGACTCTCACTATTATGTTAGATCCACTATGGACTGGACTCTCACACTATTATGTTAAATCCACTATGGACTGGACTCTCACACTATTATGTTAGTTCCACCATGGACTGGACTGTCACAATATTACGTTAGATCCACTATGGACTGGACTGTCACAATATTATGTTAAATCCACTATGGACTGGACTGTCACAATATTACGTTAGATCCCCTATGGACTGGACTGTCACAATATTACGTTAGATCCACTATGGACTGGATTCTCACACTATTATGTTTGATCCACTATGGACTGGACTCTCACACTATTATGTTAGATCCACCATGGACTGGACTGTCACAATATTACGTTAGATCCACTATGGACTGGACTGTCACAATATTATGTTAAATCCACTATGGACTGGACTGTCACAATATTACGTTAGATCCCCTATGGACTGGACTGTCACAATATTACGTTAGATCCACTATGGACTGGATTCTCACACTATTATGTTAGATCCACTATGGACTGGACTCTCACACTAATATTTTAGATCCACTATAGACTGGACTGTCACAATATTATGTTAGATCCACCATGGACTGGACTGTCACAATATTACGTTAGATCCACTATGGACTGGACTGTCACAATATTACGTTAGATCCCCTATGGACTGGACTGTCACAATATTACGTTAGATCCACTATGGACTGGACTGTCACAATATTATGCTAGACCAACTGGACGCCCATTGCATCAGGTCTCCCCAAGGGGGGGAGGGGAGAGAGGCTATATAAATAATGACTTGATTGATTGATTGTTTACAATTAGTCAGCAATCTGATAGCTGCCATTTGGTCTGGTGGACACTAAAGTAATTCTAGCCAGTGGTCATTAATCGCACAGCATTTACCTACAGGACCCAATCCAAACAACCTTCCTTAGTCATGATGTCGACAAAAGAACTATTCAAGCTGCACAAAAATGCAACAAACATGGTCACACAAAACCACTCCTGCTCACTGAACTGTGTGCGCATTATTAAAAAAAAAAAACGTCTAATCAGCATAAAAAAATCCAACCGACAACCATTTAATTCATGACAAGGCATGATGGGAGAAAAGTAAAACACTTTCCACACTAATCTATCTTTGGCACATTTTAGCTGCTTGATATTTCTGATCGATTACAAATCTATTTAGGAGGTCGTCACCTGAGTCAACAAGGTAGGTCTTGAATTTCGCATCCTCTTAACGACCAATTATAATATTTACTAATCATATATGATTATGTTAATATGCAAATATATATATATATATATATATATATATATATATATATATATATATATATATATATATATATATATATATATATAGTTACTTTGCATGCAGTCGGCTTTTGGCCCCTTTAAATGCAGTCCAAACATTTGAAAGAAGTGACTAACAATTAAACCCTGAGGGCACCGTGTCGGCAAGTAGTGTCAACATGTCATCAAAACAAGAAAAACAGTAATGGATGAAAGAATGTCGGTCAATATATTTTAGATACCATTACTTTTACTTTGAAAGTTTATATTGCTAACCCTAACCCTCTAAGAGTGGCCTAATCAGAGCGTTTTGCTGTTGCTATGTTTGTTGCATGGCTTAGACCTCATTGGGCTGGACCAAACAAGTCAAACATAGGACTAGAATCCCAGTCTGTTGCATGGCTCAGACCTCATTAGGCTGGACCAAACAAGTCAAACATAGGACCCATTTTGTGGGTTCTTCCGAGGATGTTGTAGTCGTAATGATTTGTGCAGTCCTTTGAGACATTTGTGATTTGGGGCTATATAAATAAACATTGATTGACTGATTGATTGATTGACTAGAAGCTCAGTCTGTTTCATGGCTTAGACCTCATTGGGCTGGACCAAACAAGTCAAACATAGGACTAGAATCTCAGTCTGTTGCATGGCTTAGACCTCATTGGGCTGGACCAAACAAGTCAAACATAGGACTAGAATCTCAGTCTGTTGCATGGCTTAGACCTCATTGGGCTGGACCAAACAAGTCAAACATAGGACTAGAATCTCAGTCTGCTGCATGGCTTGGACCTCATTGGGCTGGACCAAACAAGTCAAACATAGGACTAGAATCTCAGTCTGTTGCATGGCTTGGACTTCATTGGGCTGGACCAAACAAGTCAAACATAGGACTAGAATCTCAGTCTGCTGCATGGCTTGGACCTCATTGGGCTGGACCAAACAAGTCAAACATAGGACTAGAATCTCAGTCTGTTGCATGGCTTGGACTTCATTGGGCTGGACCAAACAAGTCAAACATAGGACTAGAATCTCAGTCTGTTGCATGGCTTGGACCTCATTGGGCTGGACCAAACAAGTCAAACATAGGACTAGAATCTCAGACTGTTGCATGGCTTAGACCTCATTGGGCTGGACCAAACAAGTCAAACATAGGACTAGAATCTCAGTCTGTTGCATGGCTTGGACCTCATTGGGCTGGACCAAACAAGTTAAACATAGGACTAGAATCTCAGTCTGTTGCATGGCTTAGACCTCATTGGGCTGGACCAAACAAGTCAAACATAGGACTAGAATCTCAGACTGTTGCATGGCTTGGACCTCATTGGGCTGGACCAAACAAGTCAAACATAGGACTAGAATCTCAGTCTGTTGCATGGCTTAGACCTCATTGGGCTGGACCAAACAAGTCAAACATAGGACTAGAATCTCAGACTGTTGCATGGCTTAGACCTCATTGGGCTGGACCAAACAAGTGAAACATAGGACTAGAATCTCAGTCTGTTGCATGGCTTGGACCTCGTTGGGCTGGACCAAACAAGTTAAACATAGGACTAGAATCTCAGTCTGTTGCATGGCTTGGACCTCATTGGGCTGGACCAAACAAGTCAAACATAGGACTAGAATCTCAGTCTGTTGCATGGCTTGGACCTCGTTGGGCTGGACCAAACAAGTTAAACATAGGACTAGAATCTCAGTCTGTTGCATGGCTTAGACCTCATTGGGCTGGACCAAACAAGTCAAACATAGGACTAGAATCTCAGTCTGTTGCATGGCTTAGACCTCATTGGGCTGGACCAAACAAGTCAAACATAGGACTAGAATCTCAGTCTGCTGCATGGCTTGGACCTCATTGGGCTGGACCAAACAAGTCAAACATAGGACTAGAATCTCAGTCTGTTGCATGGCTTGGACTTCATTGGGCTGGACCAAACAAGTCAAACATAGGACTAGAATCTCAGTCTGCTGCATGGCTTGGACCTCATTGGGCTGGACCAAACAAGTCAAACATAGGACTAGAATCTCAGTCTGTTGCATGGCTTGGACTTCATTGGGCTGGACCAAACAAGTCAAACATAGGACTAGAATCTCAGTCTGTTGCATGGCTTGGACCTCATTGGGCTGGACCAAACAAGTCAAACATAGGACTAGAATCTCAGACTGTTGCATGGCTTAGACCTCATTGGGCTGGACCAAACAAGTCAAACATAGGACTAGAATCTCAGTCTGTTGCATGGCTTGGACCTCATTGGGCTGGACCAAACAAGTTAAACATAGGACTAGAATCTCAGTCTGTTGCATGGCTTAGACCTCATTGGGCTGGACCAAACAAGTCAAACATAGGACTAGAATCTCAGACTGTTGCATGGCTTGGACCTCATTGGGCTGGACCAAACAAGTCAAACATAGGACTAGAATCTCAGTCTGTTGCATGGCTTAGACCTCATTGGGCTGGACCAAACAAGTCAAACATAGGACTAGAATCTCAGTCTGTTGCATGGCTTAGACCTCATTGGGCTGGACCAAACAAGTGAAACATAGGACTAGAATCTCAGTCTGTTGCATGGCTTGGACCTCGTTGGGCTGGACCAAACAAGTTAAACATAGGACTAGAATCTCAGTCTGTTGCATGGCTTGGACCTCATTGGGCTGGACCAAACAAGTCAAACATAGGACTAGAATCTCAGTCTGTTGCATGGCTTGGACCTCGTTGGGCTGGACCAAACAAGTTAAACATAGGACTAGAATCTCAGTCTGTTGCATGGCTTAGACCTCATTGGGCTGGACCAAACAAGTCAAACATAGGACTAGAATCTCAGTCTGTTGCATGGCTTGGACCTCGTTGGGCTGGACCAAACAAGTTAAACATAGGACTAGAATCTCAGTCTGTTGCATGGCTTGGACCTCATTGGGCTGGACCAAACAAGTTAAACATAGGACTAGAATCTCAGTCTGTTGCATGGCTTAGACCTCATTGGGCTGGACCAAACAAGTCAAACATAGGACTAGAATCTCAGTCTGTTGCATGGCTTGGACCTCATTGGGCTGGACCAAACAAGTCAAACATAGGACTAGAATCTCAGTCTGTTGCATGGCTTAGACCTCATTGGGCTGGACCAAACAAGTCAAACATAGGACTAGAATCTCAGTCTGCTGCATGGCTTGGACCTCATTGGGCTGGACCAAACAAGTCAAACATAGGACTAGAATCTCAGACTGTTGCATGGCTTAGACCTCATTGGGCTGGACCAAACAAGTCAAACATAGGACTAGAATCTCAGTCTGTTGCATGGCTTGGACTTCATTGGGCTGGACCAAACAAGTCAAACATAGGACTAGAATCTCAGTCTGTTGCATGGCTTGGACCTCATTGGGCTGGACCAAACAAGTCAAACATAGGACTAGAATCTCAGACTGTTGCATGGCTTAGACCTCGTTGGGCTGGACCAAACAAGTTAAACATAGGACTAGAATCTCAGTCTGTTGCATGGCTTGGACCTCATTGGGCTGGACCAAACAAGTCAAACATAGGACTAGAATCTCAGTCTGTTGCATGGCTTGGACCTCGTTGGGCTGGACCAAACAAGTTAAACATAGGACTAGAATCTCAGTCTGTTGCATGGCTTGGACCTCATTGGGCTGGACCAAACAAGTTAAACATAGGACTAGAATCTCAGTCTGTTGCATGGCTTAGACCTCATTGGGCTGGACCAAACAAGTCAAACATAGGACTAGAATCTCAGTCTGTTGCATGGCTTGGACCTCATTGGGCTGGACCAAACAAGTCAAACATAGGACTAGAATCTCAGTCTGTTGCATGGCTTAGACCTCATTGGGCTGGACCAAACAAGTCAAACATAGGACTAGAATCTCAGTCTGCTGCATGGCTTGGACCTCATTGGGCTGGACCAAACAAGTCAAACATAGGACTAGAATCTCAGACTGTTGCATGGCTTAGACCTCATTGGGCTGGACCAAACAAGTCAATCATAGGACTAGAATCTCAGTCTGTTGCATGGCTTGGACTTCATTGGGCTGGACCAAACAAGTCAAACATAGGACTAGAATCTCAGTCTGTTGCATGGCTTGGACCTCATTGGGCTGGACCAAACAAGTCAAACATAGGACTAGAATCTCAGACTGTTGCATGGCTTAGACCTCATTGGGCTGGACCAAACAAGTTAAACATAGGACTAGAATCTCAGTCTGTTGCATGGCTTAGACCTCATTGGGCTGGACCAAACAAGTCAAACATAGGACTAGAATCTCAGACTGTTGCATGGCTTGGACCTCATTGGGCTGGACCAAACAAGTCAAACATAGGACTAGAATCTCAGTCTGTTGCATGGCTTAGACCTCATTGGGCTGGACCAAACAAGTCAAACATAGGACTAGAATCTCAGTCTGTTGCATGGCTTAGACCTCATTGGGCTGGACCAAACAAGTCAAACATAGGACTAGAATCTCAGTCTGTTGCATGGCTTGGACCTCGTTGGGCTGGACCAAACAAGTTAAACATAGGACTAGAATCTCAGTCTGTTGCATGGCTTGGACCTCATTGGGCTGGACCAAACAAGTCAAACATAGGACTAGAATCTCAGTCTGTTGCATGGCTTGGACCTCGTTGGGCTGGACCAAACAAGTTAAACATAGGACTAGAATCTCAGTCTGTTGCATGGCTTAGACCTCATTGGGCTGGACCAAACAAGTCAAACATAGGACTAGAATCTCAGTCTGTTGCATGGCTTGGACCTCGTTGGGCTGGACCAAACAAGTTAAACATAGGACTAGAATCTCAGTCTGTTGCATGGCTTGGACCTCATTGGGCTGGACCAAACAAGTTAAACATAGGACTAGAATCTCAGTCTGTTGCATGGCTTAGACCTCATTGGGCTGGACCAAACAAGTCAAACATAGGACTAGAATCTCAGTCTGTTGCATGGCTTGGACCTCATTGGGCTGGACCAAACAAGTCAAACATAGGACTAGAATCTCAGTCTGTTGCATGGCTTGGACCTCATTGGGCTGGACCAAACAAGTCAAACATAGGACTAGAATCTCAGTCTGTTGCATGGCTTGGACCTCATTGGGCTGGACCAAACAAGTCAAACATAGGACTAGAATCTCAGTCTGTTGCATGGCTTGGACCTCATTGGGCTGGACCAAACAAGTCAAACATAGGACTAGAATCTCAGTCTGTTGCATGGCTTGGACCTCATTGGGCTGGACCAAACAAGTCAAACATAGGACTAGAATCTCAGTCTGTTGCATGGCTTGGACCTCATTGGGCTGGACCAAACAAGTCAAACATAGGACTAGAATCTCAGTCTGTTGCATGGCTTGGACCTCATTGGGCTGGACCAAACAAGTCAAACATAGGACTAGAATCTCAGTCTGTTGCATGGCTTAGACCTCATTGGGCTGGACCAAACAAGTCAAACATAGGACTAGAATCTCAGTCTGTTGCATGGCTTGGACCTCATTGGGCTGGACCAAACAAGTCAAACATAGGACTAGAATCTCAGTCTGTTGCATGGCTTGGACCTCATTGGGCTGGACCAAACAAGTCAAACATAGGACTAGAATCTCAGTCTGTTGCATGGCTTGGACTTCATTGGGCTGGACCAAACAAGTCAAACATAGGACTAGAATCTCAGTCTGCTGCATGGCTTGGACCTCATTGGGCTGGACCAAACAAGTCAAACATAGGACTAGAATCTCAGTCTGTTGCATGGCTTGGACTTCATTGGGCTGGACCAAACAAGTCAAACATAGGACTAGAATCTCAGTCTGTTGCATGGCTTGGACCTCATTGGGCTGGACCAAACAAGTCAAACATAGGACTAGAATCTCAGTCTGTTGCATGGCTTGGACCTCATTGGGCTGGACCAAACAAGTCAAACATAGGACTAGAATCTCAGACTGTTGCATGGCTTAGACCTCATTGGGCTGGACCAAACAAGTTAAACATAGGACTAGAATCTCAGTCTGTTGCATGGCTTAGACCTCATTGGGCTGGACCAAACAAGTCAAACATAGGACTAGAATCTCAGTCTGTTGCATGGCTTGGACCTCATTGGGCTGGACCAAACAAGTCAAACATAGGACTAGAATCTCAGTCTGTTGCATGGCTTGGACCTCATTGGGCTGGACCAAACAAGTCAAACATAGGACTAGAATCTCAGTCTGTTGCATGGCTTGGACCTCATTGGGCTGGACCAAACAAGTCAAACATAGGACTAGAATCTCAGTCTGTTGCATGGCTTGGACCTCATTGGGCTGGACCAAACAAGTCAAACATAGGACTAGAATCTCAGTCTGTTGCATGGCTTAGTCCTCATTGGGCTGGACCAAACAAGTCAAACATAGGACTAGAATCTCAGTCTGTTGCATGGCTTGGACCTCATTGGGCTGGACCAAACAAGTCAAACATAGGACTAGAAGCTCAGTCTGTTGCATGGCTTGGACCTCATTGGGCTGGACCAAACAAGTCAAACATAGGACTAGAATCTCAGTCTGTTGCATGGCTTTGACCTCATTGGGCTGGACCAAACAAGTCAAACATAGGACTAGAATCTCAGTCTGTTGCATGGCTTAGACCTCATTGGGCTGGACCAAACAAGTCAAACATAGGACTAGAATCTCAGTCTGTTGCATGGCTTGGACCTCATTGGGCTGGACCAAACAAGTCAAACATAGGACTAGAATCTCAGTCTGTTGCATGGCTCAGACCTCATTGGGCTGGACCAAACAAGTCAAACATAGGACTAGAATCTCAGTCTGTTGCATGGCTTAGACCTCATTGGGCTGGACCAAACAAGTCAAACATAGGACTAGAATCTCAGTCTGTTGCATGGCTTGGACCTCATTGGGCTGGACCAAACAAGTCAAACATAGGACTAGAATCTCAGTCTGTTGCATGGCTTGGACCTCATTGGGCTGGACCAAACAAGTCAAACATAGGACTAGAATCTCAGTCTGTTGCATGGCTTGGACCTCATTGGGCTGGACCAAACAAGTCAAACATAGGACTAGAATCTCAGTCTGTTGCATGGCTTGGACCTCATTGGGCTGGACCAAACAAGTCAAACATAGGACTAGAATCTCAGTCTGTTGCATGGCTTGGACCTCATTGGGCTGGACCAAACAAGTCAAACATAGGACTAGAATCTCAGTCTGTTGCATGGCTTGGACCTCATTGGGCTGGACCAAACAAGTCAAACATAGGACTAGAATCTCAGTCTGTTGCATGGCTTAGTCCTCATTGGGCTGGACCAAACAAGTCAAACATAGGACTAGAATCTCAGTCTGTTGCATGGCTTGGACCTCATTGGGCTGGACCAAACAAGTCAAACATAGGACTAGAATCTCAGTCTGTTGCATGGCTTGGACCTCATTGGGCTGGACCAAACAAGTCAAACATAGGACTAGAATCTCAGTCTGTTGCATGGCTTTGACCTCATTGGGCTGGACCAAACAAGTCAAACATAGGACTAGAATCTCAGTCTGTTGCATGGCTTAGACCTCATTGGGCTGGACCAAACAAGTCAAACATAGGACTAGAATCTCAGTCTGTTGCATGGCTTGGACCTCATTGGGCTGGACCAAACAAGTCAAACATAGGACTAGAATCTCAGTCTGTTGCATGGCTCAGACCTCATTGGGCTGGACCAAACAAGTCAAACATAGGACTAGAATCTCAGTCTGTTGCATGGCTTAGACCTCATTGGGCTGGACCAAACAAGTCAAACATAGGACTAGAATCTCAGTCTGTTGCATGGCTCGGACCTCATTGAGCTGGACCAAACAAGTCAAACATAGGACTAGAATCTCAGTCTGTTGCATGGCTTGGACCTCATTGGGCTGGACCAAACAAGTCAAACATAGGACTAGAATCTCAGTCTGTTGCATGGCTTAGACCGCATTGGGCTGGACCAAACAAGTCAAACATAGGACTAGAATCTCAGTCTGTTGCATGGCTTGGACCTCATTGGGCTGGACCAAACAAGTCAAACATAGGACTAGAATCTCAGTCTGTTGCATGGCTTGGACCTCATTGGGCTGAACCAAACAAGTCAAACATAGGACTAGAAACTCAGTCTGTTGCATGGCTTGGACTTCATTGGGCTGGACCAAACAAGTCAAACATAGGACTAGAATCTCAGTCTGTTGCATGGCTTGGACCTCATTGGGCTGGACCAAACAAGTCAAACATAGGACTAGAATCTCAGTCTGTTGCATGGCTTGGACCTCATTGGGCTGGACCAAACAAGTCAAACATAGGACTAGAATCTCAGTCTGTTGCATGGCTTAGACTTCATTGGGCTGGACCAAACAAGTCAAACATAGGACTAGAATCTCAGTCTGTTGCATGGCTTGGACCTCATTGGGCTGGACCAAACAAGTCAAACATAGGACTAGAATCTCAGTCTGTTGCATGGCTTAGACCGCATTGGGCTGGACCAAACAAGTCAAACATAGGACTAGAATCTCAGTCTGTTGCATGGCTTGGACCTCATTGGGCTGGACCAAACAAGTCAAACATAGGACTAGAATCTCAGTCTGTTGCATGGCTTGGACCTCATTGGGCTGGACCAAACAAGTCAAACATAGGACTAGAATCTCAGTCTGTTGCATGGCTTGGACCTCATTGGGCTGGACCAAACAAGTCAAACATAGGACTAGAATCTCAGTCTGTTGCATGGCTTAGACCTCATTGGGCTGGACCAAACAAGTCAAACATAGGACTAAAATCTCAGTCTGTTGCATGGCTTAGACCTCATTGGGCTGGACCAAACAAGTCAAACATAGGACTAGAATCTCAGTCTGTTGCATGGCTTGGACCTCATTGGGCTGGACCAAACAAGTCAAACATAGGACTAGAATCTCAGTCTGTTGCATGGCTTGGACCTCATTGGGCTGGACCAAACAAGTCAAACATAGGACTAGAATCTCTGTCTGTTGCATGGCTTGGACCTCATTGGGCTGGACCAAACAAGTCAAACATAGGACTAGAATCTCAGTCTGTTGCATGGCTTGGACCTCATTGGGCTGGACCAAACAAGTCAAACATAGGACTAGAATCTCTGTCTGTTGCATGGCTTGGACCTCATTGGGCTGGACCAAACAAGTCAAACATAGGACTAGAATCTCAGTCTGTTGCATGGCTTGGACCTCATTGGGCTGGACCAAACAAGTCAAACATAGGACTAGAATCTCAGTCTGTTGCATGGCTTGGACCTCATTGGGCTGGACCAAACAAGTCAAACATAGGACTATAATCTCAGTCTGTTGCATGGCTTGGACTTCATTGGGCTGGACCAAACAAGTCAAACATAGGACTAGAATCTCAGTCTGTTGCATGGCTTGGACTTCATTGGGCTGGACCAAACAAGTCAAACATAGGACTAGAATCTCAGTCTGTTGCATGGCTTAGACTTCATTGGGCTGGACCAAACAAGTCAAACATAGGACTAGAATCTCAGTCTGTTGCATGGCTTGGACCTCATTGGGCTGGACCAAACAAGTCAAACATAGGACTAGAATCTCAGTCTGTTGCATGGCTTAGACCTCATTGGGCTGGACCAAACAAGTCAAACATAGGACTAGAATCTCAGTCTGTTGCATGGCTTGGACCTCATTGGGCTGGACCAAACAAGTCAAACATAGGACTAGAATCTCAGTCTGTTGCATGGCTTGGACCTCATTGGGCTGGACCAAACAAGTCAAACATAGGACTAGAATCTCAGTCTGTTGCATGGCTTGGACCTCATTGGGCTGGACCAAACAAGTCAAACATAGGACTAAAATCTCAGTCTGTTGCATGGCTTAGACCTCATTGGGCTGGACCAAACAAGTCAAACATAGGACTAGAATCTCAGTCTGTTGCATGGCTTGGACCTCATTGGGCTGGACCAAACAAGTCAAACATAGGACTAGAATCTCAGTCTGTTGCATGGCTTGGACCTCATTGGGCTGGACCAAACAAGTCAAACATAGGACTAGAATCTCAGTCTGTTGCATGGCTTAGACCTCATTGGGCTGGACCAAACAAGTCAAACATAGGACTAAAATCTCAGTCTGTTGCATGGCTTAGACCTCATTGGGCTGGACCAAACAAGTCAAACATAGGACTAGAATATCAGTCTGTTGCATGGCTTGGACCTCATTGGGCTGGACCAAACAAGTCAAACATAGGACTAGAATCTCAGTCTGTTGCATGGCTTGGACCTCATTGGGCTGGACCAAACAAGTCAAACATAGGACTAGAATCTCTGTCTGTTGCATGGCTTGGACCTCATTGGGCTGGACCAAACAAGTCAAACATAGGACTAGAATCTCAGTCTGTTGCATGGCTTGGACCTCATTGGGCTGGACCAAACAAGTCAAACATAGGACTAGAATCTCAGTCTGTTGCATGGCTTGGACCTCATTGGGCTGGACCAAACAAGTCAAACATAGGACTAGAATCTCAGTCTGTTGCATGGCTTGGACCTCATTGGGCTGGACCAAACAAGTCAAACATAGGACTACAATCTCAGTCTGTTGCATGGCTTAGACCTCATTGGGCCGGACCAAACAAGTCAAACATAGGACTAGAATCTCAGTCTGTTGCATGGCTTGGACCTCATTGGGCTGGACCAAACAAGTCAAACATAGGACTAGAATCTCAGTCTGTTGCATGGCTTGGACCTCATTGGGCTGGACCAAACAAGTCAAACTTAGGACTAACGACGCCGAAGAAGCTAGCGTAGCTGCGGGACCTCGTCGGAGCTATGCTAAAAACATTAGCTCTCCACCTACGCCAGCTCCTACTTGTTCATCACCACACGAGCTCACCTGCGATCCAGCGGTCGGCGGCACGACGCAGGACTTCACCCCGAACATCGGTGCAGTTGACGGCCCAGAGATGGAGGAAGACTGCTCAGACACCGGTGAGGACAGCGACTCAGCGGCGGACGGCGTAACGGCTTCTGACGACTCCCTGGCCACCATTAAAGTCGGCAACGCGGAGGTCCTCCTAACCTCTCCCGAAACCTTGAGGGTCATCCCCGCGTCACCTGGACCCCCCCACGGCCTACACAGGTTTCGGGGGTCTCTTCGTGGATCCATGGTCTTTGTCCTCAACCTCACCAAAACCTGTGAAAACCACATCTACCCCCACCACTCCTACCTGGCCCCCCCTCCCCCTCTTCAACCACGCCGCTCCCCCATCACCTGGACGACAAACAATGGGCGTCTCTCCCTCTCCTCCTCCCCCAAGTCTTGCCACAGAAACCTCAATAACAACCAACACCCCTCCATCTTCTGGACAGTACTTCTCTCCAGCGGACTATGATGTTCTCTTTGGTTCCGGTGGGGTACACATCATCCATCTTAATGTGAACAGCCTCTCTGGAAATAAACTCGACCAAATCAGAGAAATGTTCCACAACAATAAAGTAAAAATCCTGTGTTTCTCCGAAAGTAAATTCAATGATAGTGTTTCTGATTCAGAGATAGAGATAGAAAACTTCTCGGTCATTAGAAAGGACAGGAATAAACATGGTGGTGATGTTTGTATGTATATTCACCAGGATATTCAATCAATCAATGTTTATTTATATAGCCCCAAATCACAAATGTCTCAAAGGACTGCACAAATCATTACGACTACAACATCCTTTTTTCCAAGATGGCGCTGCTGTACTGGCTGCTGTAGGCAGGAGCTCTGTGCTCTTGTGTCATCCTTTTGTGATTCCCTCTTGTTTTCATGTCTTAATATATTTTTTTGCCTTTTGGTCCGGGACCCTTTGGGACTGTGTGACAAGGGGTGGCACTTTCGTGACCTCTGTGGTGCTTTTTTTGTGGACTTCTGGATCTGCCTCCTGGGAGCCTTTTGGCCATGGAGACCAGCTGCTGGGTGTCTGCCACACCGGAGTCGGTTTGGAGGGACTGGAGGAGATGCGGATGAGGGGACAGGACTGCAGAGTTTGGAGGGACTGGAGGAGATGCGGATGAGGGGACAGGGCTGCGGAGCTGGCACTGAGCGCTGGGACGGAGAGGCTTCGCAGTGTCTTGGCTGGGTGAGCAGGTGTCGGACACCTCAGTCACCTTGGACGTATCCTCGCTCATCCATGCGGACTGGACACTGGCCGAAAGTGGAGTCGGCTGTCTTGGTTGCTTTGTTGGGTCTGCTCCTGTCTCTGGCCATGCTCCCTCCTCCCCAGCGGACGATGGCGTGGAACACCGCAGAGGCCACCACAGTGGATATGTTTCTTTTACTTTTTATTCATAGCTGTATGTAGAAGTGTCTGGTTGTATCTGCTGCTTTAATGTCTTTGATGTCCTTTGTGTTCTTTGATGTTTGATGTTTCCCTCTTACACACATGGAAGAGGGATGTGTACCATGGCTATGAGTTGTTTTTTTGTTTTTGTTTTTTCCCTTGGCTTCAGTCTGCACCTCCTGTCCAGGGCCCAGGCTAAAACCGATTTTTTTATTTTATTTTAATCTTCTATTTTTTTCTCCCATCCCCCCCCCTTGTTTACCTGTATCTCATCTTTTTTTGTAAGGGGCGCTGGAAGCCGGCAGACCCGTCAGCGATCCTGTTCTGTCTCCCTGTAATGTTTGTCTAAACTTGAATGGGATTGTGCTGAAGATTTTAATTTTCCTGAAGGAACTCTCCTGACGGAATAAATAAAGTACTATCTAATCTATCTAATATAATCCTCAGAAGAACCCACAAAAGGGCAAGGAAAACTCACACCTAGTGGGCAGGGAGAATTCACATCCAGTGGGACGCCAGTGACAATGCTGACTATGAGAAACCTTGGAGAGGACCTCAGATGTGGGCAACCCCCCCCCCTCTAGGGGACCGAAAGCAATGGATGTCGAGCGGGTCTAACATGATACTGTGAAAGTTCAATCCATAGTGGCTCCAACACAGCCGCGAGAGTTCAGTTCAAGCGGATCCAAGACAGCAGCGAGAGTCCCGTCCACAGGAAACCATCTCAAGCGGAGGCGGATCAGCAGCGTAAAGATGTCCCCAACCGATACAGGCGAGCGCTCCATCCTGGGTCCCAACGAGCGGTCCATCCTGGGTCTCGACTCTGGACAGCCAGTACTTCATCCATGGTCATCGGACCGGACCCCCTCCACAAGGGAGGGGGGGACATAGGAGAAAGAAAAGAAGCGGCAGATCAACTGGTCTAAAAAGGAGGTCTATTTAAAGGCTAGAGTATACAGATGAGTTTTAAGGTGAGACTTAAATGCTTCTACTGAGGTAGCATCTCGAACTGTTACCGGGAGGGCATTCCAGAGTACTGGAGCCCGAATGGAAAACGCTCATATTAAATACATAACTCGCTCTGATCTCAACCACAATACCCTTGAATCTGTGTGGGCAGAAATCAAATTCACTAACGCTAAGCCGGTACTAATAGGGACTGTATACAGACCCCCTAATCAGAGTGATTTCTATGGTGCCCTCGAGGAGTGCTTAGCTGGTGTAGAAAACATGGAGATTATTATAACTGGAGATCTGAACACAGACATTCAACGCAGAGATGCGCCTGTCTTCAAATCGTACAGCAAATTCTGTAATCTGCATGCTCTTTCCCAGCTAATAACACTCCCCACACGGGTGTGTGTTTCCACCCAGTCAACCATAGATCTCATCCTCACATCGGACCGGCATAATATTAAAAATAGTGGGGTCATGGTCTGTGGTCTTAGCGACCACTATATAACCTTCTGCACGCGCAAAATAAGTAAACCTAAAGCCAATGGCCACATAACAGCTCAATCCAGATCCCTTAAAAAATATTACAGTGATAATTTCAACCTCAAATTAGGTGAGTGGGACTGGTCCCCTGTGCTCACGAGCAACCTGGTTGAAGATTAGATTAGATAGTACTTTATTTATTCCGTCAGGAGAGTTCCTTCAGGAAAATTACAATTTTCAGCACAATCCCATTCAAGATCAGACAAACATTACAGGGAGACAGAACAGGATCGCTGACGGGTCTGCCGGCTTCCAGCGCCCCTTACAAAAAAAGATGAGATACAGGTAAACAAGGGGGGGAGAAAAAAATAGAAGATTAAAATAAAATTAAAAAATCGGTCTTAGCCTGGGCCTTGGAGAGGAGGTGCAGACTGAGGCCAAGGGAAAAAAAAAAAACAACTCATAGCCATTGTACACATCCCTCTTACATGTGTGTAAGAGGGAAACATCAAACATCAAAGAACACATAGGACATCAAAGACATTAAAACAGCAGATACAACCAGACACTTCTACATACAGCTATGAATAAAAAGTAAAAGAAATATATACACTGTGGTGGCCTCTGTGGTGTTCCACGCCATTGTCCGCTGGGGTGGAGGGAGCATGGCCAGAGACAGAAGCAGACCCAACAAAGCAACCAAGACAGCCGACTCCACTCTCGGCCAGTGTCCAGTCCGCATGGATGCTTGGGATTGCTTCAAAACAGCGTTCCTAGCTATACTAAATGATATGGCTCCCATGAGAACAGTCAGTATCAAAGCCCGCTCTGAACCATGGATCAATCCAGATCTATTAGCTGCCATAAAAGACAGGGACAGAAAATATTTCGAATACCAAAAGTGTAAAACCCAAGTAAATAAATAACCCAATAATAATAACCTCAAATCACTCCTTTCAACGCTCAAAAAGCAATGCAATAAATTAAGAAATAAAACAAACAACCTGACTAAATCCTTTAAAATAAATTATATCAATGACAAAATAGAGGAAAACACAAATAAGCCACGTGAGCTCTGGAAAATCCTCAACAAGCAGCTTCCTGGATGCAGCCAGAAACTTAAAAGCAGACTCACCAACATCAACATCGAGGAGGGTGAAGCCCTCATTACAGACAAAATAGAGGTAGCAAGCAGACTTAACACCTTTTTCACCAACATAGCCACAACTCTCGTAAACAAGCTATCCCAACATTCTGGTCGCTTTGGTGTAGAACACATTAAAGCCTTCTACAGAAAGCTAGGAGTAGTCAACAACAATTTCAAATTAGAAATGGTCTCAGCTAACGAGGTGCTTAGTAAATTGAGTGCGCTTCACCCAAACAAGACCACCGGCCTTGACAATATCCCCTCCAGATTCCTCAGGGACTCTGCCACCACCATTGCCCCAATAATCACACACATATTAAACCTCTCAACCAACAAGGCCAAGTACCCAAGGATTTCAAGATACCAAGAGTAACCCCCCTTTATAAAAAAGGAAGCAAATTAGAACCTGGTAACTGCCGGCCTGTTTCTATTCTCAGTTCCTTTTCGAAAGTAATGGAGAAAACAGTTTATGAACAGGTTGATAGTTACCTTGCCACTAAAAAACTAATGTACAAATTCCAATCCGGCTTCAGAACTAAGCACTCCACTGACACATGCCTTCTCTATCTGAGCGACCACATCAAACATGAGGTGGACGCGGGGAAAAATCCGGATTTTTCGGAATATAAGTCGCTCCGGAGTACAAGTCACACCTGCCGAAAATGCACAATAAAGAAGGAAAAAAACATATATAAGTCGCAGTGGAGTATAAGTCGCATTTTTGGGGGAAATGTATTTGATAAAACCCAACACCAAGACTAGACATTTGAAAGGAAATTTAAAATAAATAAAGAATAGTGAACAACAGGCTGAATAAGTGTTCGTTATATGAGGCATAAATAACCAACTGCTATGTTAACCTAACATATTATGGTAAGAGTCATTCAAATAACTATAACATATGGAACATGCTATACCTTTACCAAACTATCTCTCACTCCTAATCCATAAATCCCATGAAATCTTATACGTCTAGTCTCTTACGTGAATGAGCTAAAATATATTATATGATATTTTATGGTAATGTGTTAATAATTTCACACATAAGTCGCTCCTGAGTATAAGTCACAACCCCGGCCAAACTATAAAAAAAAAAAACTGCGACTTATAGTCCGAAAAATACAGTACTGCGGCATGGTCATGCTGGACCTTCAGAAGGCCTTTGACACAGTTAACCACGCTATACTGTTGGATAAGCTCACAGCAATCGGATTCGACGAAACCTCATGGAGCTGGATGCAATCTTACTTGGAGGGGAGGAAACAGGTGGTAGAGGTGTCCCTCCCCTCTCAGTAAGCTGTGGAGTCCCCCAAGGCAGTATACTAGGACCTTTACTGTTCCTAATATACGTGAATGACATGCCATCAACATGCCACTGTGAATTGTTCCTGTATGCGGAAGACTCGGCCCTGCTGGTATCCGGCAAGGACAAGTCACAGGTGGAACAAATCCTCAGTGCTGAACTCCTCAATATTTGCACCTGGCTCGCCGACAACAAGCTATCCATACACTTAGGTAAAACGGAATCCATCCTATTTGGGTCCCATATCAAACTTAAGAAGGTCAGTGACTTCACTATAAAAGTGGGTGACATTGTTATCACCAGGAAGGATGAGATCACCTACCTAGGTTCCATTCTACAGGCTAATCTTTCCTGTGATAAAATGGCAACCAAGGTGATCAAAAAGGTCAACCAAAGAACGAGATTCCTCTACACAATCTCCTCTCTGGTCAACAAAAGCACCTTGAGGATTCTAGCGGGAACTCTCATTCAACACTTCTTCGATTAGGCTTGCACCTCCTGGTACCCCAGCACCTCCAAAACCCTCAAATCTAGACTCCAAACATCCCAGAACAAGCTAGTCAGGTTACTTTTAGACCTCCACCCCAGATCACACCTCAATCCAACCCACTTCTCCAAAGTGGGCTGGCTCAGGGTGGAGGACAGAGTAAAACAACTTGCACTGAGCCTAGTCTATAAAATCCGCTACACCTCCCTGATACCGAAGTACATGTCAAACTACTTCCTTAACGTAAATGACCACCATAACCACAACACTAGGGGGAGCTCCACAAACCACGTTAAACCCAGATTCCCATCTAAAAAAGGTCTTATCTCATTCTCTTTCTATGCCACATCAATGTGGAATGCACTCCCAACAGGTGTAAAAGTAAGTGCATCTCTATATTCCTTCAAAAGCGCTCTAAAACAACACCTCCAGGCAACTTCAACACTTTACTAATACCCTCCTCCATTCACATACCATCTTCCCGGATTATAAACAACTCAAATGTACTTCTAATGTATATACTTGTTCTTATGCTATCTGAGCTCACTATGTTCTCTGCTGGCTGTACATATCCTACTAAGTCACACCTACACTGTTTCAATGTCCACATTTCTCTGTTGATGCAATTGTTGATGACTGAAGTTCTGATATCAACCAAAGCTCCTCATCCCACCCCCAGGATTGTAAATAATGTAAATAATTCAATGTATATACTATGATGATCGGTTCGCAGCCGAGTGTGAAGCGACCGGAATGAGAATCAGCACCTCCAAGTCCGAGTCCATGGTTCTCGCCCGGAAAAGGGTGGAGTGCCATCTCCGGGTTGGGGAGGAGACCCTGCCCCAAGTGGAGGAGTTCAAGTACCTAGGAGTCTTGTTCACGAGTGGGGGAAGAGTGGATCGTGAGATCGACAGGCGGATCGGTGCGGTGTCTTCAGTAATGCGGACGTTGTACCGATCCGTTGTGGTGAGGAAGGAGCTGAGCCGGAAGGCGAAGCTCTCTATTTACCGGTCGATCTACGTTCCCATCCTCACCTATGGTCATGAGCTTTGGGTCATGACCGAAAGGATAAGATCACGGGTACAAGCGGCCCAATGAGTTTCCTCCGCCGGGTGGCGGGGCTCTCCCTTAGAGATAGGGTGAGAAGCTCTGCCATCCGGGAGGAGTTCAACGTAAAGCCGCTGCTCCTCCACATCGAGAGGAGCCAGATGAAGTGGTTCGGGCATCTGGTCAGGATGCCACCCGAACACCTCCCTAGGGATGTGTTTAGGGCACGTCCAGCTGGTAGGAGGCCACGGGGAAGACCCAGGACACGTTGGGAAGACTATGTCTCCCGGCTGGCCTGGGAACGCCTCGGGATCCCCCGGGAAGAGCTAGACGAAGTGGCTGGAGATAGGGAGGTCTGGGCTTCCCTGCTTAGGCTGCTGCCCCCGCGACCCGACCTCAGATAAGCGGAAGATGATGGATGGATGGATGGATACTATGATGATTAACTTGTGTGATGACTGTATTATGTTGATAGTATATATTTGTACCATGAATTGATTAACGTGGACCCCGACTTAAACAAGTTGAAAAACTTATTGGGGTGTTACCATTTAGTGGTCAATTGTACGGAATATGTACTGAACTGTGCAAACTACTAATAAAAGTGTCAATCAATCAATCAAACTAGAATCTCAGTCTGCTGCATGGCTTAGACCTCATTGGGCTGGACCCACAAATCAAACATAGGACTAGAATCTCAGTCTGCTTTCCACGCCAGGTTTAATGATACAGGCAGCAAGCGAAGGTAAGCAAGCAGTCTCCTAAGGCTGCAAGGCGCTACATTCAACAGCAATTACATTCTTTATTATCAAGCCTGCAACACTAATTAGCTCTGTAAATGTTTACCCAGCTTGGATTGCGTAATAAACAGTTAAAAAAAAACAGTCTCTGACCAGTGGCATGAAATGGCGGAAATGAAATAAGTGAAAGTACACAAAGGCATTACTCATACAGGAAGTGGAACAAAAGTTGTTTTTTTTACATTTATAGCGTTCTCAATGAGTCGTTAAAATGCTTCAGGAGACATGTTAGCATACAGATAATATGGAAATCCTCAACATTTTCTTAATTCTTAGACAAATGGTCACTGACATTTAGTTGCTAAGTGACTATAGAAGCTTTTGGTTGCTTGCTCAATGGCGGCCATTTATTGAAGCAATCTTGCTAAAATATTACAGATATGTGCTTGGCTAAATTCTAGGGCAGGGGTCGGGAACCTTTTTGGCTGAGAGAGCCAAAAAGCCAAATATTTAAAAATATATTTCCTTAAGAGCCATAGAATCTTTTTTTTAACACTGAACACAACTAAACACGTGCATTTTTAAGTAAGACCAACATTTCTAGAGTATAATAGGTCTCTTATTCTTTGTAGTAACATTGTTATTCTGAAGCTAACTGTTGAGGGGGCGTGGCCTGCGGGCCTGCAGCGACAGGTGCGTAGATGACCCACCTGGGCCTTGTTATCTAATCACCTGTCGCTCTGTTATAAGCAACAGCCAGGAGGAGAGACTGGGTTGGGGCTGGAAATACAATTGCTGGAAAGCATCTGAGAGACTTTTTGAAAAATAAAACAATATTGTAACCCTGAAACAGGCTCTCGTGTCGGTGCTTGGGGGTTTGAAGAACCCCCAGGAGGGCAAGCCCCACACTAACCAATAATAAATAAACAACTTCTTACCATTAACGCAACTTCTTGAACAGGTGCGGTAGAAAACGGATGGCTGGATTAAAAATGCATGAGAATGTTTTATATTTTGAACATTATTTTTAACACTGTGATTACAAGTGGAATTATTCATTACTTATTGTGTTACGCAACGTCAGCTCAGATTTATCAGAGAGCCAAATGCAGTCATCAAAAGAGCCACATCTGGCTCTAGAGCAGGGGTGTCAAACTCAAATACAGAGTGGGCCAAAATTCTAAACTGAACAAAGCTGCGGGCCAAAGTTGAACAACTTAACCTTTTATTAGGGACCCAAACAAATTTTGCATTGAATATTGAACAAGCAAGGCTTATATAACTTTATAGTGACATGCAAAATCGAGTTTTGTTGTTAGCGGGGGTGTACATTGTAGCGTCCCGGAAGAGTTAGTGCTGCAAGGGGTTCTGGGTATTTGTCCTGTTGTGTTTATGTTGTGTTACGGTGCGGATGTTCTCCAGAAATGTGTTTGTCATCCCTGTTTGGTGTGGATTCACAGTGTGGTGTAGCAGTGTTAAAGTTGTTTATACGGCCACCCTCAGTGTGACCTGTATGGCTGTTGACCAAGTATGCATTGCATTTACTTGTGTGTGTGTAGAAGCCGCATATATTACGTGACTGGGCCAGCACGCTGTTGGATGGAGGAAAAGCGGACGTGATGACAGGTTGTAGAGGATGCTAAAAGCAGTACCTTTAAGGCACGCCCCCAATATTGTTGTTCGGGTGGAAATTCGGGAGAATGGTTGCCCCGGGAGATTTTCGGGGCGGGGGGTGGCTAAAATTTGCGATTTTCCTGGAAAAATCGGGAGGGTTGGCAAGTATGAGAATTAGCATTGAATGCGGTGTTAGAGCGGCACTGCCACTGTATAATACCGGCAGGCCAGTTCTAATGTTAATTTATTATTGCCTCAAGGCCCAAATGAAATTACACGGCGGGCCAGAGTTTGACACCCATGATCTAGAGCCATAGGTTCCCTACCCCTGATCTACAGTAAGACGGAAATTCATATGGCCTCTTTGTTTGCGGCGTACCTGAGACATGAAATGTGACAAATTGGTTGTACCCTATCCACTTTAGCCGCCAGATGGCAGTAGGGTGTCAAATATCTTAAACTGTGTTTTGTGGCAATTCCAACTTTGACCACAGCGTCAGTTACTTTGTAGAGTGGCACTCTCCATCATTTACAGCAGACTGCATTTCAAGCTGATTAACGCCCCTCTTCTTCTCACGCGAGATGGAGCCATAGGAAGCCCTTCCCCACTGTACAAGATGAAGCTTTAGAACAGCAGGTTGACGTCGATGTCGTCTGTGAGGAGACAAAGAGACAAGTATCAATGCCATGAGGCCTATGTTCCTCTTGCTAGGATCTTACTCTTTTTGATGGCAAAACAGGAAGTCCACTCGGTGAAGGACACCTGCTTGTCCTTGTCGGCGTCACAGTCCTGGAAGAAGCGAGAGGTGCAGTGCTCCATGGGCACCAGAGGGACACGTAGGGGGGCCAGCTCGGAGTGAGACAACAGTCTGCGGAGGAGACGGGATTGTCAAGGTTTTCCATACATTTGACTTCTGGATGTTTTGCCCTCTCAGGAACTTCCGAGAGTGAGATATTTGTTCGAAATGGTTCAGATTTGTGGCAGCTGGCGTGTAACAAAATGGACTGCATGCTGCAAAGTTTGTTTCAAAGAGGCAACAGCACAACAAAGTTATTCCAGCATCTGAAACCCAAGCATCCACCCGCGTGGAGAAAATGGGAGTCTTTACGAGGCGAACAAGAACATCAATCAATGTTTACTTATATAGCCCTAAATCACTAGTGTCTCAAAGGGCTGCACAAACCACTACGACATCCTCGGTAGGCCCACATAAGGGCAAGGAAAACTCACACCCAGTGGGACGTCGGTGACAATGATGACTATGAGAACCTTGGAGAGGAGGAAAGCAATGGATGTCGAGCGGGTCTAACATGATATTGTGAAAGTTCAATCCATAATGGATCCAACACAGTCGCGAGAGTCCAGTCCAGAGCGGATCCACCACAGCAGCGAGAGTCCCGTTCACAGCGGAGCCAGCAGGAAACCATCCCAAGCGGAGGCGGATCAGCAGCGCAGAGATGTCCCCAGCCGATACACAGGCAAGCAGTACATGGCCACAATCGGACCGGACCCCCTCCACAAGGGAGAGTGGGACATAGAAGAAAAAGAAAAGAAACGGCAGATCAACTGGTCTAAAAAGAGAGTCTATTTAAAGGCTAGAGTATACAAATGAGTTTTAAGGTGAGACTTAAATGCTTCTACTGTGGTGGCATCTCGAACTGTTACCGGGAGGGCATTCTGCAAAGTTTGTTTGACAACAAATACACTCCTGCTCAAAAGTGGTGGAGTCGTTTACCCAAAGTATGACGTATGATGAAAGCAGTGAAGATGTGGTGCCCAAACAGTGAAAAAATGTCAAGACGGGGGGGGGGGGGGGGGGGGGGGTCGTTCTCTCTGGAAAGCAGACGGACTACTCAGGACACGGCGTGCAGGTATAAACATGATTGAATTTCAACTAAAAAAAGGTACAAACAAAAAGCGGAGGCACAACTTGGCTAAGGAAACAAAACTAATACTTTAAACTTTTTGGCTGAGAGCCATGAAAGCCAAATATTTCAAAATGTATTTCCGTGAGAGCCATATCATATTTTTTAACACTGAATACAACTAAATGCGTGCATTTTTAAGTAAGACCAACATTTTAGAGTGTAATAAGTCTCTTATTCTTTTTAATAACATTGTTATTCTGAAGCTAACCAATAATAAATAAAATGTCATGTCTGTTGATCATGTTTTTGTTTGGTCATGTGCTGTTTGTCCTTTGGACTCTTTAAGTTCCTGGTTTTTTTCCACTCCCTTGTCTGGTTTCCTTGCTTACTCATTTTGTCCACCTGTCTCTGGTGGACAAAATGCCCGCTCACCTGCTTCCCGAGCACTAATCAGAGGCAGTATTTAAGCTCGTCTTTGCCAGTCAGTCGCCCTGTGCTGACTTGTTTCATGCCTTGCCATAGTTTCGTGCTTCATGCCATGCCAAGTAAGTTTTGTTTGATTTATGTTCTTAGTCTGTTTATGCGTTAGCTTTGTTCCTTAGCCCAAGTTGTGCCTCCGCTGTGAGCGATTCTTGTTTGTATATTTTTTTTGTTAAAATTAAATCATGTTTTTACCTAAATGCCATGTCCGGAGTAGTCCATCTGCCTTCCTGGGAGAACGACCCCGCAGCAAGCTGCAATCTCCCCCCATCGTGACATAAAATACTTCTTACCATTAATGCGACTTCTTGAACAGGTGCGGTAAAAAACGGATGGATGGATTTAAATGCCTGATAATTTTTCGAATTTTGCACGTTATTTTTAGCACTGTGATTACCAGCGAAATTATTCATAATTATCGTGTTAAGCAATGTCAGCTAAGATTTATCTGAGAGCCAGATGCAGTCATCAAAAGAGCCACATCTGGCTCTAGAGCCATAGGTTCCCTACCCCTGCTTTAACGTAAACCATGAACAAAACATGAACAACACTTACTGTGACTTGAAAAGAACAGCATGAACTTTGGCATGAAAAAAAAAAATGAGCATGACTTACTGTGGCAAGAACAGAGCATGGAACTAACAACAACAATGACGCCAGGCCGACTGCCTGGCAACTACAAGCTCAAATGCTGCCTCTGATTAGTGCTCGGGAAGCAGGTGAGCGGGCGAGCACTAATCAGAGGCAGGGGAACACAATAAGTAACAGTGGCGACAAAACAAGGGAGTGAAAAAACAGGGAGCAATAGAGTCTTCAACAAAACAGAACATAACTCAACAAAACATAATCACAAGACATGACAAAAAGCCTGTTTTGAATCAGCCATTAATCCTGCTACATCTTTATTTACACAAGTATTTTAGTCTCCACACACCTTAGGAAGCTCTATATTAAATACCTTTATTTGTGTATTGATCAACATTTGCAGCACCATTTCAAACTGCTACTTTTGGATAGAATCAAAGTGACACTTTGAATTATCGCTGTCATTTCTATTCCCTGGATTCTTTCAAAAGTAGGGGAAAAATGTCAGGTTTTATTTTTGGGCCATATCACCTGGGCCTACTTGTGCTGTTGGTTGTTGTCTTGGTGCACGGCAAGCAAGCATGAAGCAGGGTCAGGGACAACCATGAAGCAGGGTTGGGGACAACAGTGAAGCAGGGTTGGGGACAACAGTGAAGCAGGGTCAGGGACAACCATGAAGCAGGGTCAGGGACAAGCATGAAGCAGGGTCAGGGACAACCATGAAGCAGGGTCAGGGACAACCATGAAGCAGGGTTGGGGACAACAGTGAAGCAGGATCGGGGACAACCATGAAGCAGGGTCAGGGACAACCATGAAGCAGGGTCAGGGACAACCATGAAGCAGGGTCAGGGACACTGACAGTGGAGTGGGTCGACCATGACACACGCCATAGATCACACACAAGAATCCAACATTAGGAGGACATAACATTAGCAACATTAGCATAGCTATGAAGGCTACAATGCTAGCATTCAATGTTGACCTAACGTAAATCATGATCATGAATTGATAAAAGTTCATTTTACTTTGTAAAACATCCATCCATCCATCCATCATCTTCCGCTTATCCGAGGTCGGGTCGCGGGGGCAACAGCCTAAGCAGGGAAACCCAGACTTCCCTTTCCCCAGCCACTTCGTCTAGCTCTTCCCGGGGGATCCCGAGGCGTTCCCAGGCCAGCCGGGAGACATAGTCTTCCCAACGTGTCCTGGGTCTTCCCCGTGGCCTCCTACCGGTTGGACGTGCCCTAAACACCTCCCTAGGGAGGCGTTCGGGTGGCATCCTGACCAGATGCCCGAACCACCTCATCTGGCTCCTCTCCATGTGGAGGAGCAGCGGCTTTACTTTGAGTTCCTCCCGGATGGCAGAGCTTCTCACCCTATCTCTAAGGGAGAGACCCGCCACACGGCGGAGGAAACTCATTTGGGCCGCTTGTACCCGTGATCTTATCCTTTCGGTCATGACCCAAAGCTCATGACCATAGGTGAGGATGGGAATGTAGATCGACCGGTAAATTGAGAGCTTTGCCTTCCGGCTCAGCTCCTTCTTCACCACAACGGATCGGTACAACGTCCGCATTACTGAAGACGCCGCACCGATCCGCCTGTCGATCTCACGATGTAAAACATCATATTGTCATTATAGGCTCCCGTGTTGCTGTTTTTTACGTTTGAGCTTTTATCCAATCATAATTCAACTCGCCTCGGAATCAACAGTGTGGCAGTTTTTGCAGCGTTGGACATTCATCTCTTCTGTGATTGGATACACACTTGTGACTCACAAGTGTGTATCCAATCACAAGTTGTGAGAGCAGGAAGTGCTTTACAAATCTGCAAATAAAGTTTGACCATAAAGTTCTCTTATTTTACAAACCCCGTTTCCATAAGAGTTGGGAAATTGTGTTAGATGTAAATATAAACGGAATACAATGATTTGCAAATCCTTTTCAACCCATATT
Organism: Nerophis ophidion; assembly: GCF_033978795.1. NCBI lineage: Eukaryota > Metazoa > Chordata > Actinopteri > Syngnathiformes > Syngnathidae > Nerophis > Nerophis ophidion. Next base: position 35,335,262 of record NC_084630.1, read on the forward strand.
TAATTGAATGCACTACAAAGACAACATATTTGGTGTTCAAACTCATAAACTTAGTTTTTTTGCAAATAATAATTAACTAGGAATTTCATGGCTGCAACACATGCGAAAGTAGTTGGGAAAGGGCATGTTCACCACTGTGTTACATCACCTTTTCTTTTAACAACACTCAATAATCGTTTGGGAACTGAGGAAACTAATTGTTGAAGCTTTGAAAGTGGAATTCTTTCCCATTCTTGTTTTATGTAGAGCTTCAGTCCTTCAACAGTCCGGGGTCACCGCTGTCGTATTTTACGCTTCATAATACGCCACACATTTTACATGGGAGACAGGTCTGGACTGCAGGCGGGCCAGGAAAGTACCCGCACTCTTTTTTTACGAAGCCATGCTGTTGTAACACGTGCTGAATGTGGCTTGGCATTGTCTTGCTGAAATAAGCAGGGGCGTCTATGAAAAAGACGGCAGCATATGTTGTTCCAGAAGCTGTATGTACATTTCAGCATTAATGGTGCCTTCACAGATGTGTAAGTTACACATGCCTTGGGCACTAATGCACCCCCATACCATCACACATGCTGGCCTTTTCAACTTTGCCTCGATAACAGTCTGGATGGTTCGCTTCCCCTTTAGTCCGGATGACACGATGTTGAATATTTCCAAAAACAATTTAAAATGTGGACTCGACAGACCACAGAACACTTTTCCACTTTGCATTAGTGCATCTTAGATGAGCTCGGGCCAAGCAAAGCCGGCAAAGTTTTGGGTGTTGTTGATAAATGGCTTTCGCTTTGCTTAGTAGAGCTTTAACTTGCATTTACAGATGTAGCGACCAACTGTATTTAGTGACAGTGGTTTTCTGAAGTGTTCCTGAGCCCATGTGGTGATATCCTTTCGAGATTGATGTCGGTTTTTGATACAGTGCCGTCTGAGGGATGGAAGGTCACGGTCATTCATTGTTGGTTTCCGGCCATGCCGCTTACGTGGAGTGATTTCTCCAGATTCTCTGAGCCTTTTGATGATATTATGGAGCATAGATGTTGAAATCCCTCAATTTCTTGCAATTGCACTTTGAAAAACGTTGTTCTTAAACTTTTTGACTATTTGCTCACGCAGTTGTGGAGAAAAGGGGTGTACCTCGCCCCATCCTTTCTTGTGAAGTGAAGTGAAATTATATTTATATAGCGCTTTTTCCTCAAGTGACTCACAGCGCTTTACAAAGTGAAACCCAATATCTAAGTTACATTTAAACCAGTGTGGGTGGCACTGGGAGCAGGTGGGTAAAGTGTCTTGCCCAAGGAAACAACGGCATTGACTAGGATGGCGGAAGCAGGGATCGAACCTGCAACCCTCAAGTTGCTGGCACGGCCACTCTACCAACCGAGCTATACCGCCCCTTGTGAAAGACTGAGCATTTCATGGAAGCTGCTTTTATACCCAATCATGGCACCCACCTGTTCCCAATTAACCTGCACACCTGTGGGATGTTCCAAATAAGTGTTTGATGAGCATTCCTCAACTTTATCAGTATTTATTGCCACCTTTCCCAACCTCTTTGTCACGTGTTGCTGGCATCAAATTATAAAGTAAATGATTATTTGCAAGAAAAAAAATGTTTATCAGTTTGAACATCAAATATGTTGTTTTTGTAGCATATTCAACTGAATATGGGTCGAAAAGGATTTGCAAATCATTGTATTCCGTTTATATTTACATCTAACACAATTTCCCAATTCATATGGAAACAGGGTTTGTAATTGCTAAATCACATACTTTTTTACAAAAATTGTCCCATTCTGATCAAAGGCCAATCGATCAGCACATTTCTATTAAACACTAAATTACTTTTTTTGTGAAAATTAAAATGAATATTATAATATCTTCTTTTCACCGCAACTTAAGGTTTTAAAGCAACGTATTCATCATTTTGTCAATAAAAAAAAAACCTGAATAATCAATTGCAGAGAAAAATAATTGTGTTCTAATCTTATGAGGCGATTATACATTTCTATTCATGTACAGGTGCTGGTCATATTAGAATATCATGAAAAAGTTGATTTATTTCATTAATTCCATTTAGAAAGTCAAACTTGTAGAATGTATACATTCATTCCAAACAGACTGATACATATGAGTGTTTTTTGCCAAAAAGGAGATGATTATAGCTGACAACCAATGAAAAACCTAAATTCAACATCTCAGAAAATTAGAATATGGTGAAAAGGTCAGATACTGAAGACACCTGGTGCCACACTCTAATTAGCTAACTAACTTAAAACACCTGGAAAAGCCTTTAAATGGTCTCTCCTTTTGATTCTGTATGACACACAATCATGGGGAAGACTGCAGACTTGACAACTGTCCAAAAGATGACCATTGATACTTTAAAGAAGGAGGGCAAGACACAAAAGGTCATTGCCAAAGAGGTTGGATGTTCCCAGAGCTCTGTGTCCAAGCACATTAATAGAGAGGCCAAGGGAAGACAAAGATGTGGTAGAAAAAAGTGTACAAGCAAGAGGGATAACCGCGCCCTGGAGAGGATTGTCAAACAAAACCGATTCAAAAATGTGGGGGAGATCCACAAAGAGTGGACTGCAGCTGGAATCAGTGCTTCAAGAACCACCACGCACCGACGTATGCAAGATATGGGCTTCAGCTGTCGTATTCCTTGTGTAAAGCCACTCTTGAATAAGAGACAACGTCAAAAGCGTCTCGCCTGGGCTCAAGACAAAAAGGACTGGACTGCTGCTGAGTGGTCCAAAGTTATGTTTTCAGATGAAAGTAAATTTTGTATCTCCTTTGGAAATCAAGGTCCCAGAGTCTGGAGGAAGACAGGAGAGGCACAGAATCCACGTTGCCTGAAGTCCAGCGTCAAATTTCCACAATCTGTAATGGTCTGGGGTGCCATGTCATCTGCTGGTGTTGGTCCACTGAGTTTCCTGAGGTCTAGGGTCAATGCAGCAGTCTACCAGGAAGTTTTAGAACACTTTATGCTGCCTGCCGCGGACCAATTTTATGGAGGTGAAGATTTCATTTTCCAACATGACTTGGCACCTGCACACAGTGCCAAATCTACCAGTACCTGGTTTAAGGACCATGGTATCCCTGTTCTTGACTGGCCTGCAAACTCACCTGACTTTAACCCCATAGAAAAGCTATGGGGTATTAGGAAGCGGAAGATGCGAGATGCCAGACCCAACAATGCTGAGGAGCTGAAGGCCACTATTAAAGCAACCTGGACTCTCATAACACCTGAGGGTGCAACAGACTGGTGGACTTCATGCCACGCCGTATTGCTGCAGCAATTCAGGCAAAAGGAGCTGCAACTAAGTATTGATTGCCGTACATGCTGAAACTTTCCATGTTCATACTTTTCAGTTGGCCCACATTTCTAAAAAATATTTTTGGTACTAGTCGTAACTAATATTCTAATTTTATGAGATACTGAATTTGGGATTTTCAGTAATTGTCAGTACTAATCATCAAATGTTAAAGAAATAAACATTTCAAATATATCACTATGTGTGTAATGAATTGATATAATATGTAAATTTCACGTTCTGAATATCCATCCATCCATCCATCATCTTCCGCTTATCCGAGGTCGGGTCGCGGGGGCAGCAGCCTAAGCAGGGAAGCCCAGACTTCCCTCTCCCCAGCCACTTCGTCTAGCTCTTCCCGGGGGATCCCGAGGCGTTCCCAGGCCAGCCGGGAGACATAGTCTTCCCAACGTGTCCTGGGTCTTCCCCGTGGCCTCCTACCAGCTGGACGTGCCCTAAACACCTCCCTAGGGAGGCGTTCGGGTGGCATCCTGACCAGGTGCCCGAACCACCTCATCTGGCTCCTCTCGATATGAAGGAGCAGCGGCTTTACTTTGAGTTCCTCCCGGATGACAGAGCTTCTCACCCTATCTCTAAGGGAGAGACCCGCCACACGGCGGAGGAAACTCATTTGGGCCGCTTGTACCCGTGATCTTATCCTTTCGGTCATGACCCAAAGCTCATGACCATAGGTGAGGATGGGAACGTAGATCGACCGGTAAATTGAGAGCTTTGCCTTCCGGCTCAGCTCCTTCTTCACCACAACGGATCGATACAACGTCCGCATTACTGAAGACGCCGCACCGATCCGCCTGTCGATCTCACGATCCACTCTTCCCCCACTCGTGAACAAGACTCCTAGGTACTTGAACTCCTCCACTTGGGGCAGGGTCTCCTCCCCAACCCGGAGATGGCACTCCACCCTTTTCCGGGCGACAACCATGGACTCGGACTTGGAGGTGCTGATTCTCATTCCGGTCGCTTCACACTCGGCTGCGAACCGATCCAGTGAGAGCTGAATATAATTACTGAAATTAATCAACTTTTTCATGATATTCTAATATTATGAACGGCACCTGTATGAACTGTTACAAATGGACCTCTGAAGGCAGCCATAACTGGGTTGTGGTCCTCTAGGAAATGGATCTGGATCCCCTGGCACTACCGGGTTTCATCCGATTGACTCAAAAGTAGGGGTGTAACTCTTTTGGCAACTAACAATTGTTTGTGCGCCCTGTCAATAATTAAACGGACAGTAAAGATAATAATTGTACAACTGAAAATTGCTCATTTTTCTGATATTTGACGGACCTGTCAGACGGGTGCTGGTCCAGTTGAGCAAACTGCCAGTGAACCGGGTAGATGTACGTGTTGTAGTGCTTCTCAAAGTCCTGAGCCAGCAGCTCCGCAGAGTGATCGCCAGCGTGAAGTCGCCTCTCGTCCTCAAAGATTTTCTTCACCTGTGCAGAAAGCAGAACGTTGAACAGCTGGCCGCACTCGGTCGACGGCTAAGACCTTTGAACCCACTCTGAAGCGTTGCTTGGACGTGAGGTAGCCGGGGGACATGGCGTCATGCTCGTAGAGCTGCAGCAGCACATTCTTCAGCCAATCCCTCATTCTTAGCGGGAACTGGACCAACTCTGTGTCCACGCATGGAGGGATGACTAAAGACAAATAGAAGAGAGAGGATGATGCCACAGTCGGTGCATCCTTCGTGTACCTTCTCACATTTGCACGGTCCTGTGTAGTCCAGGTGGAGTCTGTGTCCTCTCTTGGTGCCTTCCAGCTTGCATTTAGTGGCAAAGAGCTCACAAGATGTGTTGTACGTCTTGTTGTCTGTCCCACAGACCTTCAGGGGAATAAGTGGCATACATTTATAGTCATCTTCTCAAAGTGCTGATTGCAGAATATTGATTAGTACAACTTGGAGGCTGTTCATTCAGTTTCGTTGTGCAGGGAAAGAGCAGACAACAAACTACAGTAAAAGTCATTTCAAATGGCAACTTTCCTGCTTTAAAAAAACATTCCAAGAAATCAAGTAGTCAGTAAAAGTTGAGGTTTTAGATCAAGCAGAGTCAAAAAAAATCCCTCAATTCTAAGGGAAACATTATGGAATCATGGAAAACAAATAAACACTCCAAACACACCCAAGTACTTTGTTGCACCACCTCTGGCTTTTAGAAGAGCTTGCAGGCTCTGATGCATGGATTTAACAGAACCCTTCATCAGTCTTGCTCCAACTTTCTCTGATTGCTGTTGGAGGTTGGAGTCTTGTCATCCGCCATTTTCTTCTATTTCCAACACACATTTTGTCCACTAAAGACGCCGAGATCATTATCCATGCGTTTGTTACGTCTCGTCTCGATTACTGTAACGTATTATTTTCGGGTCTCCCCATGTCTAGCATTAAAAGATTACAGTTGGTACAAAATGCGGCTGCTAGACTTTTGACAAGAACAAGAAAGTTTGATCATATTACGCCTATACTGTATATACCTTTATATACATATATACATACATATATACCTATACTGTATATACCTTTATATACATATATGCATACATATATACCTATACTGTATATACCTTTATATACATATATACATACATATATACCTATACTGTATATACCTTTATATACATATATACATACATATATACCTATACTGGCTCACCTGCACTGGCTCCCTGTGCACTTAAGATGTGACTTTAAGGTTTTACTAATTACGTATAAAATACTACACGGTCTAGCTCCAGCCTATCTTGCCGATTGTATTGTACCATATGTCCCGGGAAGAAATCTGCGTTCAAAAGACTCCGGCTTATTAGTGATTCCTAAAGCCCCGAAAAAGTCTGCGGGCTATAGAGCGTTTTCCGTTCGTGCTCCAGTACTCTGGAATGCCCTCCCGGTAACAGTTCGAGATGCTACCTCAGTAGAAGCATTTAAGTCTCACCTTAAAACTCATCTGTATACTCTAGCCTTTAAATAGACCTCCTTTTTAGACCAGTTGATCTGCCGCTTCTTTTCTTTTTTTCTCCTATGTCCCCCCCTCCCTTGTGGAGGGGGTCCGGTCCGATGACCATGGATGAAGTACTGGTTGTCCAGAGTCGAGACCCAGGATGGACCGCTCGTCGGGACCCAGGATTGACCGCTCGCCTGTGTATCGGTTGGGGACATCTCTACGCTGCTGATCCGCCTCCGCTTGGGATGGTTTCCTGTGCACGGGACTCTCGCGGCTGTGTTGGAGCCACTATGGATTGAACTTTCACAGTATCATCTTAGACCCGCTCGACATCCATTGCTTTCGGTCCACTAGAGAGGGGGGTTGCCCACATCTTAGGTCCTCTCCGAGGTTTCTCATAGTCAGCATTGTCACTGGCGTCCCACTGGATATGAATTCTCCCTGCCCACTGGGTGTGAATTTTTCTTGCCCTTTTGTGGGTTCTTCCGAGGATGTCCTGGTCGTAATGGTTTGTACAGTCCTTTGAGACATTTGTGATTTAGGGCTATATAAATAAACATTGATTGATTGATTGATGACATTTTTGATTGGATTGAGATCCGGACTACTTGCAGGCCAAGACGTTGACAATGTGTATCTTTCTTCAAGGACAGCTCTTACAGTTTTTACTCGACGGCAAGATGCATCATCCCCAAACATCATTTCAATTGACGGAATAAGTAAAGTGTCCAAAATGTGTGCGTGTATAGAAGATGTAATGGCAGCCATGACCTGACATGCAGCATCATAGCATAGAAATGACTGTGGAAATGTGCTTTGATTGATTGATTGATTGAAACTTGTATTAGTAGATTGCACAGTTCAGTACATATTCCGTACAATCGACCACTAAATGGTAACACCCCAATAAGTTTTTCAACTTGTTTAAGTCGGGGTCCACCTTCATCAATTCACGGTACGCGCTTTCTTCAGGCAGTCGTCTTCCTGAATCTCATTTGAACGACACCAAACAAAAGTTCCAGCACCAGCACTTTGACCATTACATATTCGGGAAACATTCATCACCAAATATGAGGTTCATCCAGTCATTAATAGTCCATGATTGCCTTTCCTTAGCCCACAGTAACCTTGTTTATGTCACACCCGGGTGAAGTCTTGTCTGGGTTTCGTCTGGTTTCATGTTTTTTCATTTCCTGTTTTATTTTGAAATGCTGACTCTGCCTCTCGTTTCAGATCACTTGCCCTTCCTCCTGTTTCACTGGTCTGACATCCTACCTGATTGCCTGATTGTGCCCACCTGTGTCACCCTCCCTCATGTGTATAAATGTCTCGCCCTCCTTTTGTCCCGTGCCAGAGTGTTTCCGTATCTTTTGTGCGTACCTCCAGCGTTCCATGTCCACAGTCATTGCCACGTTTTTGTACCCTTTTGATCCACAGGAGTTTATTTGTTTGTAAACCTTTTCGTCAGGTAAGATTAGCTTCTTAGCATTGCCTCCGTTGGAGCGCTTTTTGTTGTATTTTGCATTTGGTATTCTTAGCACCTTTTTTTCCCTCCGCTGCTGGAGCGTTTTGAGTTTATTGAGATTTTGTTAGTTTAGAGCAGGGGTAGGGAACCTATGGCTCTAGAGCCAGATGTGGCTCTTTTGATGACTGCATCTGGCTCTCAGATAAATCTTAGCTGACATTGCTTAACGCAATAATTATGAATAATTTCCTTGGGAATCACAGTGCTAAAAATAACGTGCAAAATATAAAACATTCTCATGCATTTAAATCCATCCGTTTTCTACCACACTTGTTGAAGAACTTGCATTAATGGTAAGAAGTATTTTATGTCACAATGGGGGGGTCGTTCTCCCAGGAAGGCAGACAGACTACTCGGGACATGGCATTTAGGTAAAAACATGATTTAATTTAAACTAAAAAAAAGAAACAAACAAAAATCGCTCACAGTGGAGGCACAACTTGGGCTAAGGAACAAAGCTAACGCATAAACAGACTATGAACATAAATAAAAGAAAACTTACGTGGCATGGCATGAAGCACGAAACTATGGCATGGCATGAAAAAAGTCAGCACAGAGCAAGAAAAGATCACATTGACGCCAGGGCGACTGACTGGCAAAGACGAGCTTAATTCTGCCTCTGATTAGTGCTCGGGAAGCAGGTGAGCAGGCATTTTGTCCACCAGAGACAGGTGGACAAAATGAGTAACCAAGGAAACCAGACAAGGGAGTGGAAAAAACAGGAACTTAAAGAGTCCAAAGGACAAACAGCACATGGCCAAACAAAAACATGATCAACAGACATGACATTTGATTTATTATTGGTTAGCATCAGAATAACAATGTTATTAAAAAGAATAAGAGACTTATTATACTCTAAAAATGTTGGTCTTACTTAAAAATGCACACATTTAGTTGTATTCAGTGTTAAATAATATGATATGGCTCTCACGGAAATACATTTTGAAATATTTGGCTTTCATGGCTCTCTCAGCCAAAAAGGTTCCCGACCCCTGGTTGAGAGGTTAGGTAAGCTCTGTTTTGATAGCCTGTTTAGTTTCTCCCCTTTTGGACCCGTTCCCTTATCCAAATAAAAATCCATCCATCCATCATCTTCCGCTTATCCGAGGTCGGGTCGCGGGGGCAACAGCCTAAGCAGGGAAACCCAGACTTCCCTCTCCCCAGCCACTTCGTCTAACTCTTCCCGGGGGATCCCGAGGCGTTCCCAGGCCAGCCGGGAGACATAGTCTTCCCAACGTGTCCTGGGTCTTCCCCGTGGCCTCCTACCGGTTGGACGTGCCCTAAACACCTCCCTAGGGAGGCGTTCGGGTGGCATCCTGACCAGATGCCCGAACCACCTCATCTGGCTCCTCTCCATGTGAAGGAGCAGCGGCTTTACTTTGAGTTCCTCCCGGATGGCAGAGCTTCTCACCCTATCTCTAAGGGAGAGCCCCGCCACACGGCGGAGGAAACTCATTTCGGCCGCTTGTACCCGTGATCTTATCCTTTCGGTCATGACCCAAAGCTCATGACCATAGGTGAGGATGGGAACGTAGATCGACCGGTAAATTGAGAGCTTTGCCTTCCGGCTCAGCTCCTTCTTCACCACAACGGATCGATACAACGTCCGCATTACTGAAGACGCCGCACCAATCCGCCTGTCGATCTCACGATCCACTCTTCCCTCACTCGTGAACAAGACTCCTAGGTACTTGAACTCCTCCACTTGGGGCAGGGTCTCCTCCAGCCACCCAGCCACACCCACTCACACAAAAACGGTTGTTTCTTTTTGCTACCAAAATGCTGGTTCCCACAACATATATAACACAGTCTGCAAGGGACATAGTCCCTGAAACACACATGATTGTGTGTGTCGCCGGTCCACTAACACTATCATTAATTACTATTTTTTATGTAATTGTTTTATATGATTTTACTTTCTTTTTTATCCAAAAAAAATGTCATTGTTTTCCTTTTTTTTTAATCTCATTTTATTTTATTAAAAAAATAAATAAAAAATAACCTTATCTTCATCAGACCAGGTTGTTAATGGAATTAGACTTGTCTAAAAGGTTTTTAAAACCAGGTCCAGTCCAGACAATGTCAAAGTGGGCCTCAGCAACACACACCCTCACCCATGTACAACAACAAAAATTAGGGAAACAAGCTATAAACAAAATTACATTTTCATAAAAAGCATTTGTGTATACTCCATATTATGTCAAAGTCAGATTCAACACACACTTTCATTTTGTACACTCAAAAAAAGGGAACACAACAACAGATAGCATATATGTTGCTGTTGTTGCATATCTATAAACATTATTACATTTTCATAATAAGCCTTTAAGGACTTCCCATCTTTTTTCATGTTTTTTGGCATCATTATCGTTGTCAATCATGTATCTTTCTAAAGTTAAAAAATACTGAATAAATGTTTTAAAGAAAGTAATACTAAGTGAATATCTATTTTTGGCCTTAAAAATAAACCTTTTACCAAGTACTATAATTAAATTGACTAAGTCATGCTTGTCAATAAACTCTCCTAAAATAACAGAAACTATATCAAGCTTCATAAACAAACCAATCCTTGAACACGTTTTTTCAACTTCCACCCAAAAGGAAGACACAATATGACAATACCAAAACAAATGCAGGGTGGATTCAGATTCCTGACAGCAAAAGCGGCAATCATCTGACTCAGTCATATTCCATAGTTTTAACATTTTCCCCGTTGGTAAGAAGTTATAAATAATTTTAATTTGAAAATAACGGTTTTGCACATCGATAGTAGTTTTGTAGATTAGTTTGAATATGGTATCCCACGGCAACGGGCAGTCAAAAAAGTCCTCCCATTTTCCATATGTGTTATATGGGACAGCCTTCAAAGATTTCTTTATTAAATAAAAATTATATATTTTTTTATTAATTTTAGTTCCTTTTTGCCAACTAGAATTTCTTATTAGAGGTTTACAAACTAGTAATTTAGTAGTTCCATAATTAATTATTTGTTTCCATCTTTTCCTAATTACTCCAGTTAGTTGATTAAAAGAAAAGCTTGAACAAGCATCACCATACATAGTTCTAAATTCATCATACTTCATAATTTTACCATTCTCATTGATCATATCATTGACAAAAATTATTCCTCTTTCAAACATATTTTTCCAAAAGAAAGGCTTTCCATCTATTAAAATATTAGAGTTCATCCATATTATCTGCTGCAAAATATCATCTCTTTTTTTTGGCACATGAAATTGAAAACACCACCATGAGTGGATTGTTTCCTTTATGAACCCCTCCATGTTTCCCAGCAGACTCTCTACATAAGAATAATGGGAGGGGATCACTTGTAAAAAAGGATACAATTTTCTTTGATACATGTTTTCTGTCCAACAGGACACTTGTGTACCACTCAGTATTTAAGTACATCTTTGGAACAATTGATGCTTTTAAAGAGAGACACATAGCTTCGAGGTTGAGAAGTTTTAAGCCCCCATATTCATACTCATTGTACAAAACCTTTCTTTTAATCTTTTCTGGTTTGCCGTCCCAGACAAAGTCAAAGACCCTCCGTTCATAAACCTTAAAGAAGTTTTGTGATGGAGCTGGTAATGACAAAAACAAAAAAATAAACTGAGGAATAATTAACGAGTTGACAATAGATATTTTACCGTATAAGGTTAAGGATTTCCCTTTCCATAGTTGCATAATTTTGTCCAGCTTTCTTAGTCGATTATCATAATTTACTGAGCATAGATCTTCCAGATTCTCTGGTACAACAACACCAAGTATGTTAACAGGTCCATCTGTCCGCCATGTTGTTTGTATTGGCAGCCCTGTATGACGTCACAGGGAAACAGTGGTTTTGAAGATAGCGAAAATAAGGCACTTTAAAGCTTTATTTATGGATATTCCGGGACCGGTAAAATTTTGAAAAAAATTTCAAAAAATACAACAAGCCACTGGGAACTGATTTTTATTGTGAAATTGTGATAATGTTCCCCTTTAAACCTGCCTGGCCCTCCAGTGAGTGCTGGAGTATTGTTTGCTGTTGACTGCCTTTTTTTTGGGAAGCTGAGAGCTATTCCCTGGATCCCGACTCCTGTCCCTGTTAGCTGTTTCCTGGTTTCTGGTTTGTGTTTTCCTTGCCTTATTTTTTGAACATTAAAACCATGTTCTCATTTTCCAAGTATGTCATCTCTGCATCTTGGGGTACGTCACCACCTCTTTGTGACAGCACCACGGATTTTTTTCATTTACTCGAGTGTTTTGTAAAGCCAGAAAGTTGCCAATGGTTTTGTGTCATCTCTGTAATGAAGCAAATGACTGAACCTCCTCCAAGTCCCACAATTCCATGATTGATCTGCCATTCTACTCACGGGGTCCAAGTGGTTCAAGCTGCGGGGACATTGCGATGGCTCCTGACAAACACAGCTGGGCTGGTGGTCTGCATCCATTCGGCACGTCTTTCCTCGCTTGCAGCGGAAGTTGTCGCACAGATCTGAAGCAAAGCAAAAATAAGCGGATGGATGTAACATGACAGGTCATTCCGCAGGGTCAACACATCATCCCCTTGCATTCCATCTGCCTGGCAGCTTGTACACCGACTGACTAACTCCATTATTCCCGCCTTAAACTGGCAGAGCTGTGTTTTGCTTGTGGCCGTGAAGCAAGAATGGCTCTGCTCATGCTGAAGTTGGAGCAAAATGCCTCACTCAGCAGATTCCCCGCTGAGACTGTTGATGTAGTAGTGACCATTGAATCCATGTGTATTTGGCAGGCACCAACCAGGAGGGGCTTCAGGGCGAGGAGACGGCCTGGCACTCGGGTAGAGATCCACTTTGGCTCTTATCTGCACTGGGTTCAGACCTACTGAAGGGCCCTACAGGACAAAAACACAGGGAAAACTTTGAAATAAATGCAACTTCAAGGGATATGAATAAATGTCATGTTGGACCGGCACACGCAACAACCATTCTGTCCACTTAAGGGCAGCAGAAAAGGATTGACCCTGTGACTACACCGCTTATATCCGAAGTTTAGCATCTATCCATCCATCAATTTTCCACCGCTTGTCCCTTTCAGGGTCGCAGGGAGTGCTGGAGCCTATCACAGCTGCATTCGGGCGGAATGCGGTGTACACCCTGGACAAGTCGCCACCTCATTGCAGGGCCAACACAGATAGACGGACAACATTCACACTCACATTCACACACTAGGGACCATTTAGTGTTGCCAATCAACCTATCCCCAGGTGCATGTCTTTGGAAGTGGGAGGAAGCCGGAGTAGAACCCACGCAGTCACGGGGAGAACATGCAAACTCCACACAGAAAGATCCCGAGCCCGGGATTGAACCCAGGACTGCTCAGGACCTTGTGTCGGAGTTATTTGTTGATGAACTCCAAGATGCAGAGATGGAAGCAGGCATAGAATATGAAAACATGATTTAGTTAAAACTAAACAAGAGCAAACAAAAAGCACGCACGTGGGCGGAAGAACAAACTAAGGGAGCTAGCACTGGAAGCTAGAAAACAAAAAGGAACTTTAGCATTGAAGCTAGTGGATAGCAAACAGAAAGACTGGAAATAACTAATGCTAAGAGAAACAGCTTACCGCTACAACGACCAGGACAAAATGTAGCACGACAGGTAGTAGCTGTAACAAGACGACATGACAGGTAGCACAAGAGTGACATGTGGCAACGACAATACAAGTCCGAATGACAATACAATGATCCAGCAACTGACACAAGACAAAGCAGGTACAAATAGGAGCGGGCTGATTGGCAACAGGTGTTGCCAATTACCGCTCGATCTACGTTCCCATCCTCACCTATGGTCATGAGCTTTGGGTCATGACCGAAAGGACAAGATCACGGGTACAAGCGGCCCAAATGAGTTTGGGTCTCTCCCTTAGAGATAGGGTGAGAAGCTCTGCCATCCGGGAGGAACTCAGAGTAAAGCCGCTGCTCCTCCACATGGAGAGGAGCCAGATGAGGTGGTTCGGGCATCTGGTCAGGATGCCACCCGAACACCGGAGGTGTTTAGGGCACATCCAACCTGTAGGAGGCCACGGGGAAGACCCAGGACACGTTGGGAAGACTATGTCTCCCGGATGGCCTGGGAACGCCTCGGGATCCCCCCGGGAGGAGCTGGACCAAGTGGCTGGGGAGAGGGAAGTCTGGGCTTCCCTGCTTAGGCTGCTGTCCCCGCGACCCGACCTCGAATAAGCGGCGGGAGATGGATATGATGGCATTCCAACACCTCCACATTTGGCGATAAAAATCAGGGCGAGCGTATTTTTGGGGTTTTATACGCACACTTCCATAGTTGTATGAGGGTATGACGGTAAAAGTGTGAAGACATACCCGTTGTCCCGCTCGTCTCCTCTTGGCCTTCTGCGCTCTGCTGCTGCTGCTGTTGCTGCTACTGCTGCTGTTGTTGTTGTTGTTGCTACTGCTACTGCTGCTGTTGTTGCTGCTACTGCTGCTGTTGTTGTTGTTGTTGTTGTTGTTGTTGTTGCTGCTGTTGCTGTTGTTGCTGCTGCTACTGTTGTTGTTGTTGCTGCTGCTACTGTTGTTGTTGTTGTTGTTGCTGCTGTTGTTGCTGCTGCTACTGTTGTTGTTGTTGTTGCTGCTGTTGTTGTTGTGTCCTCCCTCAGGTGCCTCTTGGCTTTGTCCCTCTTCTTTTTCCTCCCCTTGTGGCGAGTGTTTTCTTGTTCTTGGCTTGTTCTTTAATTTCCTCCTTTTTCCATTAGCCTCATGTCCTGGCTCATCCAATTGGGAGTCTTCTTCCAAGACTTCTTTCTCCTCATTCCTCCAACCTGTGCTTTTGTTCCAGGAGTTCTGGGGACCTGCTGCTCCCTGATGTGGTGTGATGTTGTCATGAAAAACCTCCTCTTGGCCTACTTTGGGCTGGACGTCATGGCTGTGGACTGTCACCTTCCCAGGAAGAAGCTGGAGAGGAGGTCCAGCGTAGTCTGTGGCCATGGTGGACTCTGTGCTACCTTGGTCTTGGTCCAAGGGAGCAACATCCTCCTGCTCGAAGGACTCTTGGTCCTGATGACTTTTGTTCTCAGCTTGAATCATTTCTTCAGTTTGCTCTTCAGCGGCGCTCGCTTCTTCCTCTTCCTTCTTGAGAAGATGGAGCAGTTCCTCCTCGCTCAGCAGGACTGCCTGGCCTTTGTCCTTCCCCGTCCCAAACGTGTCCGAGCTGGCCTCCTCCTCTTCTCTGTCCAGGCGGCCCTCTTCAGGACTCCCTAAAGTGGGTACCATGGCCGCCTTGTGGGCCTCCTCACTGACAATGTCCTTTAGTGGCAGAGAAGATCAACTTCACAAATATATTGTGGAATAATATTGTCTACACATATTTTGGTCTCTGGAGCCTCGGAAAATGCGTCTTACACAAGCTGGTGATTTTGGCCCTAAAGTTAAGGGATGTGACTATCATTTACAACATGGGTGTCAAACTCTGGCCCTTGGCCCGCCGTGTAATTTCATTTGGCCCGTGAGGTAATATCAAATTAAGATTAGAGCTGGCCCGCCAGTATTATACAGGGTTGATGCCTCTGTAACACTGCATTCACTGCTGATACTCATACTTGCCAACCCTCACGATTTTCCCGGGAGACTCCGAATTTCTCCCGATTTCCACCCGGACAACAATATTGGGGGTGTGCCTTGAGGCACTGCCTCTAGCGTCCTCTTCAGCCTGTCGTCACGTCCGCTTTTCCGCCATACAAACAACGTGCCGGCCCAGTCACAGAATATATGCAGCTTTAACACACACACAAGTGAGTGCAAGGCATACTTGATCAACAGCCATAAGGGTCAAACTGAGGGTGGCCGTATAAACAACTTGAACACTTTTACAATAATGCGCCACACTATGAAGCCACACCAAACAAGAATGACAAACACATTTCGGGAGAACATCCGCACCGTAGCACAACATAAACTCAACAGAAGAACTACCCAAAACTCCTTGCAGCACTAACTCTTCCGGGACACTACAATATACACCCCTGCTACCACAAAACCCCGCTTCCCCAATTTTTATTTAAATTTTAATTTAAATTTCATTTGATGTGCCATTGCTTTTTTTTAATAATTATAATTTGAAACTCGATTTTGTATGTGACTATAAAGTTATATAAACATTGCTTGTTTAATATTCAATGCAAAACTTGTTTGGGTGCCTATTAAAAGGTTAATTTGTTTAACCTTGGCCCGCGGCTTTGTTCAGTTTTACATTTTGGCCCACTCTGTATTTGAGTTTGACACCCCTGACTTACAATATGAATGTTTTCAACAGTTTTGTTAAGAGAACTAAGAGAAACCATTTCACAGTTCTTGTGGGAGACGTTTTTTTTCTGGCGACTTCAGTAGAAAACTAATCACAGTCAAAAGAAACTGATACTTTTTTAATTGAAGAAAATGGTTACGCCTGTTCGGCATTGTGATGCCGGGTTCGATTCCCTCGAGAATGCGTCGAAATTGAACACAGCAAAGGTAAGGTTAACTATTTATTTGAATAACAAAAGGTGCTAGAAAACATAAATACTGGAGCTACGAAAAGGCAAACAAAAGCTAGGATAAACAAATAGTAAACTAAACTGGCACATAGGCACACAAAGGGGAAAACAAAACATTTAGCATGAGAGCTAAGAATGAATAAAATTGCGCAGCGTGAGAGCTCGCGAGAATAATACAGGAATTGCATGTAAGCAAAAGCGCAAAGCAGACGTACCGTTGTGTGAAAACAAACTTGGATCCCAGATTGAACAACAAAAGATGCAGGCTTATATAAGGCAGGTGATTAGTGAGGACAGGTGTGCAGGGCCGTGAGAAACAGGTGAAATTGATAAGCTACCATGGAGACCGACTTAAACAGGAAATAATAGCATCAGACGGAGAGTGAAAATAAAAATGGAACCACAAACAATAATATGTGGAGGATCCAAAAAGCGGATCTCAACAAAAATTGTTTTAATACTTGCAAAAAAATGTTTTTAATTGTATATCAATATTTTTTTATTCCTGCAAATCGTTTTTATTAATTGAAGAAAATAGTTTTTTTTTAGTTGGGAATCGTTTTGTTTTTTCGTTGGCCGTGAGTAAAAACACTTTTGTGTATTTGTGGAGTTTTGGAAGTATTTTCAATACATTAACAAGCGATGACTGTATTGTGATGATCATTCTGATTCACTCACAATTATTTTGAATAATAATTGACATAAGTTGTTACCTTTCTCCAACCACGGCTTGGAATCTGAGGGAGTGGTTGGGCTTTTGTGGCGAGCAACTACACAAAATCAGGAGCATGTCAAAGGTGCACGAGACAGAACAACCCCCATTCTCCCTAAACCAGCTGCTCTCACCATGAATTGATGAAGGTGGACCCCGACTTAAACAAGTTGAAAAACTTATTGGGGTGTTACCATTTAGTGGTCAATTGTAGGGAATATGTACTGAACTGTGCAATCTACTAATACAAGTTTCAATCAATCAATCAATTAATCAATCTAAACAGAGCTGTTGATAGACTTAGACTACAAACTTTAATGATCCACAGGGGAAATTGTGCCACACATTAGTTCAGTTCCAAAGGATGGAAAAGGTAAGGATAGAGGGTTTTATGTGAGTATGTACAGTATGTGCTATTAGTACACCAGGCAGAGTCTCTTCAAGTTGAATAAGAGTTGGTTTTACCTTTTCTTTGGCCTTATGGGAAGTCCTATGTCTTCCATGATGATGACTTTCCACCTGCATGTGAATAGAAATGTCAGTATGGAAGTACTCTCCTGAAGGAATCAATCAAGTACTAAAGTACTACTCTATCTATTTGAGAGATGAGTGCCATTCTTTGCTACTTACACAGAGAGCAAGTGTTGCAGCCAGCAGGCAAATGAACAGGATGCGAGCCCTCATGCCTGGAACAACAAAACACATTTAAGAATAATGTATACAGCTAGACCGGGGGTGTCCAAACTAGGGCTCGCAGGCCAAGTGCGGCCCAACAGCATCTTTAAATTGGCCCTGGTGATGTCAGGAGTCTCATCAAGCACGGCACCACCACACATTCATTTCACACAGCAGGTGGTCGCTGCCTTCAACACACCTGCTGCCGTCTTGTGGACAATGTGAGTAAATCAGGTGAACAACCCTTGGAAGTACCTGGAGATGACATCTCAGCATTTCGTTTTATGACACAATGCAAACAACCTTCCCTAATCATGCTGCAGAAAAAAAAAAAAAAAAAGAACTGTGGATATTATGAAAAACTTTTAAACACCATAACAAATTTCAAAATGACACCCATTTAAATCTATGAGAGTGCATGATGGGAAAATGTAAAACACACTCTACCCACTTATCCATCTTTTGGCACATTTTAGCAGCTTGATAATTCTGACTGATTACAACACTTTAAGGAGGTCGTCAGGGAAGTAAGCAAGGTAGGAGCCCAACTTTCACATACTCCTAATATACAATTATATATTAATTATATCTATATATTATGTACACACACACACACATACATACATACATACACATACACATATATATATATATATATATATATATATATATATATATACACACCAACCGGTATAGCTCGGTTGGTAGAGCGGCCGTGCCAGCAACTTGAGGGTTGCAGGTTCGATCCCCGCTTCCGCCATCCTAGTCACTGCCGTTGTGTCCTTGGGCAAGACACTTTACCCACCTGCTCCCAGTGCCACCCACGCTGGTTTCAATGTAACTTAGATATTGGGTTTCACTATGTAAAGTGCTTTGAGTCACTAGAGAAAAAGCGCTATATAAATACATGTATAATATAATATAATAATATAATATAACATATATCCATCCATTTTCTACCGCTTATTCCCTTTGGGGTCGCTCGGGGCGCTGGTGCCTATCTCAGCTACAATCGGGCAGAAGGCGCTGTACACCCTGGACAAGTCGCCACCTCATCGCAAGGCCAACATGGATAGTCAACACTAACACACTAGGGACCATTTAGTGTTGCCAATCAACCTATCCCCAGGTGCATGTCTTTATTATATTACATATATGTATATATATATATATATATATATATATATATATATATATATATATATATATATATATATATACATATATATATATATATATATATGTATGTACTGCGATGAGGTGGCGACATGTCCAGGTTGTACCCCGCCTTCCGCGCGATTGTAGCTGAGAAAGGCACCAGCGCCCCCCGCAACCTCAAAGGGAATAAGTGGTAGAAATGGATGGATAGATGGATATATATATATATATATATATATATATATATATATATATATATATATATATATATTTGGGTTTTATGGTATACTGGTATTTGTATAGTAGCGCGATACCAATGATATTCGGTACCATACCGCCTCTGAAAATTAGCGGTCCCCCCGCGCCCGCGTAGTCCTCACGTCATGACATTGCTGGTTTTAGGAGCAGACGAGCATATTCAGCAGCTCGCACACACAGAGTACTTACAGGCAGACATAGTGTCTAGACAGAAAAGGGAGAATGGACGCATTTTGGCTTAAAAAGTGCTGAACGCCTGACTCTCCCCTCGCTGGTTGCGGGGACACTTGGTCTGGCGACCCACCGCCAAGTCCTCCCTCCACCCTCCCGTGACTCTTGACCCTGCTTGTTTTTTATGGACATCTGGAATCTGTCCTTAAGGGGAGGCCCTGTCATGATCCGTGGCCTGGATCATGTTTTGTTTTTTTTCTGTTAGTTTTGGACTCCCTCAGTCCCTGTTTTGTGTACCCTTGAGTTTGTTTTAGTTACCTTGGCTACCTATTATTTTCACCTGGCTCTGATTGGTGTTGGGGACGCTGACCTAATCAGAGGCTTATAGAAGCCTGCCTTTGCCGGTCAGTCGGCCTGGCTTCTTTGTTTGCTTCATGCTCCAGTTCCATGAGTACTGCTTAGCTTTAGTCTATGCTAAGTAGTAGCCTTCGCTTCAAGTGCGATCGGCACCTTGTTCCGGCGGTTTGTCTTCTGTTTTTTGTACCTCTTTGATTTTTCAACAATAAACCATGCTCCTACCTGCACGTCCTGTCCAGAGTGGTCAGGTTGCATCCCGGGGTAAGGAACCCTGCAGCAAACTGCGACCCCCACCTCGCCGTAACAATTCAGGGTTTTTTTTATCAGCAGCAAATGCAGCTCCTGCCTCTTTGCGAGGGAAACTGCTGTCAATGCCAACCTTTTTTTAATGATGAGCTTTTCTGCAACAAACTTCATCTAGTTATTATTCTTCTCCGGATGTTGGTGAGCTCTTCCTTCCACACTTTCCACCTGAGTCAAAGCGTTCCAACTTCAAACTTTTCAGCCAATGGGAGAATGGTGGCTTTCCCCTTGACAAATACCCTAAATTTCCCGGATTTTTAAGAAATCCCAGTTTTCAGGGACAGTTCCTGATTCAAAATGAATTGTCTATTTCTTTCAACTTCCACCATTTGCACATTTTTCAACCTATTTAAAGCATTCCACCTTCAACACATTCCACTCATCCTAAAAATTCAGAATATAATTTTTCCGAGTTCGAGGAATTCTCAAAATTCCCTTTTTTCCTGGCGCCTACTCCCTCCACATTTTTCAAGCCACTTGAACCGTTCCACCATCAACATCAACATTCCTCTTAATCGGGACAAGAAACAAAGTTCTTTTTTGAACTGGAAAATAAATCCCTGGAATTCCTGGAATTGCTTAATATCCATCCATCCATTTTCTACCGCGTATTCCCTTTCGGGGTCGCGGGGGGGGCGCTGGCGCCTATCTCAGCTACAATCGGGCGGAAGGCGGGGTACACCCTGGACAAGTCGCCACCTCATCGCAGGGCCAACACAGACAGACAGACAACATTCACACACTAGGGACCATTTAGTGTTGCCAATCAACCTATCCCCAGGTGCATGTCTTTGGAGGTGGGAGGAAGCCGGAGTACCCGGAGGGAATCCACGCATTCACGGGGAGAACATGCAAACTCCACACAGAAAGATCCCGAGCCTGGAATTGAACCCAGGACTGCAGGACCTTCGTATTGTGAGGCAGACGCACTAACCCCTCTGCCACCGTGAAGCCCTGGAATTCCTTAATACCATTTCTCAATTAAAAATGTTACTACTTGGACATTTCAAAAATTCCAACACCAACCATTTCAACTCAGTCAGAACATTCAAGTATTTCAACGTTTTGAAAAAAAATTCCCCTTTTTCCCAAAATTCCCATCGAAACGAATGGGACATTTTTCAAAGTACCACAATTCCCACATTTTTCATCCGATTCCAACAGTTCCGACTCCAAAATATTCAGCCTGTTCAAAATGGTGTGCTCTCTTTCAACAATTTGTAAAAAAAAAAAAAAATTCCCGGATGTCCGAGAATTCCCAGTTTTCAGGGACATTTCCCCATTCAAAATGAATTGTCCATTTCCTAAACTTCCAAAATTGGCACATTTTTCCAGCAATTCAAAGCATTCCAACGTCAACACATTCCACTCACACACTTTCCCAAGTTCCAGATGAAATTCTGTTTTTTCCTAGAAATGTAAACTCTTCTTCCATTCCAAGCACATTCTGTCAGCATTTCACTCCAGCAGTGGAACATTCACACTCCTCTACTTTTCCCTGACTTTTCGCCCACCTTTGACATCACATGATTGATTTTGTCATTTCAAAAAAACAAATAGTCTTTTTTTCCCCTCCAGACAGACATGCGTTCCCTGGATTGTCTGCTTTGTGATTTACAGTTGACATTTGCAGCATTATCAAGTCCACAGAAATCTTTCCAACCTATTAAGTGCATTCTTCAGCCTGCAATTAGACTGGAGAGCAGGTATGGGCTGCAGGTGAGGAGAATTACAGTATATTCTCACAGACTGTGTCTAGACTTGGAACAAAAACATGAAATTGACCAAAGAGTGTACATCAAAATAGGATTTTACCTGAGGTCACTTGGTGGAAGGTGATTGGGAATCCTGCTTCAGGCATGACTGTGTGCCTCTGCAAAACCTGGCCTTTTGTATTACACACACACACACACACACACACACGCACGCACGCACGCACGCACGCACGCGAGTCAGTGGTGCACTTTGCCAACAGGAAGTAGGATCTTTGGGGTCGGAGGGACACAGAAGAGAAAGAAAGCACACAGATAATTAATTTTAAAAAGTCCTGTGCCAATAGGCACAACATTGTAGCCTACTTATTTGTTTCCATCCATCCAATCTTCTTCTGCTTATGTGAGGTGGAGTCGCGGGGGCAGCAGCCTAAGCAGACTTCCCTCTCCCCAGCCATTTCATCCCCAGGCGTTCCCAGGCCAGCAGGTATGGTGTTCTTGGGATGCAACTCAGTATTCTTCGTCCTCCGAACACAACGAGTTGAGTTTATACCAAAATGGATACATGGATGATACAGCCGAGGATTGGGAGAATGTCGTGTGGTCAGATGAAACCAAAATAGAACTTTTTGGTATAAACTCAACTCGTCGTGTTTGGAGGAAGAAGAATACTGAGTTGCGTCCCAAGGACACCATACCTACTGTGAAGCATGGGGGTGGAAACATCATGCTTTGGGGCTGTTTTTCTGCTAAAGGGACAGGACGATTGATCCGTGTTAAGGAAAGAATGAATGGGGCCATGTATCGTGAGATTTTCAGCCAAAACCTCCTTCCATCAGTGAGAACTTTGAATGGTTGACCAAATACTTATTTCCCACCAAAATTTACAAATAAATTCTTTAAAATTCCTACAATGTGAATTACTGGATTTTTTTTTCACATTCTGTCTCTCACAGTTGAAGTGTACCTATGATGAAAATTACAGACCTCTGTCATCATTTTAAGTGGGAGAACTTGCACAATCGCTGGCTGACTAAATACTTTTTTGCCCCACTGTATATATATATATATATATATATATATATATATGTGTGTGTATATATAAAGTTTTAGTGATATTGTTATTAGAAGTGCTAACGCAGACAAAATGATTTCTAGCTGCGCTGTGTTCACTTGTGTTGCACAGCTGGTTACGCCAGGCCGTGCCTTATGTTGCGCTTTTTTACTGTTTTAGTTTCTGTCCAGTGCTTTTATTTTGACAGCTCTTCCGGTGTTGTTGGTGTTTTCACTTCTGTCTTGAAGCATTTCCCATTTCACCTGTTTTCTGTTCACAATCAAGACTATTTAAGTTGATCCTTTTTCTACCTTTGATGTCAAGACATTGATGATGTTATTTGTTCACTGGACTACAAAGAAACCTTTTAATGTTAAGCCTAATATGCACTACTTTGTGGACGCCGTCTGCTCCACATTTCCCGTGAGTCTTTTTGCTGGGTTTCAGTTTTGTTTTGTTTGGTTTTCTTCATAGCACTGCTCTCACTCTTTGTTCATTTATTAAAAAAATGTCCCTTTTCTACCTTACGGTACTACCTCATTCATCTGTATCCCCAAAATCACAACAACCTCCTGTGTCTTCCACGACGCGTCGCTTGTCAACGCATGACATGTGTGTGCCTATGTTGACATCATTCAGTGGTTTCTTCGCTTCCTTGCTCCCTGTAAGTTTATTTGACATCATAAATCATGCCTCGCACCTGGGCCTGAGATGTCTCAGTAGGTATCACGACAAGTTGGGACGCTCTGATAGCCAATTTGGACCCGGAAATGGTGAGAATGGCGCGAAAAGACGCTTGGTTCCACCCACCTTTTCTTTGTCAGAATTATGAGTTATTTTTCATGTAAATGGGAATATATGAATATATACTTACATCATGTATATATTACATGTTATTATGAATGTTTCTACATGACATATATACTTACATCATGTACATATTACATGTTATTATGAATGTTACTACATGACATATATACTTACATCATGTATATACTACATGTTATTATGAATGTTACTAGATACTACATATTTACTTACATCATGTATATAGTACATGTTATTATGAATGTTACTACATGACATATATACTTACATCATGTATATACTACATGTTATTATGAATGTTACTAGATACTACATATATACTTACATCATGTATATATTACATGTTATTATGAATGTTACTAGATACTACATATATACTTACATCATGTATATATTACATGTTATTATGAATGTTACTACATGACATATATACTTACATCATGTATATATTACATGTTATTATGAATGTTACTACATGACATATATACTTACATCATGTATATAAGACCCCATTGGAGGTGATGGATGTTTTTAAGCGCTTTATCGGCGGAAATGTAAACAAACTTTGGATGGAATATATTTTATATTTGGAATGCAAAATAAATTAAATCCATCACAATGTCTCTCATAATGATTGTGAAGGAAGGCAAAGTTCCCCCAAAAGTGCAGTTCTCCTTAAAGCACATGGCTACTTTGGATATGTTATTTTGTGATATAAGCTGGGGCGTGACCGAGGTGTGCCGCGGTAAGCCAACTCCTGAGATAAATTCCACGCTGATTGCGATGTAACAAGGAAATGTGCTTGGATTTGAGGCCCCTGGTGTGTTATACAGTCATATCTTTATTGAACACGTCTATCGGTGGTGCTCCTGATGTGTTCCTGCTAGGCCCCCATGAATATATAAAGGGGATAAAGGTAAGGTATTTAAAAAAAGTTAAAAAAAATAAAAAAAAGTGGTTCTTTTTTTTTTCTGAGGTCCAAATCCAAGAATAATCTTGCAACTTTAGGGGACATATTGATTTTAATCCATGCAGAACCTTGACTGACTGAGTCACGTTGTGGCAAATATGTAGCAGAGGTCAATATTTGTTGACTTAACTTTCTGATCATTTCCATGCGCAAACATCTTATATCGTACACTTTTCCCCGTTTGTCCCTCTCCTTTGAAATATCACATGCATCTCCGACACTTGCTGCTTCCTCGACAGTGAAGGTCAAAGCGCCACACATCTTCACGTAACCACGCGGCGAATGCGCAGACATAGTAAAACCGCAGGTCTGCGTGCCACAGGGAGCATCAATCACGCCCCTCCTTGCTAAAGCGAGACACCGAGTGGTTTTGCAAAGTGCTCCAGACTGTCGTGAACATAGCCAGCCTAATGACAGGTTTCAACTCCACCGCCAGTTTCAACAAGGAATTCTTCAGGATTTATTGCAGTCCCAGACCATATATGGACATTCAGGAAGTGGATACATCCTACTGTACAAACTTTGTTTCCACAGTTTCAAAAACAAAAAAAAACTTTTTTTTAAATGTTACTACGTGTTATGTAACCCCAGTTTTTTGTCACCAAAGAAAATCAATCGCGGGTTGTAGACTCGTAGGCAGAAAAATACAATCATGTCGTGCAGCGTTTCACCTCAGAAAATACTCGGCTCTCCAAGTACAACCATAATGTCCAACATTAAAATCCAGTAGCATATTAGGTCTAAATACTCATCAAAAACCAGCTGAGGTTTTATTTAGCAAGTATATTTCATATTTTTGGCCACTGGAACATGACACAAAGATGGAACAGTAACACTCTGTTGAAATATATCAATGAAGTGATTATTTAGCATATCACTAGATGGAGCCGCAGTTTGAGAATCCCTGATGTCGTCCAACTATTACAACATTGCTTCTGGTGTTATTGTGTTGAGTAATATACTGACTGGTACCTCAGTTTGCGAGTTGAGTTTGTTGTGTGACTCCAATCACTCATGAAATGAGTTAAAAGCAATGGAATCGGTGCTGCGCCGCTCCAGAACTCCACCATGTTGACATAGAATGTGCCTTTTAAAAAGAAAAACATTTTTGTACATCATAAATAGTGTATGAAAAACAATACAATAGAATGTACTACAAAGAAAGACGGTAGTTTTTTGACGTTTTGTTTCACCACAGGACACAGGGGCGGCAGGCGAAGTGCAGGTTCAAATGTGTTTAGCAAATAAAGTGCAGCGAGGGAATGCACGGTGAGCAAAAATGATTCAGCCTCGTCCATTCTCAATCATGGACACGTAAAGGCATTTTAATTCAGACTAAAGTGGTGGCAAATGGAGGAAAACAGACATTAAAATGAGAGAACTGGAAAGGAGATCAAACAGAATACGTAAAATTAGTGATGAATGTAACCTTGTACAGCATTTGCCTGACTGGGCTACACGGTCTGTAATTCAATTAATTTTATCAGCTTGTCCTACACACCCACTTTCTTCCTTCCTGTGGTTGTTGATCTGTCCTTTTAAACCAGGGGTCGGGAACCTTTTTGGCTGAGAGAGCCATGAAAGCCAAATATTTCAAAATGTATTTCCGTGAGAGCCATATCATATTTTTTTAACACTGAATACAACTACGGCGGCGTGGCGCAGTGGAAGAGTGGCCGTGCGCAACCCGAGGGGCCCTGGTTCAAATCCCACCTAGTACCAACCTCGTCACGTCCGTTGTGTCCTGAGCAAGACACTTCACCCTTGCTCCTGGTGGGTGCTGGTTGGCGCCTTGCATGGCAGCTCCCTCCATCAGTGTGTGAATGTGTGTGTGAATGTGTAAATGTGGAAGTAGTGTCAAAGCGCTTTGAGTACCTTGAAGGTAGAAAAGCGCTATACAAGTACAACCCATTTATCATTTATTTAACTAAATGCGTGCATTTTTAAGTAATACCAACATTTTTAGGGTATAATGAGTCTCTTATTCTTTTTAATAACATTGTTATTCTGACGCTAACCAATAATAAATAAAATGTCATGTCTGTTGATCATGTTTTTGTTTGGCCATGTGCTGTTTGTCTTTTGGACTCTTTAAGTTCCTGTTTTTTTCCACTCCCTTGTCTGGTTTCCTTGGTTACTCATTTTGTCCAACTGTCTCGGGTGGACAAAATGCCCGCTCACTTGCTTCCCGAGCACTAATCAGAGGCAGTATTTAAGCTCGTCTTTGCCAGTCAGTTGCCCTGTGCTGACTTATTTCATGCCTTGCCATAGTTTTGTGCTTCATGCCATGCCAAGTAAGTTTTGTTTGATTCGTGTTCATAGTCTGTTTATGCGTTAGCTTTGTTCCTTAGCCCAAGTTGTGCCTCCGCTGTGAGCGATTTTTGTTTGTATATTTCTTTAGTTGTTTTTATATTTCTTTAGTTAAAATTAAAGAAAACGGATGGATGGATTAAAATGCATGGGAATGTTTTATATTTTGCACGTTATTTTTAGCACTGTGATTTTCAGTGGAATTATTCATAATTATGGTGTTAAGCAATGTCAGCTAAGATTTATCTGAGAGCCAGATGCAGTCATCAAAAGAGCCACATCTGGCTCTTGAGCCATAGGTTCCCTACCCCTGGTTTAAACTATCACTTGCGAGTTAGACGGCATGTTTTGGGCCGGATTCATTTTGGCATTCCCAAAATGTTGAAAGAGCCATATTGGAGCAAAAATACAAAAACAAATCTGTCTGGAGCCGCAAAACAAATTTAAAAGCCATATGACATACAGATAGTGTGTCACGAGATATAAATTGAATCAAGAGGACTTAAAGGAAACCAAATGAGCTCAAATATATCAACAAATGTGGCATAATGATGAAATATGTACATATAGCTAGCATAAATAGCATGTTAGTATCGATAAAGCTTGCAGTCATGCAGGGACCAAATATGTCTGATTAGCACTCCACACAAGTCAATAACAGCAACAAAGCTCACCTTTGTGCGTTCATGCACAACGTTAAAAGTTCTGTGGACAAAACGAGGAAAAAAAAGTGGCATAAAACACGTCTTAGAAAATCGGAGAAAGTTGTACATGTAAACAAACCACGGTGAGTTCAAGGACCGCCAAAATTAGTAGGACAAAACGGCGCTCGCCAAATCCTCTAATCAGTGAATCATGTTTAATACAAACAGTGTGCTTTGTGACAATTAGGGAGGTTTGTGTCATGTTTGTCCTCCTACAGAAACTATATCAAAAACAAAAAAAAAAAATTTTTCCCTTCATCTTTTTCCGTTTTTCATACATTTTTGAAAAAGCTCCAGAGAGCCACTAGGGCGGCGCTAAAGAGCTGCATGTGGGTTGCCGACCTCAGGCTCTATACCAGGGGTAGGGAACCTATGGCTCTAGAGCCAGATGTGGCTCTTTTGATGACTGCATCTGGCTCTCGGATAAATCTGAGCTGACATTGCTTAACAGGATAAGTGATTAATAATTCCACTTGTAATCACAGTGTTAAAAATATCATTCAAAATATAAAACATTCTCATGCATTTTTATGTTCAAGAAGTTGCGTTAATGGTAAGAAGTAATTTATTTATTAGTGGTTAGTGTTGGGCTTGCCCTCCTGGGGGTTCTTCAGACCACCAAGAGCCTGTTTTAGGGTAAAATATTGTTTTGTTTTTTTCAATTAGTCTGTCCGTTGCTTTCCAGCAATTGTCTTTTTCTTTTTCGTCCTCACTCGCGCTCTGGCTCCAGCCCCAACCCCGTCTCTCCTCCTGGCTGCTGCTTATAACAGAGCGACAGGTGATTAGATAAAAAGGCCAGGTGGGCTCTCTACGCACCTGTCGCTGATTTCGAGGCCGGTCCTGGCAACATCCCGCTTTGCTGCAGGCCCGCAGGCCACGCCCCTTCCACAGTTTGCTTCAGAATAACAATGTTATTACGAAGAATAAGAGACTTATTATACTCTGGAAATGTTGGTCTTACTAAAAAATGCACGCGTTTAGTTGTGTTCAGTGTTAAAAAAAAATATTATATGGCTCTTAGGGAAATACATTTTAAAATATTTGGCTTCTTGGCTCTCTCAGCCAAAAAGGTTCCCGACCCCTGCTCTATAGCAACCACCAATGCTCAATCAAAACAAAAAGCCGAGAGATAGATCGTTTCTCAAAATACTCGTAAATTGCAGTGCCGTATTTTTTGGACTATAAGGCACTCTCAAAATGTTTTAATTTTCTCAAAACTCAACAGTGTGCCTTATAAGACGACGTATCATCATTCTGTTTGTACTTACCCAATTCGAAGCAGTTTCATTTGGTAAATGGTGTAATGGTAACTGTGACCAGTCACTCATAAGAGGTACTTGAGCATAGCAGATTGACACCTGTCCAATAAATGACACTAGCAAGTATCCGTAAGCAAGCAAGACCAAAATGTTGATGTTTCATTGAAAATATAAAACATTAGACACAGCGCTCAGAGATCTGTCAAAATGTTTTAGTACGACTCCGGTAAGTTATGAAAAAACGCACCGCTTGATGGATTGTTGGCCTTTACCGCAGTCAGACGTACTTCGAAGTACGGTATTATTATGCTGTGTGTACTCCTGTTAGGAGACATTATCTGGCGCTTTGTTTCACAATATTATGCAAATAATTTGCGCGCTTCTGCCATTGTAGTCCGTGCCATAGTCAATGAACTTCCTCTTTTCCTCTGTCTTCTTGTTGTGGGACATTTCTAATATAAAGTAGTGTGCCGTTCAAACTTGTATCTGTCAGTAGACTCGCTTCGGACACACTAAAAAATACAACAAAGATGACCAAGAGAAGACTCTGTCGAAGTGGAGGCACGTAAGACTGAAGAGACGGTCAGATTTTGGCTTGAAGATGGTGTGTAAAACCTCATATACTGTATGCAACACTTTGAAGCACCAAACATGTTATGTAGACCACAAGGAAGTCTTTTAAATGCCCTATTGTGTGTACAAAAATAGACCTGGTGGGACCTTATATTCCGGTGCACCTTATGGTCCGGAAAATACAGAAGTGGTATGCTGAGTACCACTGTATATTATTTGGAAAGAAATGCCACTTTTGCCTGTGTGTGACACTTGACTGAGCCAGTGACTGTAAGGCAGGGCTCTTCAACAACATCATGAAGGGGGCCACAGTTTCAGGAGCCCAAAGTCATGAAAATGTGCATATTTGTTAAGAAAGTGCCTCCCTTTGCCAATATATTCCTTTGAGACGGTTGACTTGTTTACACATTGAACACATCAGCTTTCACACTGCTCTGTCAATACGTTCAGTATTCTGCCCTGACTACTCCTTCCCAGCGTGTGCAGCCAGACAGATAGTTAACAGCATGAAGTTTTCATGTTTCTCTTTTCAATGATTTTAGGTACCGTATCTTCCAGGACTGTAAGTCGCACTTAAAATCTTTTTTCTTTCTCAAAACTCGACAGTGCGCCTCATAACCCGGTGCACTAAATCTACGGAATCATTCTGGTTGTGCTTACCGACCTCAAAGCTATTTTATTTGGTGCATGGTGTAATGAGAAGTGTGACCAGTAGATGGCAGTCAAACATAAGAGACATGTGTAGACTGCAATATGATGGCAATATGACTCAAGTAAACAACAGCAACATCTTATATGTTCCATTGAAAATATAGAACATTACACGCGGCACTCAAAAATCTGTCAAAATGTTTTAGTCGGACTTTGCTATGCTATGAAGCCACACCGCTTGATACGCGTCAACATAGGAGTATTATTATGCTGTGTGTATAAGGTAAGACTTATTATCTGCTGTTGTTTCACAATATTATGCAAAAGCAACTTTTCTTAGCTTCTGGTACCTGCTGATCTGTATTTGGGATCTGCAGAAAAATCCTGCAAAAAAATGCATCGTAGTGGATAAGCTTCTTCTTTTTCTTTATCTCCTTGTTATGTGACATTCATCCTCCACTGTTGCCATTTCTACTATAAAGTAGTGCCAAGTTCTTACTTATATCTCGCTATGGAAGCGTTTTAAACTACCGTTGTAGTGAGTTTACATTATTCACCCAAGGAACTTTACTTATTAGAGAGTTCCGGTCGGACGCTTTTTCACGGGACACATTTTGGGTGTTGTTGTTGCACTGGTGAGCCACGGATGAGGAGATGCTGCTGCGTTATTGTTGGAAGTGAAGTGTGAATTTCATCAACAGTTAGTTTCATTTTTTGACACTTCTTCCACTCGCGTCCTTGCACGCTACACCGCTAAAACAAAGATGACGCTGTCCAAGTGGAGGCACGTAAATAAGACCGTCCCCTAGAGAGACTGTCAGAAAGTGAGTTGAAGATGATGTGTAAAACATCATTTATGCAACATTTTGAGCAAAGAAGCACTATTACGTGTTATGTAGACCACAAGGAAGTCTTTTACATTTAGAAAATAATCATAATAATAATATGACTCCTTTAATGCGCCTTATAATCAGGTGCGCCATTTGTATGAAAAAAGATCAAAAATAGAGCCTTCATCGGCAGTGCGCCCTATGGTCCGGAAAATATGGTTTTTATTTTGATTAATGCCAAAAAATGTCTGGAATATTAGATCAAGTTTAAATGATGCAAAATGGTTTGCGGCACATTAGGGATGCGCGGTTTGCGGTCTCATCCGCGGAGTCCGCGGATAAACCGCGGGTCGGGCGGGTGACACGACGACAAAATAGATTTTAATTAGATTCGGGCGGGTGGCGGTTGAACCATCCGGAAATATTTGATATACATGGTTCTGGGATCGGTATCCTTTCCATTCAAAGAGCCGTTTAAGACCCGTGTCATAAAGCGAAGAAGACAATAGGAGAAGCTATTATTCTCTAGAATGCCTGCCGGTAGTCACCCAGATAATAAGTATTAGGTCGTGCTATGAAGCCTCTGGCTTTGACGCCTTTTACAACATATACGACCTGCTTGTCAGTCCAGCATCATGTTGTGTGTGGCTTCTGCGGCAACACGCACGCGACTGCAAGGCATACTGGGTGACACAGAGTACACTAATGGTTGTGATATAAACAATTTTAACACTCTTAGAAATATGCACCATGCTGTGAAGCCACACAATACAAGATTGACAAACACATTTCGGGAGAACATCCTCACAGTAACACAACATAAATGCAACACAACAAATATCCAGAATCCTTTGTATCCGTGACACACCCGGCTATTGTATACACCCCGCTAGCAGCAAACCCGCCACCCCCCCGTGCGTCGGTAAGGTGGGCGGGGTTGGGGGCGGAGGAGGTGTAAAATATATGCAGGAATTGTCACGAATACAAAGGATTATGGGTATTTGTTGTGTTGCGTTTATGTTGTGTTACTGTGAGGATGTTCTCCCGAAATATGTTTTGATTGATTGATTAAAACTTTTATTAGTAGATTGCACAATTCAGTACATATTCCGTACAATTGACCACTAAATGGTAACACCCGAATAAGTTTTTCAACTTGTTTAAGTCGGGGTCCACGTTAATCAATTCTTGTTTGGTGTGGCTTCACAGCGTGGCGCATATTAGTAAATGTTAAAATTGTTTATTGTGGAGAGACGGAGCCAAGGAGCCGACAGCAGGGTCGGACAAATGCCGGTCCTACCCGCAACGGCGGCCAGGAGGCGGGGCGTGCAGCGGAGAGAAGAGGCGGGACGCACTCAGAGCGACGCTCCAGCCAGCCAAGACAGGTGCGTTCACCACACACCTGCGCTCAATCTGCTCATCGGTTGTTGCAGCATAAAAGAGGGGAAGGAGGAACGATCGAGAAGGAGTAGGCAAGGACACGACGGCAAACCGACAACGAGCACAACGATCGAGGACGAGAGAGAGAGATGACGACCCCCCGCAACGGACGCAAACGCCAGACGCCGAAAGGCGTGCAGAGGCGGCAAGCAGGAAGAGCCCGCGCGCTGAAAAGTGACGCGGTCGGATGGCCAGAACAAGACAGGTTTATTGAAATAATAAACAACAGTCAAACCTGCTATGATGCGTCTTGTGTCCAGTGTCACGGCAACCCACACGGGGACGGCGGCTGGAAGTCCGCCACATTTATATTACAACCATCAGTGTACTCTGTGTCACCCAGTATGCCTTTCAATCTTGTACGTGTGATCGGGGAAGCTGCACACAACATCTTGCCAGACTAACAATCGATACGTACATGTTGTTGAAAGTGTCAAAGGCAATGGCTACTTAACACGCCCGTATTCCGCATTCTTGTCATCAGGATGAATGGCATTGGATAGTTCTCGGTCGTGAGAACGTTATCGGCTACAACAGGGGCCTCGCCAGACATATTTCACTGGGGCACGTGCCCCACTGTTGATCTGCAGTGCCCCAGTAAAAAGTTCACCAATAAAAAAAAAACGCTTCAGAGTTTTAAGTCTACATAACATAGACAACAGCGCACATACTACTTAGTATGGTAATTGATTGCTACTGTATTACTCCACGTAACAGTGAGCACATGGCTACTTAATATGGTAATTTATTCACGTGTGGATCGAGACTTCGGTTGAGAGCGAGAGAGAGAGGGGGGATGCGTATCACTGCTGAGGTAGGTAACGTTAGCCAACAACGATTTGTTAATTACATTATTTTGATTTTGATTTGACTCGAACTGTAACTCCTAGATGGATATCAGAAAGTTATTCGCCCGCAGCAGGGAAGAAGCAGCAGGAATGAGAGATGTAAGTGAAGTCCTAGCTAGCTAGGCAACATCATTGTCTTAAGTTGATGCTAAGTTAGCTAACATTATTCCTTGTATCAAGACAAACATATTCATTTGCTGTACGAGCTGTCGGGGGAATTTCTAATGAACATGAAACATAATGTTGGTTATTGTCTGCTGGTTCTGCATCAATGATGATTTGGAGTAAGCATGTGTGAGTTGAGTGCTTCTCAAATACTTTATCTTCAGGAAGAAAAACATTTTTCCATATCATCAAGTCGTGAGCCAATTTTTTAAATCATTCAAGTTTATTTCAGAGAAAAATAGCACAGTAGACTTGTCTTGTTAATCGGTGTGACTTTGACTAAAATAATCTGGTTTTGTCACCAGAAAAATGGCTACAGCTAAAGCATCTGGTTTTGTTTCCAGAAAAAAATAGTAACATTTCTGTATTTGTTTTCAGAAAGATGGCTGAAAATATCGGGTTTTGTTGCCCCATTTAGATTTTTTTTAAATATATTTCCCTGTCTGTCCTGAGTCCTCCTCCAACTTGTTAGTCGGTTTGCCTTTTGCTAAAATACTCACTAATAGTCACTACAAAAAAGGCTAAAATAATCTGGTTTTGTTGCCACAATTGGATTTTTTTCTCCCTAAACTTTTTTTTTTCATGCACACATCTGACTGCGCCTCACTGAAAAGGACACACAATCCACTTTTATGTCAGGAGCCAGCAGTTGGGAACCACTGGTCAACTGTATAACAGTTACTGTAATATTTCCATGTCTGTCCAGAGTGATTGACCACTTTGCAAAAATGAAAAGGAGACGTTACTGTTGGGATGTCGCATGGCTGCAGTTGTGTGTCCCCGAGTATGCAAGAATCCAGGAGAGTTGCGTGGAGGTAAGATGAATTTAATACACAAAAGAAAATAACAAAAGCAAACATAAAGCAGTCGTGCAGATAAACGTTCTCAACATAATATTATCATCGAGCACTGAGGAGTGCTCGAGTGAGACATAAATAGACACTGGTGTGATTGACAGCAGGTGTGAACCGCTGCCAATCAACGAAAAGAGAAAAATAGTGCTCCGTGAATAAAAACAGGAAATACAACAAAATAAGAGCACTGAACCGGAAGTAAATACAAAAACACAAAAAACTAACAGAAATGAAGTGACACATCGTTACAGGACCTCCCCCTCAAGGAACAGATACCAGATGTTCCCTGGGAAAGAAAAAAAAATGGAAAAAAGTCCAAAATGTAAGGGAGGGTGGAGGGAGGATTTGGTGGAGGGTTGCCAAACCTCGTGTCCCCGCAGCCAGCGAGGGAAAGTCAGGTGGCGGCGCCGCGTAGAGCGCCGCTGGAACTGGCGAGGCGGGCGGCCAGGGAACGGCCAAATCACTGGCCGAAAAAGAGGAGAGTGCGCAGGGCACGGCCACATCCACGGCCGACGTAGAAGCGGGCGCGCTGAAGCAGGCCGGGAAGCAGAAGACGTAACCGGCGGCGTGGAAACCGCAGGCGTCATCAACGGCGTGGAAGAGGCAGATGTCATCGGCGGCGTGAAAGCGGCGGACGTCATCGGCGGCGTGAAAGCGGCGGACGTCATCGGCGGCGTGAAAGCGGCGGACGTCATCGGCGGCGTGAAAGCGGCGGACGTCATCGGCGGCGTGAAAGCGGCGGACGTCATCGGCGGCGTGAAAGCGGCGGACGTCATCGGCGGCGTGAAAGCGGCGGACGTCATCGGCGGCGTGAAAGCGGCGGACGTCATCGGCGGCGTGAAAGCGGCGGACGTCATCGGCGGCGTGAAAGCGGCAGACGTCATCGGCGGCGTGAAAGCGGCAGACGTCATCGGCGGCGTGAAAGCGGCAGACGTCATCGGCGGCGTGAAAGCGGCAGACGTCATCGGCGGCGTTGAAGCGGCAGGCGTCATCGGAGGCGTGATTGTTGCAGATGTCATCGGCGGCGTGAAAGCGGCAGATGACGCCGGGCGAGGAGCAGCAAATGCTGGCCGAGGAATAGCGGATGCCGGCGGTGACGAAGCCCGG
The DNA here is from genome assembly GCF_033978795.1 of Nerophis ophidion. Lineage (NCBI taxonomy): Eukaryota > Metazoa > Chordata > Actinopteri > Syngnathiformes > Syngnathidae > Nerophis > Nerophis ophidion. The sequence continues at coordinate 35,370,518 of NC_084630.1, forward strand.
CGTGGTGCTGCTCTTGGCGGCGTTGGGGCTCGGCGTGGAGCCGGCGTTGGGGCTCGGCGTGGAGCCGGCGTTGGGGCTCGGCGTGGAGCCGGCGTTGGGGCTCGGCGTGGAGCCGGCGTTGGGGCTCGGCGTGGAGCCGGCGTTGGGGCTCGGCGTGGAGCCGGCGTTGGGGCTCGGCGTGGAGCCGGCGTTGGGGCTCGGCGTGGAGCCGGCGTTGGGGCTCGGCGTGGAGCCGGCGTTGGGGCTCGGCGTGGAGCCGGCGTTGGGGCTAGGCGTGGAGCCGGCGTTGGGGCTAGGCGAAAGCCCGCCAGGGACGTAGATGTCTCCGTGGAAGGAGACGCTGGCGGGGATGACAGCAGTGTGTGCCTGGCTGCACCGCAGTGTATTGTGGGCCCCCCTCCACTAGGCGGCTGCCAGAAACCGTCCACACTTGCGGGAAGACATGCCTGCTCGTCGGCGTCCCCCGGTGCGAAAACCAGGGACGGGCGGGAGGAGGCCAGGAAGAGGGACGAAGACACGTCCCGCGCCGAGTCCCAGCAGGAGGACAAAAGTGACCTCACTGTGGGCTCCACTGGAGCTCTCGGCGATCCAAAAAAGAGAGCGGGAGCTGGCAGAAAGAGCAGCCGGGGAGCAGCCGCTGGAAGCTGCGTAGGAGCAGGGAGAAGCAGCTCAGCAGACGACGGGAAGGATGGCGGCGGCGGACGTGCCGGTCGGAGAGCCGCAGTAGGCGACGGAGCCGCAGGAGCCGCGAGACGTGAAGGAGGAGGTGGGCGCGCCGGTCGGTGAGACGTAGCCGGCAGCGTTGCCGAGAGGAAGGATGGCGGCGGAGGACGCGCCGGTCGGTGAGCCGTAGCCGGTAGCGTTGCCGCGGGAGCCGCGAGGCATGCAGGAAGTGGCGGACGTGCTGGTCGGAGAGCCGTAGTCAGCCGTCGAGCCGAGAGGAAAGATGGCGGCGGGGGACGCGCCGGTCGGAGAGCCGAAGCCGGTGGCGTTGCCGCGGGGAGAGGGTCCGCATCTGTTGGCTGGGACCGCACAAACCTGGCCTTCAAGTCCTCCAGGAATTGTGCGGTCCAGAACGT
>NC_084630.1:35376596-35539096 GCF_033978795.1 Nerophis ophidion
ACAGCCTAAGCAGGGAAACCCAGACTTCCCTTTCCCCAGCCACTTCGTCTAGCTCTTCCCGGGGGATCCCGAGGCGTTCCCAGGCCAGCCGGGAGACATAGTCTTCCCAACGTGTCCTGGGTCTTCCCCGTGGCCTCCTACCGGTCGGACGTGCCCTAAACACCTCCCTAGGGAGGCGTTCGGGTGGCATCCTGACCAGATGCCCGAACCACCTCATCTGGCTCCTCTCCATGTGGAGGAGCAGCGGCTTTACTTTGAGTTCCTCCCGGATGGCAGAGCTTCTCACCCTATCTCTAAGGGAGAGCCCCGCCACACGGCGGAGGAAACTCATTTGGGCCGCTTGTACCCGTGATCTTATCCTTTCGATCATGACCCAAAGCTCATGACCATAGGTGAGGATGGGAACGTAGATCGACCGGTAAATTGAGAGCTTTGCCTTCTGGCTCAGCTCCTTCTTCACCACAACGGATCGGTACAACGTCCGCATTACTGAAGACGCCGCACCGATCCGCCTGTCCATCTCACCATCCACTCTTCCCCCACTTTCCAAAGTCAATCATTAAAATAAATGTTGCTGAATGCTTTGAATGGGATAAGGCGGTTAACAGTTACGGAAATGTCAATGAAAAGTCAGTCCTTGACTTTGATTTGTTAAATGTGAGGTTAAAAATGGCATTTTGATGTTTTTAATGGGACATTTAGGAAAGCAATGTGTTGTTTTTTTGTGACAATTCAAATCAACATGTCCAAAAAGGAGTAGAAGGAAGAAGAGCTCATTTAATCCTTCCCCTTTTCCACGTGAATTACTAAGCCGTCATTCACACTCTACACTCATACATCTTTTTCGTCAACTCAATGTTGTCCACTTTGTTTGTTCAAAAGTATTGAGAATTAAAACGTGACAGCACACTTAAAATCATGAAAATAGGGGTAAAAAATAAAAAGAGTAATGAAAAAGATTGTTCATGAAAATGAACATTTATAATAAGTAAAGAAGTTTAAATCCATACAAGATCATGAATCATCAATCAATGTTTATTTATATAGCCCCAAATCACAAATGTCTCAAAGGACTGCACAAATCATTACGACTACGACATCCTCGGAAGAACCCACAAAAGGGCAAGGAAAACTCACACCCAGTGGGCAGGGAGAATTCACACCCAGTGGGACGCCAGTGACAATGCTGACTATGAGAAACCTTGGAGAGGACCTCAGATGTGTGCAACCCCGCCCCCTCTAGGGGACCGAAAGCAATGGATGTCGAGCGGGTCTAAGATGATACTGTGAAAGTTCAATCCATAGCGGCTCCAACACAGCCGCGAGAGTTCAGTTCAAAGCGGATCCAAGACAGCAGCGACAGTCCCGTCCACAGGAAACCATCCCAAGCGGAGGCGGATCAGCAGCGTAGGGATGTCCCCAACCGATACACAGGCAAGCGGTCCATCCTGGGTCTCGGCTCTGGACAGCCAGTACTTCATCCATGGTCATCGGACCGGACCCCCTCCACAAGGGAGGGGGGGACATAGGAGAAAAAATAAAAGAAGCGGCAGATCAACTGGTCTAAAAAGGAGGTCTATTTAAAGGCTAGAGTATACAAATGAGTTTTAAGGTGAGACTTAAATGCTTCTACTGAGGTAGCATCTCCAACTGTTACCGGGAGGGCATTCCAGAGTACTGGAGCCCGAACGGAAAACGCTCTATAGCCCGCAGACTTTTTTTGGGCTCTAGGAATCACTAATAAGCCGGAGTCTTTTGAACGCAGATTTCTTGCCGGGACATATGGTACAATACAGTACTGGCGTGATTATATTGACAGAATAACCCAATGTATGGGTCATTTCTGGATGAGAACAGCAATCTGTTATTGGTGAAGATCATGAATGGAAGGCATTGTTTGATATTGTTCATCTCTGTCATATATGAAGATGTGATTACCTTTGCTGCGTCAAGACTTTTTCTTTCTTCTTCTTGCAGTCCAGATGATTTGTCCATTTGCTTGATGTTTTTGACAACTACTTCTTTGACTTCTTCCATTTCATTTCAAGTGCCTTTCCCCAGGAATGACTTAAGCTAGGCAAATCTGTCTGAACAAAAAATATGTCTCTTTTTCCGCAAAAATAAATACTTTTAACTTTGCTTGGATTCCAGTTTCTAAAAGGTCTTACAGAGTGACTACAGGGCTGTAGTAACTGAATGTTGTGTTGCATTACAGTATGAAGGTCCTCATACTAACGTTTTGCCTGATTGGGGCCGTTCTTGCCAAACCCGTGAGTACAGATTTTGGTGTGACAAGCATGTCATTGAAAGTGCTCGGTTCCATCCGAGACAAACAATTTTTGAAATATAAGGGGAAAAAATGCAATAAATCTTTTTGTTTTGGCAGATTTCTTTCAATGATGTTGCCGAGTCGAGCGAATCAAGCGAATCGGTGAGTGTATTTCCTGTTTAAGAACCAGAACACATATCCTTTGACTAATTGCACCCTGATGACACCTGGAGTCTGCACATTCTTGCGTCTACAACTGGCAGCCTAGAAGAGAAGATGTTCATGTCAATTGTCTTTCAGGCCCAGACTGGAGCTTCCAATCAGCATTACAACCAACAGCAGGTGATTCATTCCACACCTTAATGATGGACGCTGGCAGCACTGAAGTAATGATTTCCATGTTGAACGGTATCATTGAATGTTTTCAGACTGGAGGTTCCTATAATCCCCAACCCTATCAACATTACAACCCCCAGGACCAGCAACAGGTGACATAGTGTTAGGATTTTCTCCTTTGCATGCATCATTTTCATCTTTTATGCCTTTTCTTTCAGAGCTCTGAGGAAAATGGCCAACAAGTGAGTACATTTCGAACAAGTTTGATACTTTCATTGGTCATGATGTTAGGTTGACTCAGACAGTGCCGGGGAGAGGTAAGGGGCTTTCAGTATGTCAGGGTGAGGTAAGACACTTCCAGTATGTCAGGGGAGAGGTAAGGGTCTTCCAGTATATCAGGGGAGAGGTAAGCGACTTCCAGTATGTCAAGGAGAGGTAAGGGACTTCCAGTATGTCAAGGAGAGGTAAGGGACTTCCAGTATGTCAGGGAGAGGTAAGGGACTTTCAGTATGTCAAGGAGAGGTAAGGGACTTTCAGTATGTCAAGGAGAGGTAAGGGACTTTCAGTATGTCAAGGACAGGTAAGGGACTTCCAGTATGTCAAGGAGAGGTAAGGGACTTCCAGTACGTCAAGGAGAGGTAAGGGACTTCCAGTATGTCAGGGGAGAGGTAAGCGACTTCCAGTAAGTCAAGGAGAGGTAGGGGACTTCCAGGATGTCAGGGAAGAGGTAAGGGACTTCCAGTACGTCAGGGGAGAGGTAAGGGATTTCCAGTATGTCAAGGAGAGGTAAGATACTTCCAGTATGTCAAGGAGAGGTAAGGGAGTTTCAGTATGTCAAGGAAAGGTAGGGGACTTCTTGTATGTCAAGGAAAGGTAAGGGATTTCCAGTATGTCAAGGAGAGGTAAGATACTTCCAGTATGTCAAGGAGAGGTAAGGGAGTTTCAGTATGTCAAGGAAAGGTAGGGGACTTCTAGTATGTCAAGGAGAGGTAAGAGACTTCCAGTATGTCAAGGAGAGGTAAGGGACTTCCAGTATGTCAAGGAGAGGTAAGGGACTTTCAGTATGTCAAGGAGAGGTAAGGGACTTCCAGTATGTCAAGGAGAGGTAAGGGACTTTCAGTATGTGAAGGAGAGGTAAGGGACATCCAGTATGTCAAGGAGAGGTAAGGGACTTTCAGTATGTCAAGGAGAGGTAAGGGACTTTCAGTATGTCAAGGAGAGGTAAGGGACTTCCAGTATGTCAAGGAGAGGTAAGGGACTTTCAGTATGTCAAGGAGAGGTAAGGGACATCCAGTATGTCAAGGAGAGGTAAGGGACTTTCAGTATGTCAAGGAGAGGTAAGGGACATCCAGTATGTCAAGGAGAGGTAAGGGACTTCCAGTATGTCAAGGAGAGGTAAGGGACTTTCAGTATGTCAAGGAGAGGTAAGGGACTTTCAGTATGTCAAGGAGAGGTAAGGGACATCCAGTATGTCAAGGAGAGGTAAGGGACTTCCAGTATGTCAAGGAGAGGTAAGGGACATCCAGTATGTCAAGGAGAGGTAAGAGACTTTCAGTATGTCAAGGAGAGGTAAGGGACTTTCAGTATGTCAAGGAGAGGTAAGGGACTTCCAGTATGTCAAGGAGAGGTAAGGGACTTTCAGTATGTCAAGGAGAGGTAAGGGACATCCAGTATGTCAAGGAGAGGTAAGGGACTTTCAGTATGTCAAGGAGAGGTAAGGGACATCCAGTATGTCAAGGAGAGGTAAGGGACTTCCAGTATGTCAAGGAGAGGTAAGGGACTTTCAGTATGTCAAGGAGAGGTAAGGGACTTCCAGTATGTCAAGGAGAGGTAAGGGACTTTCAGTATGTCAGGGGAGAGGTAAGGGACTTCCAGTATGTCAAGGAGAGGTAAGGGACTTTCAGTATGTCAAGGAGAGGTAAGGGACTTTCAGTATGTCAAGGAGAGGTAAGGGACTTTCAGTATGTCAGGGGAGAGGTAAGGGACTTTCAGTATGTCAGGGGAGAGGTAAGGGACTTCCAGTATGTCAAGGAGAGGTAAGGGACTTTCAGTATGTCAGGGGAGAGGTAATGGACTTCCAGTATGTCAAGGAGAGGTAAGGGACTTTCAGTATGTCAGGGGAGAGGTAATGGACTTCCAGTATGTCAAGGAGAGGTAAGGGACTTTCAGTATGTCAGGGGAGAGGTAATGGACTTCCAGTATGTCAAGGAGAGGTAAGGGACTTTCAGTATGTCAGGGGAGAGGTAAGGGACTTTCAGTATGTCAGGGGAGAGGTAATGGACTTTCAGTATGTCAGGGGAGAGGTAAGGGACTTCCAGTATGTCAAGGAGAGGTAAGGGACTTCCAGTATGTCAGGGAGAGGTAAGGGACTTCCAGTATGTCAAGGAGAGGTAAGGGACTTTCAGTATGTCAAGGACAGGTAAGGGACTTCCAGTATGTCAAGGAAAGGTAAGACACTTCCAGTATGTCAAGGAGAGGTAAGGGACTTTCAGTATGTCAGGGGAGAGGTAAGGGACTTCCAGTATGTCAAGGAGAGGTAAGGGACTTTCAGTATGTCAGGGGAGAGGTAAGGGACTTTCAGTATGTCAGGGGAGAGGTAAGGGACTTTCAGTATGTCAGGGGAGAGGTAAGGGACTTTCAGTATGTCAGGGGAGAGGTAAGGGACTTTCAGTATGTCAGGGGAGAGGTAAGGGACTTTCAGTATGTCAGGGGAGAGGTAAGGGACTTCCAGTATGTCAATGAGAGGTAAGGTACTTTCAGTATGTCAGGGGAGAGGTAAGGGACTTCCAGTACGTCAAGGAGAGGTAAGGGACTTCCAGTATGTCAGGGAGAGGTAAGGGACTTCCAGTATGTCAAGGAGAGGTAAGGGACTTTCAGTATGTCAAGGACAGGTAAGGGACTTCCAGTATGTCAAGGAGAGGTAAGGGACTTCCAGTATGTCAAGGAGAGGTAAGGGACTTCCAATGTGTCAAAGAAAGGTAAGGGACTTACAGTATGTCAAGGAGAGGTAAGGGACTTCTAGTATGTCAAGGAGAGGTAAGGGACTTCCAGTATGTCAAGGAGAGGTAAGGGACTTCCAGTATGTCAGGGAGAGGTAAGGGACTTCCAGTATGTCAAGGAGAGGTAAGGGACTTCCAGTATGTCAAGGAGAGGTAAGGGACTTCCAGTATGTCAGGGAGAGGTAAGGGACTTTCAGTATGTCAAGGAGAGGTAAGGGACTTTCAGTATGTCAAGGAGAGGTAAGGGACTTTCAGTATGTCAAGGAGAGGTAAGGGACTTTCAGTATGTCAAGGAGAGGTAAGGGACTTCCAGTATGTCAAGGAGAGGTAAGGGACTTTCAGTATGTCAGGGGAGAGGTAAGGGACTTCCAGTATGTCAAGGAGAGGTAAGGGACTTTCAGTATGTCAAGGAGAGGTAAGGGACTTTCAGTATGTCAGGGGAGAGGTAAGGGACTTTCAGTATGTCAGGGGGGAGGTAAGGGACTTTCAGTATGTCAGGGGAGAGGTAAGGGACTTCCAGTATGTCAAGGAGAGGTAAGGGACTTTCAGTATGTCAGGGGAGAGGTAATGGACTGTATGTCAAGGAGAGGTAAGGGACTTTCAGTATGTCAGGGGAGAGGTAATAGACTTCCAGTATGTCAAGGAGAGGTAAGGGACTTTCAGTATGTCAGGGGAGAGGTAATGGACTTCCAGTATGTCAAGGAGAGGTAAGGGACTTTCAGTATGTCAGGGGAGAGGTAAGGGACTTTCAGTATGTCAGGGGAGAGGTAATGGACTTTCAGTATGTCAGGGGAGAGGTAAGGGACTTCCAGTATGTCAAGGAGAGGTAAGGGACTTTCAGTATGTCAGGGGAGAGGTAAAGGACTTCCAGTACGTCAAGGAGAGGTAAGGGACTTCCAGTATGTCAGGGAGAGGTAAGGGACTTCCAGTATGTCAAGGAGAGGTAAGGGACTTTCAGTATGTCAAGGACAGGTAAGGGACTTCCAGTATGTCAAGGAGAGGTAAGAGACTTCCAGTATGTCAAGGAGAGGTAAGGGACTTTCAGTATGTCAGGGGAGAGGTAAGGGACTTCCAGTATGTCAAGGAGAGGTAAGGGACTTTCAGTATGTCAAGGAGAGGTAAGGGACTTTCAGTATGTCAGGGGAGAGGTAAGGGACTTTCAGTATGTCAGGGGAGAGGTAAGGGACTTTCAGTATGTCAGGGGAGAGGTAAGGGACTTTCAGTATGTCAGGGGAGAGGTAAGGGACTTTCAGTATGTCAGGGGAGAGGTAAGGGACTTCCAGTATGTCAATGAGAGGTAAGGTACTTTCAGTATGTCAGGGGAGAGGTAAGGGACTTCCAGTACGTCAAGGAGAGGTAAGGGACTTCCAGTATGTCAGGGAGAGGTAAGGGACTTCCAGTATGTCAAGGAGAGGTAAGGGACTTTCAGTATGTCAAGGACAGGTAAGGGACTTCCAGTATGTCAAGGAGAGGTAAGGGACTTCCAGTATGTCAAGGAGAGGTAAGGGACTTCCAGTATGTCAAGGAAAGGTAAGGGACTTACAGTATGTCAAGGAGAGGTAAGGGACTTCTAGTATGTCAAGGAGAGGTAAGGGACTTCCAGTATGTCAAGGAGAGGTAAGGGACTTCCAGTATGTCAGGGAGAGGTAAGGGACTTCCAGTATGTCAAGGAGAGGTAAGGGACTTCCAGTATGTCAAGGAGAGGTAAGGGACTTCCAGTATGTCAGGGAGAGGTAAGGGACTTTCAGTATGTCAAGGAGAGGTAAGGGACTTTCAGTATGTCAAAGAGAGGTAAGGGACTTTCAGTATGTCAAGGAGAGGTAAGGGACTTTCAGTATGTCAAGGAGAGGTAAGGGACTTCCAGTATGTCAAGGAGAGGTAAGGGACTTCCAGTATGTCAGGGAGAGGTAAGGGACTTTCAGTATGTCAAGGACAGGTAAGGGATTTCCAGTATGTCAAGGAGAGGTAAGATACTTCCAGTATGTCAAGGAGAGGTAGGGAGTTTCAGTATGTCAAGGAAAGGTAGGGGACTTCTAGTATGTCAAGGAGAGGTAAGGGACTTCCAGTATGTCAAGGAGAGGTAAGGGACTTTTAGTATGTCAAGGAGAGGTAAGGGACTTCCAGTATGTCAAGGAGAGGTAAGGGACTTCCAGTACGTCAGGGGAGAGGTAAGCGACTTCCAGTAAGTCAAGGAGAGGTAGGGGACTTCCAGGATGTCAGGGAAGAGGTAAGGGACTTCCAGTACGTCAGGGGAGAGGTAAGGGATTTCCAGTATGTCAAGGAGAGGTAAGATACTTCCAGTATGTCAAGGAGAGGTAAGGGAGTTTCAGTATGTCAAGGAAAGGTAGGGGACTTCTTGTATGTCAAGGAGAGGTAAGGGATTTCCAGTATGTCAAGGAGAGGTAAGATACTTCCAGTATGTCAAGGAGAGGTAAGGGAGTTTCAGTATGTCAAGGAAAGGTAGGGGACTTCTAGTATGTCAAGGAGAGGTAAGAGACTTCCAGTATGTCAAGGAGAGGTAAGGGACTTCCAGTATGTCAAGGAGAGGTAAGGGACTTTCAGTATGTCAAGGAGAGGTAAGGGACTTTCAGTATGTCAAGGAGAGGTAAGGGACTTTCAGTATGTCAAGGAGAGGTAAGGGACTTCCAGTATGTCAAGGAGAGGTAAGGGACTTTCAGTATGTCAGGGGAGAGGTAAGGGACTTCCAGTATGTCAAGGAGAGGTAGGGGACTTCTAGTATGTCAAGGAGAGGTAAGAGACTTCCAGTATGTCAAGGAGAGGTAAGGGACTTCCAGTATGTCAAGGAGAGGTAAGGGACTTTCAGTATGTCAAGGAGAGGTAAGGGACTTTCAGTATGTCAAGGAGAGGTAAGGGACTTCCAGTATGTCAAGGAGAGGTAAGGGACTTTCAGTATGTCAGGGGAGAGGTAAGGGACTTCCAGTATGTCAAGGAGAGGTAAGGGACTTTCAGTATGTCAAGGAGAGGTAAGGGACTTTCAGTATGTCAGGGGAGAGGTAAGGGACTTTCAGTATGTCAGGGGAGAGGTAAGGGACTTTCAGTATGTCAGGGGAGAGGTAAGGGACTTCCAGTATGTCAAGGAGAGGTAAGGGACTTTCAGTATGTCAGGGGAGAGGTAATGGACTTCCAGTATGTCAAGGAGAGGTAAGGGACTTTCAGTATGTCAGGGGAGAGGTAATGGACTTCCAGTATGTCAAGGAGAGGTAAGGGACTTTCAGTATGTCAGGGGAGAGGTAATGGACTTCCAGTATGTCAAGGAGAGGTAAGGGACTTTCAGTGTGTCAGGGGAGAGGTAAGGGACTTTCAGTATGTCAGGGGAGAGGTAAGGGACTTTCAGTATGTCAGGGGAGAGGTAATGGACTTTCAGTATGTCAGGGGAGAGGTAAGGGACTTCCAGTATGTCAAGGAGAGGTAAGGGACTTTCAGTATGTCAGGGGAGAGGTAAGGGACTTCCAGTACGTCAAGGAGAGGTAAGGGACTTCCAGTATGTCAGGGAGAGGTAAGGGACTTCCAGTATGTCAAGGAGAGGTAAGGGACTTTCAGTATGTCAAGGACAGGTAAGGGACTTCCAGTATGTCAAGGAGAGGTAAGAGACTTCCAGTATGTCAAGGAGAGGTAAGGGACTTTCAGTATGTCAGGGGAGAGGTAAGGGACTTCCAGTATGTCAAGGAGAGGTAAGGGACTTTCAGTATGTCAAGGAGAGGTAAGGGACTTTCAGTATGTCAGGGGAGAGGTAAGGGACTTTCAGTATGTCAGGGGAGAGGTAAGGGACTTTCAGTATGTCAGGGGAGAGGTAAGGGACTTTCAGTATGTCAGGGGAGAGGTAAGGGACTTTCAGTATGTCAGGGGAGAGGTAAGGGACTTCCAGTATGTCAATGAGAGGTAAGGTACTTTCAGTATGTCAGGGGAGAGGTAAGGGACTTCCAGTACGTCAAGGAGAGGTAAGGGACTTCCAGTATGTCAGGGAGAGGTAAGGGACTTCCAGTATGTCAAGGAGAGGTAAGGGACTTTCAGTATGTCAAGGACAGGTAAGGGACTTCCAGTATGTCAAGGAGAGGTAAGGGACTTCCAGTATGTCAAGGAGAGGTAAGGGACTTCCAGTATGTCAAGGAAAGGTAAGGGACTTACAGTATGTCAAGGAGAGGTAAGGGACTTCTAGTATGTCAAGGAGAGGTAAGGGACTTCCAGTATGTCAAGGAGAGGTAAGGGACTTCCAGTATGTCAGGGAGAGGTAAGGGACTTCCAGTATGTCAAGGAGAGGTAAGGGACTTCCAGTATGTCAAGGAGAGGTAAGGGACTTTCAGTATGTCAAGGACAGGTAAGGGACTTCCAGTATGTCAAGGAGAGGTAAGGGACTTTCAGTATGTCAAGGACAGGTAAGGGACTTCCAGTATGTCAGGGAGAGGTAAGGGACTTCCAGTATGTCAAGGAGAGGTAAGGGACTTCCAGTATGTCAAGGAGAGGTAAGGGACTTTCAGTATGTCACAGACAGGTAAGGGACTTCCAGTATGTCAGGGAGAGGTAAGGGACTTCCAGTATGTCAAGGAGAGGTAAGGGACTTCCAGTATGTCAAGGAGAGGTAAGGGACTTTCAGTATGTCAAGGACAGGTAAGGGACTTCCAGTATGTCAAGGAGAGGTAAGGGACTTTCAGTATGTCAAGGACAGGTAAGGGACTTCCAGTATGTCAAGGAGAGGTAAGGGACTTCCAGTATGTCAAGGAGAGGTAAGGGACTTCCAGTATGTCAAGGAGAGGTAAGGGACTTCCAGTATGTCAAGGAGAGGTAAGGGACTTCCAGTATGTCAAGGAGAGGTAAGGGACTTCCAGTATGTCAAGGAGAGGTAAGGGACTTCTAGTATGTCAAGGAGAGGTAAGGGACTTCCAGTATGTCAGGGGAGAGGTAAGGGACTTTCAGTATGTCAGGGGAGAGGTAAGGGACTTACAGTATGTCAAGGAGAGGTAAGGGACTTCCAGTATGTCAAGGAGAGGTAAGGGACTTCCAGTATGTCAAGGAGAGGTAAGGGACTTTCAGTATGTCAAGGACAGGTAAGGGACTTCCAGTATGTCAAGGAGAGGTAAGGGACTTCCAGTATGTCAAGGAGAGGTAAGGGACTTCCAGTATGTCAAGGAAAGGTAAGGGACTTACAGTATGTCAAGGAGAGGTAAGGGACTTCTAGTATGTCAAGGAGAGGTAAGGGACTTCCAGTATGTCAAGGAGAGGTAAGGGACTTCCAGTATGTCAGGGAGAGGTAAGGGACTTCCAGTATGTCAAGGAGAGGTAAGGGACTTTCAGTATGTCAAGGAGAGGTAAGGGACTTCCAGTATGTCAGGGAGAGGTAAGGGACTTCCAGTATGTCAAGGAGAGGTAAGGGACTTTCAGTATGTCAAGGACAGGTAAGGGACTTCCAGTATGTCAAGGAGAGGTAAGGGACTTTCAGTATGTCAAGGAGAGGTAAGGGACTTCCAGTATGTCAAGGAGAGGTAAGGGACTTTCAGTATGTCAAGGACAGGTAAGGGACTTCCAGTATGTCAAGGAGAGGTAAGGGACTTTCAGTATGTCAAGGACAGGTAAGGGACTTCCAGTATGTCAAGGAGAGGTAAGGGACTTTCAGTATGTCAAGGAGAGGTAAGGGACTTCCAGTATGTCAAGGAGAGGTAAGGGACTTTCAGTATGTCAAGGACAGGTAAGGGACTTCCAGTATGTCAAGGAGAGGTAAGGGACTTCCAGTATGTCAAGGAGAGGTAAGGGACTTTCAGTATGTCAAGGACAGGTAAGGGACTTCCAGTATGTCAAGGAGAGGTAAGGGACTTCCAGTATGTCAAGGAGAGGTAAGGGACTTTCAGTATGTCAAGGACAGGTAAGGGACTTCCAGTATGTCAGGGAGAGGTAAGGGACTTCCAGTATGTCAAGGAGAGGTAAGGGACTTCCAGTATGTCAAGGAGAGGTAAGGGACTTTCAGTATGTCAAGGACAGGTAAGGGACTTCCAGTATGTCAAGGAGAGGTAAGGGACTTTCAGTATGTCAAGGACAGGTAAGGGACTTCCAGTATGTCAAGGAGAGGTAAGGGACTTCCAGTATGTCAAGGAGAGGTAAGGGACTTCCAGTATGTCAAGGAGAGGTAAGGGACTTCCAGTATGTCAGGGGAGAGGTAAGATACGTTTTGTATGTCAGGGGAGATAATTATTGACAAGCACTGGGTTAGCCTATTTTCTGAAGAAAAACTCAATGATCAAACTTCCAGGTCCCACGTCTGTAACTGACTGATGGATAGTATTTATTTTAAGATGTGAATATGTTGTTGTTGTATTTTTATTTTTTTTAAATGATGCTGTCTTTATGTCTATGGATGTTCTCATTCATCAGGTCATTGTCCTCTCAGGGTCTTCAATTGACTGTTAGGTTTGTCCTAGAAGATGGTTCTCCTCTCATCCAAGTAGGCTTCATGAGTTCTGTCACCAGCCACTGGATTAGATCTAAGTCTATGAGCATGAACTGTACCTGAATGAGCCTCCTCGGACAAACCAAACAGTCCATTGAAGGCCCTGAGATCATGATGTCTTGCATGAAATGTGTGGGTGCACAGGCTCGTCTAACAAAAGGGATTTTTTCTCCCATTTTGTGTTCAAAAACATCAATCAGGGACACAAATTGCTGTCAAAAAATTATATTTTACATATCGGTATTAATGTTGAAGAGTATCAATATATGTCTGTTAATTCTACTTTTCAGGCTCAGGCATCATATGATCTGCATTCCTACCAACATTACCTCCAGCAGTACCAACAACAGGTGATTTACTCTCCACGTGACTTATTTTGGATTTCCTCTTGAATAAAACGCAGCAGTGGGCTTCACTGTGGTAGAGGGGTTAGTGCGTCTGCCTCACAATACGAAGGTCCTGCAGTCCTGGGTTCAATCCCAGGCTCGGGATCTTTCTGTGTGGAGTTTGCATGTTCTCCCCGTGAATGCGTGGGTTCCCTCCGGGTACTCCGGCTTCCTCCCACCTCCAAAGACATGCACCTGGGGATAGGTTGATTGGCAACACTAAATTGGCCCTAGTGTGTGAATGTTGTCTGTCTATCTGTGTTGGCCCTGCGATGAGGTGGCGACTTGTCCAGGGTGTACCCCGCCTTCCGTCCGACTGTAGCTGAGACCCAAAAGGGAATGAGCGGTAGAAAATGGATGGATGGATGGATAAAACGCAGCAGTATTTCAGTAACGTCTGTTAATTCTCTTTCAGGCTCAAAGCGGAGGTTCCTATGATCCACACTATCAGCATTACCTCCAACAGTATCAATACCAACAGGTGATTTATTCAACATACTAGCCACCTTACTGTCTAAATTAAGACAACTTTTTTTCCCCTCCGGTTCAGAGTTGGGATCCACATTATGATAGTTCCATGCACCAACCCGCAAGTCAGTCAAATGAGCACAAACAGCACCCTAAGGAAGCAGACACAAGCAGCACAGCTGTTGAAAGCCATGAGAGTACCGACAGTGAGAGCAATGATGCCAAGGACCAAAGCTATCCCATCCAGGCACCAGAACAGAGCTTTGGAACGGACGACAGCAAGAGCACCAGCCATGAAGACAGTCAGACCGAAGACAGCACAAGCAGCGAAAGCGCTGAGTCCAATGAGACCACCATCGCTGACACAAATGAGGGTAGTGACAGCCATGACTCCAGTCAAACCAGTAACAAGATCATTGTCGTCAAGACCATGCTAATGAGCAGCGCGACTGACAGCAGTCAAACCAGCAAGGGTAGTCAGGAAACCAGTAGTGAAAGCAGTGGGACCAGTAAGGCCAGCGACAACATAAGCAGTGAGACCAGTAAAGCCAGCGACAACACCAGTAGTGAAAGCAGTGAAACCAGTAAAGCCAGCGACAACACCAGCAGTGAAAGCAGTGAAACCAGTAAGGCCAGCGACAACACCAGCAGTGAAAGCAGTGAAACCAGTAAGGCCAGCGACAACACCAGCAGTGAAAGCAGTGAAACCAGTAAAGCCAGCGACAACACCAGCAGTGAAAGCAGTGAAACCAGTAAGGCCAGCGACAACACCATTAGTGAAAGCAGTGAAACCAGTAAAGCCAGCGACAACACCAGCAGTGAAAGCAGTGAAACCAGTAAGGCCAGCGACAACACCAGCAGTGAAAGCAGTGAAACCGGTAAGGCCAGCGAGAAGGTCCATGCCGTCAAGACCATATTGGTGAGCAATGTGATTGACAACAGTCAAACCAGCAAGGATAGTCTTGAAGCCAGCAGTGAAAGCAGTGAGACCAGTAAGGCCAGCGACAATAGCAGTAGTGAGACCAAGGACAAGGACAACGTGAGCAGTGAGAGCGGTGAAAAGGTCTTCAACATCCACAGTAGTGACACCTACAAGACAATTAAGGCTAATGTAATAAGCTACAGCATCAAGAGCGTACATGATGTTATTGACAACAGTGAAAGCAGCAGTGAAGAAGTAAGTGACACCAGTAGGACCATCAAGAACAGCACTAAGGCCACTGGCAGTAACAGTCATGAAAGCAGTGAATTTAGCCAAACCACAAGCAAAGAAAACAGTGGAACTACCAAAGTCAGTGACATTGCCGATCATGAAAGCAGTGAATCCAGTGACACCACCAGCAATGAAAGCAGTGAATCCAGTGACACCACCAGTCTTAAAAACAATGAAACCAGTGACACCACTAGTCTTAAAAGCAGTGAATCCAGTGACACCACCAGTCATGAAAGCAATGAAACCAGTGACACCACTAGTCTTAAAAGCAGTGAATCCAGTGACACCACCAGTCATGAAAGCAGTGAATCCAGTGACACCACCAGTCTTAAAAGCAGTGAATCCAGTGACACCACCAGTCTTAAAAGCAGTGAATCCAGTGACACCACCAGCCATGAAAGCAATGAAACCAGTGACACCACCAGTCTTAAAAACAGTGAATCCAGTGACACCACCAGTCATGAAAGCAGTGAATCCAGTGACACCACCAGCCATGAAATCAGACAAATCCTTAAGACCAGTAACATTCTCGGGCAGGTAAACACTAAATCCAGTAATACCAAGACACACAAAAGCAGCGAATCCAGTGACACCACCAGCCATGACAGCAACGAATCCAGTGACACCATCAGTCTTAAAAGCAGTGAATCCAGTGACACCACCAGTCTTAAAAGCAGTGAATCCAGTGACACCACCAGCCATGAAAGCAGTGAATCCAGTGAGAGCACCAGTCTTAAAAGCAGTGAATCCAGTGACACCACCAGTCTTAAAAGCAGTGAATCCAGTGACACCACCAGCCATGAAAGCAGTGAATCCAGTGAGAGCACAGGTCTTAAAAGCAGTGAATCCAGTGACAGCACCAGCCACGAAAGCAGTGAATCCAGTGAGAGCGCCAGCCATGACACTAGTGGAACCTCAAAGGCCAGTGACAGAAGCAGCCATGAAAGCCATAAAGACCCAGAGTGTCAAAATGGGGCAGAGAGCTGCGAGAGCGAGGAGTATTTCTTCCAGGACATCGGCGACGATGCCCACTACTCGGTGGACCATCTGATGGCGCCAGATGGAGACGGCATGGAGTTCCGCCTGCGAAGAAGATGACCTCACCTCCACCTCCCACATTCACTTCAACACTATCTAATAAGCTTACTAGACATATCAGGTGGACTATACAATATTTTTTTGACTCTTGAAAGTTAATTTTTGGGTTTATCGTAATGTTTCCTTTGTGTGTGCATGTGTGTTTGTGTGCGTGCAGGTGTGTGTGTTTGTGTTAAAAACATTTTGACCTCTCGTGTGTTGCAGAATGTATCCATACACTTGTACCTTGTGTGTATGTTTTGTGAGAATAAATGTTTAATTGTACAAAACATCTCCTCCTGATGGTCATTGGAAGCAATGCTAAGCATTTTCTACTACTTATTTCCTTTGGGATCACGGGTGGCGCTGGTTCCTATCTCAGCTACAAGCGGCCGGAAGGCGGCGTACACCCTGGACAAGTCGCCACCTTGCAATACCCAGCAGAGCTTCATCAAATGAGGCCAGACGTAGTGGAGATGATGGAATGAACAATGTGTACATGCACTGCTTGTAGAGCTTGAAGGAAGGGAAAGTGTCCTGCATCCGAGCCATCTCGCCCAAACTGCCAAGGTAACAGCTGGCATCAGCATTTCTGAGTCTTAAAGGGGAACATTATCAGCAGACCTATGCAAGCGTCAATATATACCTTGATGGTGCAGAAAAAAGACCATCTATTTTTTTAACCGATTTCCGAACTCTAAATGGGTGAATTTTGGCGAATTAAACGCCTTTCTGTTTATTGCTCTGGGGGGGATGACGTCAGAATGTGACGTCGCCGAGGTAACCCACCCACCATTTTCATTTTCAACACATTACAAACACCGGGTCTCAGCTCTGTTATTTTCCATTTTTTCGACTATTTTTTGGAACCTTGGAGACATCATGCCTCGTCGGTGTGTTGTCGGAGGGTGTAACAACACTAACAGGGAGGGATTCAAGTTGCACCACTGGCCCGAAGATGCCAAAGTGTCTGCCGCCAGACCACGGTTGAATGTGCCGGAGTGTCTCCACATTTTACCGGCGATGCTAAGACAGACATGGCACAGAGATGTATGGATAACCTGCAGTTGCATTTGCAACAATAAATTCAACGAATTTACAAAGGTGAATTTTGTTGATGTTGACTTATTTGCTAATCAGACATATTTGGTCGCCGCGTGAATGCCAGTTAATCGATGCTAACGTGCTACGCTAATCGACGCTAACATGCTATTTACCGGCAGTGCTAAAGCAGACATGGCACAGAGATGTATGGATAACCTGCAGATGCATTTGTAACGATAAAGTCACAGTAATCAGAAAGGTGAGTTTTGTTGATGTTGACTGCCAGCTAATCGATGCTAACATGCTACGCTAATCAATGCTAACATGCTATTTACCCGCGGTGCTAAAGCAGAAGCACAGAGATGTATGGATAACCTGCAGATGCATTTGCAACTATATTACGTTTCCTTCCACCCACATTTAATGCGAAACAAACACTTACCAATTGACGGATTTAAGTTGCTCCAGTGTCACAAGATGCGAAAGTCCTGATCGTTTGTTCCGCACATTTTACCGGCGATGCTAACGCAGCTATTCGGCCATGCTATGGCTATGAATAGCGTCAATAGCTATTCACTCAATAGCTTCAGTTTCTTCTTCAATACTTTCATACTCCAACCATCTGTTTCAATACATGCGTAATCTGTTGAATCGCTTAAGCCGCTGAAATCCGAGTCTGAATCCGAGCTAATGTCGCTATATCTTGCTGTGGTATTCACCATTGTTTGTTTACATTGGCAGCACTGTGTGACGTCACAGGGAAATGGATAGTGGCATCGCAAATAGCGAAAATCAAGCACTTTAAAGCTTTTTTTAGGGATATTCGGAGACCGGTAAAATTTGGAAAAAAACTTTGAAAAATACAACATGCCACTGGGAACTGATTTTTTTTTTTTAACCCTTTTGAAATTGTGATAATGTTCCCCTTTAACTTACTCAACAAATGAGCTG
Source organism: Nerophis ophidion (assembly GCF_033978795.1). NCBI lineage: Eukaryota > Metazoa > Chordata > Actinopteri > Syngnathiformes > Syngnathidae > Nerophis > Nerophis ophidion. The sequence goes on from NC_084630.1 coordinate 35,393,797, forward strand.
ATCAACATTTGCTGGCCAAGAAAAGATAAGTGATAAAATGTTATGATTATTGGCATACAATAATTTGTTGTGTTTACTTCACTGTCATAAATTAAAGATGCAATAGTACACTAAATAATGTAGTAAGACAACCACTCTTTAAATCAAAAGTTTAACATCTGGGCCGCTGCTAATGCAACTGAATCTTAACGGTCCATCTGTACCGACCCAAATAGGAACCATGTTATGTTCAGAGGGAAGGAGGCGACAACCAGGACAGAACTGCGGTTCTTTCATGGTTTATTTTAAACCTTTGATAAATACGTGACATGTGTATGCTACTCTAAGTGAATGAGTGTGACTATGTGTAATATTAATAATGTAAATGTTACCAAGGGTTGTTGTCTGTGAGTGTTGGTTGTAATCTTTCGTCGAATCACGAGGGGCAAGGCGAAGAGGCAGTTCGTGGACGGGCAATGGGTCGTGGGGAGGAGCGAGGCAGTGTAGTCTGGGTCCGAGCAGGGAGGTCGTGGATCGAGGAGGGCAGTCAGGAATCCGGTTGGATGTCGAAGGACAAGGCTTGATCACGGAAGGCAGGGGAGTCAGGGAAGGTTAGCGACGTTCTGGCAAAGGTTCCTTGGGTCTGCTGGTCTTTATGCCGCTCCCTTTCATCAAGTTCAGGTGTGTCGATTATTGATTGACTACAGGCTTGTTGCTGCGCGGGCGTGCTGCGCTCAGCACGAGTGGGGACAAGTCTCAGTGCGCTGTCAAAGGAGGCGTATCTTGGCGCGCTGTCAGCAGAGGCGGCCGCAGCTCCGGCCGCCGAGGAAACGCGGGTTCGACTCCGCGTCATGACAAACCATCCATCTTCTTCTGGTTATCCACGTTAGAGTCACGGGGACAGCTACCTAAGCAGAGAAGTCCAGACTTTCCCTTAGTTGGCTACTTTCTTCCAGCTCCTGCGAGGTATCCTAAGGTGTTCCTAGGACACCTGGAGACATAGTCTCTCCAACGTGTCCATGGGCATTGCCTGTGGCCTCCTACCAGTTGAATAGGCTTCCAGGGGCGTCCTGACCAGATGCCCAAGCCACCTCACCTGACTCCTCTCGATGTGGAGAAGAAGCGACTTTACCCAAAGCTCCTCCCAGATTACAAAGCTTCTCACCCTATCTTTACAGAGGCAACTCATTTTAGCTGCTTGTACCTGCGATTGAACCCAAAGCTAATGAACCTAAGTCCGGGTTGGAACGTAAATAGACCAGAAGATTTAAAACTTTCCCTTCCGGCTCGGGTCCCTCTTCACCACGACGAACCAACGAGGACAGTCTCTATCGCACCGCCTTTCCATCTCACAATCCACTCTTTCCTCACCTTTGAACAAGATCAATCAATCAATCAAAGTTGATTTATATAGCCCTAAATCACGAGTGTCTCAAACGGCTGCACAGGCCACAACCACATCCTCAGCTCAGATCCCACATCAGGGCAAGAAAAAACTCAACCCAATGGGATGCAAGAAGAAACCTTGGAGGGAACCGGTGAGAACCATGGACTTGGGGGTGCTAATTCTCATCCCAGTCACTTACCTCTCAGCTGCGAACCGATCCAGTGAGAGCTGAAGATCCTGGCCAGTTGAAGCCATCAAGACCACATCATCTGCAAACAGCTTCTTTCCCAGAGCTGTCACCATGTTGAACTCTAACTTATAATAATAATAATTCACCTCTATACAATATCCTGCCCTAATACCCTACTGTGCAATACTACCCTTCCAGTGCAATAACTGATTGTTATTTATTACTTCGGTACTCTTGTCTTGTTCTGTATATTGTACAGTATTTTGTGTTTCTATAGTATTTTGTATATTGTACAGGATTGCTTATTATTTTTATTGGATAGTAGTCTGCTCCAGTACTCTGGAATGCCCTCCCGGTAACAGTTGGAGATGCTACCTCAGTAGAAGTGTTTAAGTCTCACCTTAAAACTCATTTGTATACTCTAGCCTTTGAATAGACCTCCTTTTTAGACCAGTTGATCTGCCGCTTCTTTTCTTTTTTCTCCTATGTCCCCCCCCCCTCCCTTGTGGAGGGGGTCCGGTCTGATGACCATGGATGAAGTACTGGCTGTCCAGAGTCGAGACCCAGGATGGACCGCTCGTCGGGACCCAGGATGGACCGCTCGCCTGTGTATCGGTTGGGGACATCTCTACGCTGCTGATCCGCCTCCGCTTGGGATGGTTTCTTGTGGACGGGACTCTCGCTGCTGTCTTGGATCCGCTTTGAACTGAACTCTCGTGGCTTTTTTGGAGCCACTATCAATCAATCAATCAATCAATGTTTATTTATATAGCCCTAAGTCACAAATGTCTCAAAGGACTGTATAAACCTTTACGACTACGACATCCTCGGAAGAACCCACAAAAGGGCAAGGAAAACTCACACCCAGTGGGCAGGGAGAATTCACACCTAGTGGGACGCCAGTGACAATGCTGACTATGAGAAACCTTGGAGAGGACCTCAGATGTGGGCAACCCCCCCCCTCTAGGGGACCGAAAGCAATGGATGTCGAGCGGGTATAACATGATACTGTGAAAGTTCAATCCCTAGTGGCTCCAACACAGCCGCGGGAGTTCAGTTCAAAGCGGATCCAAGACAGCAGCGAGAGTCCCGTCCACAGGAAACCATCCCAAGCGGAGGCGGATCAGCAGCGTAGAGATGTCCCCAACCGATACACAGGCGAGCGGTCCATCCTGGGTCCCGACGAGCGGTCCATCCTGGGTCTCGACTCTGGACAGCCAGTACTTCATCCATGGTCATCGGACCGGACCCCCTCCACAAGGGAGGGGGGGGGGGGACATAGGAGAAAAAAGAAAAGAAGCGGCAGATCAACTGGTCTAAAAAGGAGGTCTATTTAAAGGCTAGAGTATACAGATGAGTTTTAAGATGAGACTTAAATGCTTCTACTGAGGTAGCATCTCGAACTGTTACCGGGAGGGCATTCCAGATTCCTGGAGCCCGAACGGAAAACGCTCTATAGCCTGCAGACTTTTTTTGGGCTCTAAGAATCACTAATAAGCCGGAGTCTTTTGAAGGCAGATTTCTTACCGGGAAATATGGTACAATACAATCGGCAAGATAGGATGGAGCTAGACCGTGTAGTATTTTATACGTAAGTAGTAAAACCTTAAAGTCACATCTTAAGTGCACAGGAAGCCAGTGCAGGTGAGCCAGTATAGGTATATATGTATGTATATATGTATATAAAGGTATATACAGTATAGGTATATATGTATGTATATATGTATATAAAGGTATATTCAGTATAGGTATATATGTATGTATATATGTATATAATGGTATATACAGTATAGGTATATATGTATGTATATATGTATATAAAGGTATATACAGTATAAGCGTAATGTGATCAAACTTTCTTGTTCTTGTCAAAAGTCCAGCAGCCGCATTTTGTACCAACTGTAATCTTTTAATGCTAGACATGGGGAGACCCGAAAATAATACGTTACAGTAATCGAGGCGAGACGTAACAAACGCATGGATAATGATCTCGGCGTCTTTAGTGGACAAAATGGAGCCAATTTTAGCGATATTACGGAGATGAGAGAAGGCCGTTTTAGTAACGCTTTTAATGTGTGACTCAAAGCAGAGAGTTGGGTCGAAGATAATACCCAGATTTTTTACCGAGTCACCTAGTTTTATTATTTGGTTGCCAAATGTTAAAGTTGTATTATTAAATAGAGGTCAGTGTCTAGCAGAACCGATAATCAGCATTTCTGTTTTTTTGGTGTTAAGTTGCAAAAACTTAGCGGACATCCATTGTTTAATTTCATTAAGACACGCTTCCAACTGACTACAGTCCGGCGTGTTGGTCAGCTTTAGGGGCATGTAGAGTTGGGTGTCATCAGCATAACAGTGAAAGCTAACACCGTATTTGCGTATGATGTCACCTAGCGGCAGCATGTAGATGCTGAAGAGTACAGGGCCAAGGACCGAACCCTGGGGAACTCCACACGTTACCTTAACTATGGATTGTTAGACCCGCTCGAAATCCATTGCTTTCGGTCCCTTAGAGGGGGGGGGGGGCGCCCACATCTGAGGTCCTCTCCAAGGTTCCTCATAGTCAACAACCCTGCAGTCACTCAGTAAGACCTTTTAGAAACTGGAATCCAAGCAAAGTTAAAAATATATATTTTTGCGGAAAAAGAGACATATTTTTTGTTCAGACAGATTTGCCTAGCTTAAGTCATTTCTGGGGAAAGGCACTTGAAATGAAATGGAAGAAGTCGAAGAAGTAGTTGTCAAAAACATCAAGCAAATGGACAAATCATCTGGACTGCAAGAAGAAGAAAGAAAAAGTCTTGACGCAGCAAAGGTAATCACATCCTCATATTTGACAGAGATGAACAATATCAAACAATGCCTTCCATTCCTGATCTTCACCAATAACAGATTGCTGTTCTCATCCAGAAATGACCCATACATTGGGTTATTCTGTCAATATAATCACGCCAGTACTGTATGTACCATATGTCCCGGCAAGAAATCTGCGTTCAAAAGACTCCGGCTTATTAGTGATTCTTAGAGCCCAAAAAATGTCTGCGGGCTATAGAGCATTTTCCGTTCGGGCTCCAGTACTCTGGAATGCCCTCCCGGTAACAGTTCGAGATGCTACCTCAGTAGAAGCATTTAAGTCTCACCTTAAAACTCATCTGTATAGTCTAGCCTTTAAATAGACCTCCTTTTTAGACCAGTTGATCTGCCGCTTCTTTTCTTTTTTCTCCTATGTCCCCCCCTCCCTTGTGGAGGGGGTCCGGTCCGATGACCATGGATGAAGTACTGGCTGTCCAGAGTCGAGACCCAGGATGGACCGCTCGTCGGGACCCAGGATGGACCGCTCGCCTGTGTATCGGTTGGGGACATCTCTACGCTGCTGATCCGCCTCCGCTTGGGATGGTTTCCTGTCTTGGATCCGCTTTGAACTGAACTCTCGCGGCTGTGTTGGAGCAACTATGGATTGAACTTTCACAGTATCATGTTAGACCCGCTCGACATCCACTGCTTTCAGTCCCCTAGAGGGGGGGGGGGGGGGGGGGGGGGGGTTGCCCACATTTGAGGTCCTCTCCAAGGTTTCTCATAGTCAGCATGGTCACTGGCGTCCCACTGGGTGTGAATTCTCCCTGCCCACTGGGTGTGAGTTTTCCTTGCCCTTTTGTGGGTTCTTCCGAGGATGTTGTAGTCGTAATGATTTGTGCAGTCCTTTGAGACATTTGTGATTTAGGGCTATATAAATAAACATTGATTGATCAATATTAACAACACAACAAATTAAAAGTGATATAAAAAACATGTACACAAAAGATGTAAATATCTATTCCACTACTCCCGTTGGCATTGTTTATATCAATATTTTTTAATGGGTTGTACTTGTATAGCGCTTTTCTACCTTCAAGGTACTCAAAGCGCTTTGACACTACTTCCACATTTACCCATTCACACACACTGATGGAGGGAGCTGCCATGCAAGGCCCTAACCACGAACCATCAGGAGCATGGGTGAAGTGTCTTGCTCAGGACACAACGGACGTGACGAGGTTGGTACTAGGTGGGATTTGAACCAGGGACCCTCGGGTTGCGCATTTGGATGGTTATATTAATATATATAATGAAGTGAATTATATTTATACAGCGCTTTACATAGTGAAACCCAATATGTAAGTTACATTTAAACCAGTGTGGGTGGCACTGGGAGCACGTGGGTAAAGTGTCTTGCCCAAGGACACAACGGCAGTGACTAGGATGGCGGAAGCGGGAATCGAACCTGCAACCCTCAAGTTGCTGGCACGGCCACTCTACCAACCGAGCTATACCGCCCCAGTATTGATACAGCCATTAATAAGTGGGGACAATCAAGTATTTGTTATTATTCAACACTGGACTTCCTTTTCCTACCTTCTGTCTTTTAGTGTGCAGACATCAAGCATTGCTGTATCCTAGTTATGTGATGTCATATCATAGTGATGACCAAGTGACCCCGAAAGGGAATAAGCGGTAGGAAATGGATGGATGGATGGACCAAGTGACCTTTATGACACTTATCCATGTGCTAATGAAGCAAAGTAACCAGTTCCATCCATCCATCCATCCATCCATCCATCCATCTTCTTCTGCCGCTTCAAGGTGGGGTCGCGGGGGCAGCAGCCTAAGCAGGGAAGCCTAGACTTCCCTCTCCCCAGCCTCTTGGTCCAGCTCCTTCTGGAAGATCTCGAGGCGTTCCCAGACCAGCCAGGAGACATAGTCTTCCCAAGGTGTCCTGGGTCTTCCCCGTGGCCTCCTACCTGTCAGGCGTGGCCGAAACACCTCCCTATGTATCCAATGATCTAAAGCATGGGTGTCAAACTCTGGCCCGCCGTGTTCATTTGGCCCTTGAGGCAGTGTCAAATTAACATTAGAGCTGGCCAGCCGGTATTATACAGCGACGGTGCCGCTGTAACACCATATTTATCGCTAATACTCATACTTCCCAACCCTCCCAATTTCCCGTTTTTTCCATGCTCCTCTCGAAAATCTCCCTGGCAACTATTCTCCCGATTTCCACCCAGACAACAATATTGGGGGCGTGCCTTAAAGGCACTGCCTTTAGTGTCCTCTACAAGCTGTCATCAGGTCCGCTTTTCCTTCTTACAAACAGCGTGCCGGCCTAGTCACGTAATTTATGCGGCTTTTCACACACACAAGTGAATGCAAGGCATACTTGATCAACAGCCATATAGGTCACACTGAGGGCGGCCGTATAAACAACGTTAACACTGTTAAAAATATGCACCACACTGTGAACCCACACCAAACAAGAATGACAAACACATCCGCAGCGTAACACAACATAAACACAACAGAACAAATACCCAGAACCCTTTGCAGCACTAACTCTTCCGGGACACTACAAAATACACCCGCTACCAACAAAACAACAATTCTATTTTTAAATGTATCAGCCTGTGGAAAAAGTTAATGTTGATATTTACCTCAGAAGGCTGCAAATAGAAAAGAGGCATTCGTATTTTTATTTTTATTTTCTTTAATATGCCATTGATATTTTTTTGTTTGTTTTTTGAAAGTTGATTCTGCACTATTAAGTTATATACGCGTTGTTTGTTTCATATTCAGTGTTAAAGCAAATCAGTGTAGCAAACAGAGCAATAATTAACGTTTTATTCATGCACTTTCTTTTGCTAGGCATCAATGTTTGATTCATTCATTATTATTTTATTTTCAAATTTATTATTAGCCTGTTGAAAAAGTTTATTTTGATCTTTACGTCAGAGGGCCTCAAATAGAAAAGAGGCATTCAATTTTTACTATAATTTTATTTGATATGCCATTGATATTTTTCAATTATTATTGTTATCATTTGAAACTGGATTTTGCATGTCACTAAAGTTATATAAGCCTTGCTTGTTCAATATTCAATGCAAAACTTGTTTGGGTCCCTAATAAAAGGTTCATTTGCTCAACCTTGGCCCGCGGCTTCGTTCAGTTTTAAATTTTGACCCACTTTGTATTTGAGTTTGAAACCCCTGATCTGTTCAAAGTTTAGATTTAGTGACATCTAGTGGCCAAATAGGAGACTGCAGACTCCGACTGGTGAGCTCGCTGGCTAATTTCACTCCAAAATACAGCCGGAAAAAATTTCGGATAAAACGGTTACCGAGTTTTGTGCAAATAAATGACTTGCATTCAACTAAAAGGTCTATAAACCTTCCTGGAAGATAAATTAATTGTATTTGTGTACAAATATTGGTGTATTTTCCTGAAGGATAACTACTTTTTTGGGGGGGGGGGGGGGGGGGGGGGCTTTTTGTCACACTTATTATGAGAGACAAGAAGACACATTTATTTTTGTGTGCATTCTAACTTGGAAATAAAAGTCAGCTTACAATGGTGCTAATGGGAGTTCTTATATTCCAGCCATAGTACTATCTATCTATCTAAAGTCCTCTCCAGAAGCATCCAAAAAGTGCCAACTATACTCCATTTACATTTGGTGACCTGAATATCAACAAGTATTATTCATATTGTTATTATCAATATTAACAAGTATTGGTGATGTTATAAATATGAACAAGCATTAGTCATATTGTTATTATCAATATTAACAAGTATTAGTGATATTGTTATTAAAAATGTTAATAAGTATTCGTGATATTGTTATATAAATATTAAGAAGAATTAGTCATATTGTTATTATAAATGTGAACAAGTATGAGTGATATTGTTATTATAAATATGAACAAGTATTAGTGATATTTTTATTATAAATATTATCAAGTGTTATTGATATTTTTATTATAAATATGAACAAGTATGAGTGATATTGTTATTATCAATATGAACAAGTATTAGTCATATTGTTATTATAAATATGAACAAGTATTAGTGATATTGTTATTATAAATATGAACAAGTATTAGTGATATTGTTATTATAAATATGAACAAGTATTAGTGATATTTGTATTATAAATATGAACAAGTATTAGTCATATTGTTATTATAAATATTAACAAGTATTAGTGATATTGTTGTTATAAATATTAACAAGTATTGGTCATATTTTTATTATAAATATTAACAAGTATATGTCATATTGTTATTATAAATATGAACAAGCATTAGTCATATTGTTATTATCAATATTAACAAGTATTAGTGATATTGTTATTAAAAATGTTAATAAGTATTCGTGATATTGTTATATTAAATATTAAGAAGAATTAGTCATATTGTTATTATAAATGTGAACAAGTAATGAGTGATATTGTTATTATAAATATGAACAAGTATTAGTGATATTTTTATTATAAATATTATCAAGTGTTATTGATATTTTTATTATAAATATGAACAAGTATGAGTGATATTGTTATTATCAATATGAACAAGTATTAGTCATATTGTTATTATAAATATGAACAAGTATTAGTGATATTGTTATTATAAATATGAACAAGTATTAGTCATATTGTTATTATAAATATGAACAAGTATTAGTGATATTTGTATTATAAATATGAACAAGTATTAGTCATATTGTTATTATAAATATTAACAAGTATTAGTGATATTGTTGTTATAAATATTAACAAGTATTGGTCATATTTTTATTATAAATATTAACAAGTATATGTCATATTGTTATTATAAATATGAACAAGTATGAGTGATATTTGTTAGTATAAATATTAACAAGTATATGTCATATTGTTATTATAAATATGAACAAGTATTAGTGATATTTTTATTATAAATATGAACATGTTTTAGTCATATTGTTATTATAAATATTAACAAGTATTAGTCATTTTGTTATTATAAATATGAACAAGCATTAGTCATATTTTTATTATAATCATTAACAAGTATTAGTAATATTGTTGTTTAAAAAAATTAACACGTATTGGTGATATTGTTATTATAAATATGAGCAAGTATTAGTCATATTGTTATTATCAATATTAACAAGTATTAGTAATATTGTTGTTTAAAAAATTAACAAGTATTAGTGATATTGTTATTATAAATATGAGCAAGTATTAGTCATATTGTTATTATCAATATTAACAAGTATTAGTCATATTGTTGTCATAATCATTAACAAGTATTAGTAATATTGTTGTGGATTAACAAAAATTAACAAGTATTGGTGATATAGTTATAAATATGAACAAGTATGAGTGATATTGTGATATAATATTTATTATAAATATGAACAATATCAATATCACTCATACTTGTTCATATTTATAATAACAATATCACTAATACTTGTTCATATTTATAACAACAATATGACTAATACTTGTTCATATTGATAATAACAATATCACTCATACTATTGTTGTTCATATTTATAATATCACCAATACTTGTTAATATTGATAGTAACAATATGACTAATACTTGTTCATATTTATAATAACAATATCACTCATAATTGTTCATATTTATATTAAAAATATCACTAATACTTGTTAGTATTTATAATAACAATATCACCAATATAACAATATGACTAATACTTGTTCATATTTATAATAACAATATCACTAATACTTGTTCATATTTATAATAACAATATCACTCATACTTGTTCATATTTATAATAAAAATATCACTAATACTTGTTCATATTTATAATAAAAATATGACTTACACTTGTTAATATTTATAATAACAATATCACTAATACTTGTTCATAATTATAATAACAATATCACTAATACTTGTTCATATTTATAACAACAATATGACCAATACTTGTTCATTTTGATAATAACAATATGACTCATACTTGTTCATATTTATAACAATATCACTAATATTTGTTAATATTTTAGTATTAGTGATAGTATTATTGATATTTTTATTATAAATATGACCAAGTATGAGTGATATTGTTATTATAAATATGAACAAGTACTAGTCATATTGTTATTATAAATATTAACAAGTATTAGTCATATTGTCATTATAAATATGAACAAGTATTAGTCATATTGTTATTATAAATATGAACAAGTATTAGTGATATTGTTATTATAAATATTAACAAGTATTAGTGATATTGTTATTCTAAATATGAACAACTATTAGTCATATTGTTATTTTAATATTAACAAGTATTAGTCATATTATTATAATAAATATGAAAAAGTATGAGTGATATTGTTACTATAAATATTAACAAGTATTGCATGTCATTCTAATATCTGCTTTTCCAGCAATTAGCAAACATAAAACCATTGGAAATGCAAGAGCACAATGAAATAAGTGTAATAAAGCACTTTTAGGTGAGAGTGAATTGATTAACGTGGACCCCGACTTAAACAAGTTGAAAAACTTATTGGGGTGTTACCATTTAGTGGCCAATTGTACGGAATATGTACTGTACTGTGCAAACTACTAATAAAAGTATCAATCAATCAATCAATCAGTGTTGACCTGCTTGCACTTCTATGTTTATAAAGCACTTTAAGGTGAGAGTGTTGACATGCTTGCAGTTCTATGATTATAAAGCACTTTAAGGAGAGAGTGTTGACATGCTTGTACTTCTATGTTTATAAAGCACTTTAAGGTGAGAGTGTTGACCTGCTTGCACTTCTATGATTATAAAGCACTTTAAGGTGAGAGTGTTGACATGCTTGCACTTCTATGTTTATAAAGCACTTTAAGGTGAGAGTGTTGACATGCTTGCACTTCTATGTTTCCATCGCGCAACATGCAAATTAGTGTCGATTCGTGGGTCATGTGACTAAACATCCACCGGAGTTTTGCCGCGTCAAGTGTTGGAATTTTTATCATTTACTGTACTTCCTGTTCAGCGACGCTCAAATTGTATGATGTGTGGTAAATTATGAGAACGAAAATACGTTCATGTTGAATTAGTAAATGTTTCGTCTAATGTGTTTTCATGGGGTATTGTCAAGATTGTTTGTCATTCATTTCTGGTCTACTTTTATGCCTATTGTGTTTTATTGTGATGGTCAGCAAGAGGCACTTCCGGTCTGGGGAGCGGGATCTCCGAGTAGCTTGACGCAGGTCTGAGGCCTGCTGTGTTTTCAACGCAGGGAGAGCCGAGAAGCAAGATGGCGTCGTTAGGCGACCCAGAGCGGGACACCGGCCATTCACGTTGAGCTTTCCGCCCCAAATTGGAGACGGTGGGCCCGTGGGAACTCTTGCATGACCCCTCCTGGTGCTTCCTGCTCGCGGCTCCGAGATTGAAGCGGAAAAGAAAGGGCGCGCTCCTCCAATGCGGGGCAGGCGAGGAAGGCCGCCCAAACTGGCGGCTGAGATGCGGGAAGAAGGCTCGTCCGGCCCGGTCCGCGGCTCTCGGAGCGGCCGGAGCAGAGGGACGCGGGGACGAGGACGGGGCAGAGGACGGGGCTTCGGCGAGTTGGACTCGGACACATTCGGCCGGGACAACTTGAATTTGTCCCGGGGCCGCAAGAAAGTTGCAGCCGCCGCTGAGGCACCGCGGGGCCGGGGCAGCAGAGGCCGAGGCCGGGGGGTCGAGAGGCGGAGCGAGGCGGCCTCCCATCAAGGTGGTGTACGACGACAACAGCGACGAGGAGGAGGACTATTTGAGCTACCGATCGGAGGAGGAGGAGGAGGAGGACGAACTCCTCAACGACAACCCTTCGGAGGACGAGGAGGCCTTGCTGGGGATGGACTCGGACTTCGTGGAGGAAGAGGACGAAGACGAGGACGAGAACGAAGACGAGGGTGAGGAGGGCAGCTTCTGCACGGACAGCAGTGCGGGGAGTCCCAGCACGCCAGGTATGCCCCAAACACCTCAAGCTGCACGCATTGTTCAAAATGGAGAAACAGGCCTTTGTTGACCGTGTGCTCGTGTCCCTGCAGCACGCACGAAGGTGCTTTTTGCAAACATTTGCCGAAGGAAGTCACCGACGCTGTTAAGGTCGTCAACCATAGTCCTTTTCAAACTTCAAAGTGATCCTTCACTTTCCCCGGCTTCTGCTAGTACTTTGACAGCTCTTTGTTTTGAAGTGAGGCGCCCTTTTTCTCCCCCCTCACTTGTTGCAAACATCACTTCATTCATTACAGTGGCGTGCCGTTACCATAGCAACCAGCCGGGCTTGTGACCCATGTCGGCCAAAGTAATATTCACGTAGTTAATAATGTTACTCTATTATTTAAGTAATATTTATTGTAAAGGAGAAAAAGGACCGCGTGAGTTGGACATTCATTCAGTTTTTCCTCCTAGTGTTAGTTTTAATCCAAAGCAAACCAAACAAGCAGCTGTGTGAAGACAACCAAATAAATAAGCTCCAGATGTAATTGCTATGAAAATGAAAGATTTCAGAATTTCCCATCATCATCCATCCATTTCCTACCGCTTATTCCCTTCAGGGTCGCAGGGTGCGCTAGAGCCTATCTTAGCTACAATCGGGCGGAAGGCGCGGTAGACCCTGGACAAGTGACCATCTCATAACAGGGCCAACACAGATAGACAGACAACATTCACACAGTAGGGACCATTTAGTGTTGCCAATCAACCTATCCCAAGGTGCATGTCTTTGGAGGTGGGAGGGGCCTATCCCCAGGTGCATGTCTTTGGAGGTGGGAGGGGCCTATCCCCAGTTGCATGTCTTTGGAGGTGGGAGGGGCCTATCCCCAGGTGCATGTCCTTGGAGGTGGGAGGGGCCTATCCCCAGGTGCATGTCTTTGGAGGTGGGAGGGGCCTATCACCAGGTGCATGTCTTTGGAGGTGGGAGGGGCCTATCACCAGGTGCATGTCTTTGGAGGTGGGAGGAAGCCGGAGTACCCGGAGGGAACCCACGCAGTCACAGGGAGGACATGCAAACGCACACAGAAAGATCCCGAAGTAATATTCACGTAGTTAATAACGTTACACTATTATTTAAGTGATATTTATTGTAAATGAGAAAAAGGACCGCGTGAGTTGGACATTCATTCAGTTTATTCCTCCTACTGTTAGTTTTAATCCAAAGCAAACCAAACAAGCAGATGTGTGAAGACAACCAAATAAATAAGTTCCACATGTAATTGCTATGAAAATTAAAGATTTCAGAATTTCCTATCATTATCCATCCATTTCCTACCGCTTATTCCCTTCAGGGTCGCAGGGTGCGCTAGAGCCTATCTTAGCTACAATCGGGCGGAAGGCGCGGTAGACCCTGGACAAGTGACCATCTCATAACAGGGCCAACACAGATAGACAGACAACATTCACACAGTAGGGACCATTTAGTGTTGCCAATCAACCTATCCCAAGGTGCATGTCTTTGGAGGTGGGAGGGGCCTATCCCCAGGTGCATGTCTTTGGAGGTGGGAGGGGCCTATCCCCAGTTGCATGTCTTTGGAGGTGGGAGGGGCCTATCCCCAGGTGCATGTCCTTGGAGGTGGGAGGGGCCTATCACCAGGTGCATGTCTTTGGAGGTGGGAGGGGCCTATCACCAGGTGCATGTCTTTGGAGGTGGGAGGGGCCTATCACCAGGTGCATGTCTTTGGAGGTGGGAGGAAGCCGGAGTACCCGGAGGGAACCCACGCAGTCACAGGGAGGACATGCAAATGCACACAGAAAGATCCCGAAGTAATATTCACGTAGTTAATAACGTTACACTATTATTTAAGTGATATTTATTGTAAATGAGAAAAAGGACCGCGTGAGTTGGACATTCATTCAGTTTATTCCTCCTAGTGTTAGTTTTAATCCAAAGCAAACCAAACAAGCAGATGTGTGAAGACAACCAAATAAATAAGTTCCACATGTAATTGCTATGAAAATTAAAGATTTCAGAATTTCCTATCATTATCCATCCATTTCCTACCGCTTATTCCCTTCAGGGTCGCGGGGGGCGCTGGATCCCATCTTAACTACAATTGGGCGGAAGGCGGTGTACACCCTGGACAAGTCACCACCTCATAACAGGGCCAACAGAGATAGACAGACAACATTCACACTCACATTCACACACTAGGGCCCATTTAGTGTTGCCAATCAACCTATCCCCAGGTGCATGTCTTTGGAGGTGGGAGGGGCCTATCCTCAGGTGCATGTCTTAGGAAGTGGGAGGGGCCTATCCCCAGGTGCATGTCTTTGGAGGTGGGAGGAAGCCGTAGCACCCGGAGGGAACCCACGCAGTCACAGGGAGGACATGCAAACGCACACAGAAAGATCCCGAGCGCAGGCTCGAACCCAGGACCCTCATATTGTGAGGCAAACACACTAACCCCTCTCTCACCTTGCTGCCCTCCTATCATTATTTGTTTTCTAAATTTAAACACTTCCTTGTAGTCTACCTCAAATGTAGTGCTGGTTCTTTGGTTAGAATTTTGCATAGGTTATGTTTAACAGACCCTTTTTTGACTATCTCGTCAGGATGCGCCATTTTTGGAGTAGTCTTATTTACGTGGCTGCACTTCGACTGCCTCTGCATCTTTGTTGTAGTTTTTAGCGCTTCCATAGCGAGTCTACTGACAGATGGAGTTCAAACAATAAGCTACTTTGTTGTATGACTGGCAACAGCGGAGGATGCATGTGCATGTACGAGCCAGTCTGTTCGTCTACAACAGGGGTCGGGAACCTTTTTGGCTGAGAGAGCCAAGAACCCAAATATTTTAAAATGTATTTCCGTAAGAGCCATATAATTTGTGTTTATTTTTAAACTGAACACAACTAAACGTGTGCATTTTTAAGTAAGACCAACATTTCTAGAGTATAATAAGTCTCTTATTCTTTGTAATAACATTGTTATTCTGAAACTAACCGTGGAGGGGGCGTGGCCTGGGGGCCTGCAGCGAAGCAGGGAGTTGCCAGAACCGGCCTCGAAATCAGCGACATGTGCGTAGATGGCCCACCTGGGCCTTGTTATCTAATCGCCTGTCGCTTTGTGATAAGCAGCAGCCAGGAGGAGAGACGGGGTTGGGGCTAGAGCCAGAGTGTGAGCAAGAACGAAAGAGAAAAAGACAATTGCTGGAAAGCAACTAAGAGACTTATTGAAAAAAACAAAAACAATATTGTAACCCTGAAACAGGCTCTCATATCGGTGCTTGGTGGTCTGAAGAACCCCCAGGAGGGCAAGCCCCACACTAACCAATAATAAATAAGTAACTTCTTACCATTAACGCAACTTCTTGAACAGGTGCGGTACAAAAAAACGGATGGATGGATTAAAAATGCACGAGAATGCTTTATATTTTGAACATTATTTTTAACACTGTGATTACAAGTGGAATTATTCATTACTTATCGTGTCAAGCAATGTCAGCTCAGATTTATCCAAGAGCCAGATGCAGTCATCAAAAGAGCCACATCTGGCTCTAGAGCCATAGGTTCCCTACCCCTGCTCTACAATAACAACTCACGCAAAGCACTTTGGATAAATTTATAACATACATGTAAATATCCTCTGCAAAAACGGCACCAAATGTGTGAATTCCAGGCAGCTCGTTTCCCGGAAGGAAGGCAAGATTGTTTAATAAATATTTACACAATGCCTCTATGGTTTGATTTAATTTTGGGGGGACTTAAATACACAGGAGGAGGTACCAAATATATATTTTAAAAAGGCTTTGCTGTTTTGTACAACAACGAAACCTTAAGGAGAGTGTGAGGAAACAAACATTATTGACCCCACACCAGCAAAGCTATTTAACATGAGTCGCATTTGAACAATAACTTTATGCTAATTTAGTCCAGTTGCCGATCCAACATACTGTAGCTCACCGGGTGTTTGGTAGAGCTCCGGGCTTTATTTTAAAATGTCGAGCACAACTTTCACATTTCTGTCCTCTGTGAAGTGGTGGGCATATAGATTGTGAGATCTATCGCGTTTAGTGCATTTAGCAAACGGGCATAAGGAACTAGGGCTGGGCAGTATGGCTGAAAACTGTGTCACCATTTAAGTGGTGTATATCGGTTGATATCCATAATTGTGGATATTTTTATGAGCTGTCAAAAAAAAAGTACCAGGAGAAAAATATATTAAATGTAAACGGTTTTATTTCAAATGTTACTCCCTTCTTCTAATTGCAATGCTCTCAGCTATCACGGCATAAAGGAACAGGGAAGTGTCAACACTGGAAAACACTCAAACAATGGAAACACAATTCTAAAATCACATTGAACACTTAACAATAATGAAGGTGCAAAAATAAGATTGAATAATAAAAAAAAGAAGCCTACTAAAGTGTAACAAAATAGTGCAAAGTGTGAAAATGTAAACCTGAGAAGAACTTTTTTGGCAGGTTGAGTGTGATATTACTGATTACTCGTGCCTTGGTCCGACTCAGGTCCGTGTTAATAACTCCAATAAACTGCCATACTGTCCAGGTGACTTTTCCTGTTTTATCCACAATTTGTCGGCTCTGTTTTGCACTCATGTTTACTTTCTCTTCTTACGCCATGCCAAGAATAAACTTGATAATTGATGCTGTTGCCTGATCAGTGAACACTTCGTGCGTTGCTGGGTTAGTTCATGCAACCAACCTTGCTTCACCCCTTCCTGTTTTTTTGCAACGAAGAAGAAAACATACATCGGTTGATTTATCGAACGCATTTTTTATTAATATTGTTTTTGTGTCTATGGCGATATGTGATGATGTATCATTTCTTGTAATGTCAATCAAACGTCACTTTTCCAAAAGGTTCCAAACTCCGTATTTACCATTTTATGCTTTTCCTAATTGCCACCTCTGTTCCTTTCACGACCGCAGGCAGACAAAGGAGTTTCGTGGTACAGGAGCAGTCTCCTGTCTTCGAGCCGCAAGACATTCCCTCGTTGGATCTTCCCAAGTCCTCCGAGGACCTCCCGGTTCCTACCTCACAGCTCCTCAACGTGTCGGCCGTCTACGAGGTTCTCCGCAACTTCGGCACGGTGCTACGGCTCTCCCCTTTTCGCTTTGAAGATTTCTGCGCGGCGGTGGCCAGCCAGGAGCAGTGCATGCTGCTGGCAGAGACACACATCTCCTTACTCAAGGCTATTCTCAGAGAGGAGGACACTTCCAATACCACTTTTGGGCCTGCTGACGTGAAGGATTCTGTTAATTCAACGCTCTATTTTGTGGACGGTATGACCTGGCCGGAGGTTTTGAGGGCGTACTGCGAGAGCGATGCGGAATACCGGCACGTTCTGCCTTTGCAGGAAGGGGAAGATTACCCCTTTGAACCGTTGGAAAGTAAAATCAAAGTTCTCCAGTTTCTAGTGGACCAGTTTCTGGCGACCAACATCGCTAGGGAAGAGCTCATGTCAGAAGGCGTGGTGGCTTATGACGACCACTGTCGGGTGTGCCACCGCCTTGGCGACCTGCTGTGCTGCGAGACCTGCGCAGCCGTTTACCACTTGGAGTGTGTGAAGCCGCCGCTGCAGGAAGTTCCCGAAGACGAGTGGCAGTGCGAGGTGTGCGTGGCCCACAAGGTGCCAGGCGTGGCCGACTGCATCCCTGAGGTACAGAAGACGAGACCATTCCTTCGGCAGCTGCCCGTCGGCTTTGACCGACACCGCCGCAAATACTGGTTCCTGAATCGCCGCGTTGTTGTGTAAGTCCACCATCAGTTTGTGTGTTTGCCGCATTACACAAAGGTGAGTGGAGAAGTGAGGGATGTCTTGTCAAAGCAAATCTAAAACGGCATCAAAAAGTGTAGAATGAATCAACATCATGGAGAGATTGTTCTAGAGATCTGAACTGAATTCTATTTATATAGCGCTTTTCTCTAGTGACTCAAAGCGCTTTACATAGTGAAACCCAATATCTAAGTTACATTTAAACCAGTGCGGGTGGCACTGCGAGCAGGTGGGTAAAGTGTCTTGCCCAAGGACACAATGGCAGTGACTAGGATGGCGGAAGCGGGAATCGAACCCGCAACCCTCAAGTTACTCTACCAACCGAGCTATACCGCCCCCACCAGATGAGCCGCTATTGGCTTGAATGTGCCGTTTACAGAAGAGCATGGCTGGAGGTGCCGTGAGGAACATTAGGGAAGGTCTGTGCGGGTTACCAAAATGTGGATCTACTGCCAGGGGCAAACCATCTGGAATTGAATATGTGCTTTGACTAGGGGTATAACGGTACACAAAAAATTCGGTTCGGTACGTACCTCGGTTCAGAGGTCACGGTTCGGTTTAGGGATGCACCGATTAATCGGTAACCGAATATATTCGGCCGAATATGGCAAAAAAAGCCACATTCGGCCTTCGGTGGATTGAGTTAAGAACAAGGCCGAATAGTGGCGTGTGACGCAATTTTTTGACGCGGTGACGCAATCAACCAACGTGCGGTGACGTTGGGATATGTTGTGTACCTGTATAAGTGTATGAGGTTACAAGCACACACTTATTGAGATTTAGTGGGTCCTCTGTTTACATTATTAGCCTGTTGTGTAGGCTACCTGTATAAGTGTATGAGGTTACAAGCACACACTTAATTGAGATTTACGTGAGCCTTCTGTTTACATTATTAGCATAGCTACTGTGGCTAAGCAGACTTTTGCTTAAAAGGACAATAATTCATTTGTTGTTGGTTTATCCACTTTAATGCACTTTATTTTTTTGGGGAATGCATGTTTTGTTTGAAGGCCTAATATAAATGAAAAACGTTGTGCTTTTTTTGAAAAGCAAAGGCTACTGGAATATTAAAAAAATTTCAATATTCAATAAAAAAATACTTTATTTGAAAAACATGTCTAAATATTTATTCTAGGCTATTTATGCAATATAAAAAAACTTGTGAAAAACTGCATTCATTATTCGGTATTCGGCCTTCGGCCAAGCGTTAAAGTTTTATTCGGCTTCGGCCACAAATTTTCATTTCGGTGCATCCCTAGTTCGGTTCATTTTCGGTACAGTAAGAAAAAAAACAAAATGTACATTTTCTGATTAACACATTTGCTAAATCTTCCACCAAATTTTTTTTGATGTGAAGTAATCGGAAACTTGGATAGGTCAATAATTCATAATGACATTGATTTGGATTCAATATTATGTTTTGAGCAATGACAGTTTGAAATAAAAAAAACCCAGCTTTGTTTAATTAGACAACGTTGCAACTTTTTCTAAATTACATTTAGCCTTTAAGCTTTTTTATTTCACTTTTGTTTATGTTTTTGTTTATTTTAATTGTATTTTTAGAATGTGCCTTTAAAACATTAGGTGTTTGTTGCAAATGGCCTCCGGGGCACACTTTTGACACCCCTGCTATAGATATTAAAAAATTAAATCAGAGCCTGGCGACGCATGCATGTTTATCATAACTCTCTCGCTCTGTCTGTTTCTGTCCCTCCCTCACAAATGCTGCTGTGTGCACAAATTGTCTTGTTTTGAACCCCTTCTTAACCTACATGGAAAATACACGCAACCCTAACTTAAAATGCCGGACATTTGAGGTATTTAAGAAACTCCACCCGGACAGCCCCGCAAAAGAGGACATGTCCGGTAAAAAGAGGAGGTATGGTCAGTCTATCATAGCCCAGTCGTTGCTAGCATGCTGTGTGTTGTTGTTTTTTGATTGATTGAAACTTTTATTAGTAGATTGCACAGTACAGTACATATTCCGTACATCCATCCATCCATTTTCTACCGCTTATTCCCTTTCGGGGTCGCGGGGGGCGCTGGCGCCTATCTCAGCTACAATCGGGCGGAAGGCAGGGTACACCCTGGACAAGTCGCCACCTCGACCACTAATTGGTAACACCCCAATAAGTTTTTCAACCTGTTTTAAATCGGGGTCCACGTAAATCAAATCATGGTGCCTCGTAGGGGTGCAACGGATCATAAAACTTTTTCGGATCAGCAAAAAAAAAAAAAAAAAGACAAGACAAATAAACAGAAGTTTTGCCGTTTTGTTTTGTAACACTTTTAAATTATTAAATTAAAATATAGAATATCTAGTTCAAGTGCACAAGGCATAATATCTTCTTTTTAACAGTGTCACATTTCCTCCACTGCACGTGTCAGTACCTGCACAAGGTGAATCTCGCAGAGGGGGCGTGTCTTCTCATCTCCTGTGATGAAATGAGTGCCATATGGTCACATATGGACCTCCACCCTTCTGTCGCGAGCTCAACAGATGACGCTCGGGATAGTTCGTCCACAACTTTTTTCTTCTCTGTGGGGCGGTATAGCTCGGTTGGTAGAGTGGCCGTGCCAGCAACTTGAGGGTTGCAGGTTCGATTCCCGCTTCCGCCATCCTAGTCACTGCCGCTGTGTCCTTGGGCAAGACACTTTACACTTTACAAGACACTTTGGTTTAAATGGTTTAAATGTAACTTAAATATTGGGTTTCACTATGTAAAGCGCTTTGAGTCACTAGAGAAAAGCGCTATATAAATATAATTCAGTTCAGTTCTCTTGCTCATAAAAATCTGACACAATCTTATCGTTGAAGTTGGTGCGCTACGGGATGTCGTAATGTGGCCGAAGCACTTTCAGCATGTGTTAAAAACCCTCTTTTTGCACAATGGAGTCTGCACTTATAAACACACCGATTAAATGGCACGGGGCGTTCAAGTTCCTCCGTTACTCCGCTCGACATTACCACGCTGTGCGAACAACTTTTTTTTTTTTTTTTTCGTGTGTGCCGAACCGAAGATATTGATCCGAACGGATCACGGATCAATGTTGATCTGTTGCACCACTAGTGCCTCGGTGTGCATTTTTTACAAAACGTGCGCTACGTAATATGTCCGTGTCGTTCGGTACACCTCCAAACCGAACCGAAACCCCCGTACCGAATCGGTTCAATACAAATACACGTACCGTTACACCCCTAGCTTTGACAGCTTCTTGAGTATGGGGTGTAGGTGCTGGGTGGATAGCGTTTGAAGAAGTTGGAAGTGGGTTTGAGAAACCCACAGGAGAACTTGGTTGCACAATATAGACTTTGATTGATTGATTGAAACTTTTATTAGTAGATTGCACAGTTCAGTACATATTCTGTACAGTTTACCACTAAATGGTAACACCCCAATAAGTTTTTCAACTTGTTTAAGTCGGGGTCCACGTAAATCAATTCATGGTATAGACTAGGGGTGGGCAATATCGCAAATTTGGGTATCGGTGCCGATCCGATCCGATACCGGCCAGTATCGCCGATACCAATACCGATACCGGAAGTGTCGTCATCTGATGGGGGGGGACTATCGATACTTTTGAAAAACAAATTTGTACTTTTGCCTTTATTAATTGATTATGATAATAATACAACACAGGACAACGATTTAAGTCAAAAAATAAAATATTTCTTACAAAAGTAATATCAATAGCAATAAAGTAATGCAAATAAGGTGCAAACAACTACTGAACCTGGCTTGTCGCCTCAATACACACAAACACTTAAGGTAAATAACAAAACTTTAGTTATTGAACAAAGTTGTAAACATGAACACAAAACAAAAGAACTGAGAAATTCAAATAAAAAAGTAATATCAATTACAATAAAGTAAGTAGTGCAAATAAGGTGAAAACAAATACTGAACTTGGCTAGTCGCCTCACAAAACACAAGAACTTAAGTAAAAAAGAAAACACTAGTTAATAAACAGTTGTAAAAATGAACACAATACAAAAGAACTGAGAAATTCTTATCGTTATTTTAGTGCAATAAACGACTTTACAGTTTACAACCAAGACATTAAGTTGCACTGGAAACGCACGCGTGTGTGTGTGTGTGTGTGTGTGTGTGTGTGTGTGTGTGTGTGTGTGTGTGTGTGTGTGTGTGTGTGTGTGTGTGTGTGTGTGTGTGTGTGTGTGTGTGTGTGTGTGTGTGTGTGTGTGTGTGTGTGTGTGTGTGTGTGTGTGTGTGTGTGTGTGTGCGTTTGTCAAAGTGACATATGGGGACATTTTTATGAAATTTCACCTTACATATGAGGACCTGTTGAAATATGGGGACATTTTCCATGTCCCCATATTTCCCGCAATGCTATCGTGTTCTAGACCCTCCCAGCATGTTCCCAGACCAAAAATCTCTAAAGTCTTCATTTGTCAAATTTTCAGAAAAAGTGTGTGAAAGTGTGTTTAATTTTTTTGGTCACCTTCGATTTTGCCCCTAGTGGCCATCTTTGCTATTATGACACACACACACACACACTTGTCCTCATATGTCATATGTCCTCATATGTCATGTGGGTCAGAAACTCACACACTCCAACATTTTGAAAAACATCTAACCATTACAGCAATAAACATACTCTTGAATTCTGAATCAAATAACAACACATTTTCAACTGATCTGATGATCTCATCCTTTTTAGTGTTAGTTTTATCTATTAATTTGGTTTATCTGGAGAGGATTTGGGCTAGACAATTAGTAATAAAGGGATTATGGTGATGATTTAATTTGTTTGATTCAGTATTTTACTGTATTGGACTTTTTGCTATTCTGTTGTCTAAAATACAATGCCGCACAATAATTGCTTTAAATGTGCCTGAAATGTAGGTTTTTGCATAAAAAAAAACCACCTTCAACCTTGATTGAGACAAAGGCAATAATTCAAATGCAATTCAAACTACACACAATATTTAATATTTTCAAATGGTTACAATAGCACATTATTTGGGTATTTTTATCTTTGGGGCAAATTTAGGATTAATATGGGGATTGTTTTTGGAGGTATTCACTTTACATGGTGTTCAAGATGGTTACTTCCGCCCACTCTGAAGAGTCTCGGCGTCTGATTGGTCCAATTTTCAGTTAGGCGCCGCCTGATTGGCCGCTGGACGATGTCTGCTCCTAACAGATGGCTAAATCACTAGTTAACTATTTTCATCAAGAAAGTTATACAGCTCATGTATCACACTTAATATTGAATATATATATAAAAAGGGTTTTCCGAAAGGACCATTTATAATCGAAATACACAACTTCACACACGATTTTGAGCACAACAGAGCGCTCAGTGAACATCACTTCCGGGACCTGCATCACCGGAGGGGGACATCTATCTTGGTCACAAACAATCTTTGACAGTCTTCGACAGCATGGTTGAATCAGGTGAGCATAAAATGGAGTTTAACGTAATTAAATAGACCAATGTTTTTTAACATAGGAAAATAGTTCATTATAATCAACAGTTAAATGTTGTTGTTATTAATTGCAATCAGATTCGATTTTATGAGGTTAAATTAAGCATTTCAGTTCTGGGCCAAGGCCAAGGCATTTAACTTTTTTTTTTTAAGTTGCATGGAAGATTATAAGTAGCAGTGATTGTCACACACTAGGTGTGGTGAAATTATTCTCTCCATTTGACCCATCACCCTTGATCACTATGCTAGTAAACATTTTCTTAATTTTAAACAAGACAGACTAGAGTTCTTCAAATTGTTTATACTTTTTCTCAAATACAAATATTTCAAGCTGATAAGCACTGTGGAGTTGGCATGTTACTGATATTGTTACATTACTACTTTGTTTGAGAAGCTTCATGTCTGCATTGAGCCTAAATTTAACAGTTTTTGAAGGGTTTAGTTCTTTGTTTTATTTCTGTGTCACTGACTTTTTTCATTTTTATGTGTGGATTCGTTAGGCGCATCAACACATGATATAGACATCGTGCCCAAAAGAAGAGCGAGACGTAATCCTGAGGCTGAAGCCACCGAGTTTATTTGATCTGGATGTGACAAGTCTTGTTTTAAGGCCCAGTGGATCAATGATTGGAAAGGTATGTCTTGTTATGTAACATATCAATGGTAACTGTACCAACATCTCATTTGGATCATTTCCTTACTGTCTAATAGAGGTTGTATTATATGGCTTTAATTAGAAGTGTTTGGAATAACAGCGTTCCACGTCCCAAGAGCTAGCTTCTGTAGCCGAGGATCGGACCGCCAAGTGCCCTGCCTTCGGCTGCCGCCCAGCTCACAATGCACCCGACCTCTATGGCCCCTCGGAGTCTTGTTCACGAGTGGGGGAAGAGTGGATGGTGAGATCGACAGGCGGATCGGTGTGGCGTCTTCGGTAATGCGGACGTTGTATCGATCCGTTGTGGTGAAGAAGGAGCTGAGCCGGAAGGCAAAGCTCTCAATTTACCGGTCGATCTACGTTCCCATCCTCACCTATGGTCATGAGCTTTGGGTCATGACCGAAAGGATAAGATCACGGGTACAAGCGGCCCAAATGAGTTTGGGTCTCTCCCTTAGAGATAGGGTGAGAAGCTCTGCCATCCAGGAGGAACTCAAAGTAAAGCCGCTGCTCCTCCACATGGAGAGGAGCCAGATGAGGTGGTTCGGGCATCTGGTCAGGATGCCACCCGGACGCCTCCCTAGGGAGGTGTTTAGGGCACGTCCAACCGGTAGGAGGCCACGGGGAAGACCCAGGACACGTTGGGATGATTATGTCTCCCGGCTGGCCTGGGAACGCCTCGGGATCCCCCGGGAAGAGCTAGACGAAGTGGCTGGGGAGAGGGAAGTCTGGGCTTCCCTGCTTAAGCTGCTGCCACCGCGACCCCACCTCGGAAAAGCGGAACATGATGGATGGATGGATGGATGGTATAACAGCGGTATATGAAAACGATGTTACTAATGCTGTTACTTTTACCGGTAACGAGTAATTTAATAACTTTTATGTACGCTACAACGCTGTTACGATTCGTTTTATGTAATGTGGCATGCTACTTTTGATGTGATTGTATGTCAACAAGACAGCGTTAGAAGCACAAAAGGTTTAGTGCAGGTAATATCTTTTTACTAATGAAAGCAACCCCCGGAAGTAATTATGAACACGATATCAAATAGAAAGAGGCCTCATCCACACGCAAACAAAAACATTCAACAGAACTATCTTAACTGCCACTGCTAAGCTAAAAAATACAGCTGAACTATTCTGCTATGTCTGGGCGCTGAAGTCCCACGTCACTTGGCAAAAGGCACAGCTTTTTAAAGGCACACACACACTCTGCTCTCATGAAATGTCTCTCAACTGCATATGCTAGATATTTAAAACTTTTCTTTTTCAAGTAACACATTAATTACAAACCCCGTTTCCATATGAGCTGGGAAATTGTGTTAGATGTAAATCCAAACGGAATATTTTTTTTTACAAATAATAATTAACTTAGAATTTCATGGCTGCAATAATTGCCAAAGTAGTTGGGAAAGGGCATGTTCACCACTGTGTTACATCACCTTTTCTTTCAACAACACTCAATAACCGTTTGGGAACTGAGGAAACTAATTGTTGAAGCTTGGAAGGTGGAATTCTTTCCCATTCTTGTTTTATGTAGAGCTTCAGTCGTTCAACAGTCCGGGGTCTCCTCTGTCGTATTTTACGCTTCATAATGCACCACACATTTTTGATAGGACTGCAGGCCGGCCAGGAAAGTACCTGCACTCTTTTTTTATGAAGCTGAACACGTGCTGAATGTGGCTTGGCATTGTCTTGCTGAAATAAGTAGGGGCGTACATGAAAAAGTCGGCACTTAAATGGCAGCAAATGTTGTTCCAAACAGATGGGTAACTTACAGATGTGTAAGTTACCCATGCCTTGGGCACTAATGCACCCCCATACCATCACAGATGCTGGCTTTTGAACTTTGCGTCGATAACAGTCTGGATGGTTCGCTTCCCCTTTGGTCCGGATGAAACGGTGTCCAATATTTCCAAAAATAATTTGAAATGTGGGCTCGTTAGACCACAGAACGCCTTTCCACTTTGCAACAGCCCATCTTAGATGATCTCGGGCCCAGAGAAGCCGGCGGCGTTTCTGGATGTTGATAATTGGCTTTCGCTTTGCATAATAGAGCTTTAACTTGCACTTACAGATGTAGCGACAAATTGTATTTCGTGACAGTGGTTTTCTAAAGTGTCCCTGAGCCCATGTGGTGATATTCTTTAGAGATTGATGTCGGTTTTTGATACAGTGCCGTCTGAGGGATGGAAGGTCACGGTCATTCAATGTTGGTTTCCGGCCATGCCGCTTACGTGGAGTGATTTCTCCGGATTCTCTGAACCTTTTGATGATATTATGGACCGTAGATGTTGAAATCCCTAAATTTCTTGCAATTGCACTTTGAGAAACGTTTTTCTTAAACTGTTTGACTATTTGCTCACGCAGCTGTGGACAAAGGGGTGTACCTCGCCCCATCCTTTCCTGTGAAAGACTGAGCATTTTTTGGGAAGCTGTTTTTATACCCAATCATGGCACCCACCTGTTCCAAATGAGCCTTCACACCTGTGGGATGTCCCAAATAAGTGTTTGATGAGCGTTTCTTAACTTTATCAGTATTTATTGCCACCTTTCCCAACTTGTTTGTTGCGTGTTGCTGGCATCAAATTCTAAAGATAATGATTATTTGCACCAAAAAAATGTTTATCAGTTTGAACATCAAATATGTTGTCTTTGTAGCATATTCAACTGAATATGGCTTGAAAAAGATTTGCAAATCATTGTATTCTGTTTATATTTACATCTAACACAATTTCCCAACTCATATGGAAACGGGGTTTGTACTTAATTTAATAATTATTTACATTTATGAAAGAGTAATTCTGTTTGTAATTGAATTTTTAGTCAAGTAACGACTATAATTATTCCTTTTTTAAAATAGATTCTCCAAACATTGTTAATTGATAAACTGTTTTATCAGGATATGGTGTATTTGCTCTTGCATCAATTTAAAAAAGTTCTTTTGTGGTCAAGTACCGAGGGAAGTTCATCTCAAGACATGAGCGGGACAAGAGACAGAAACCCTCTATAAATATCTTTACTATTTATCTGGCATTATATGCTCATAATGTTAACAACAAAAAGTGCTGATAATGTTATAATTAATAAGTTCTAACATTATTTTTATGTGTTTTGTTGCAGACACCAACTGTTGATGTTCTATCTCAACATTCTCCAGATTCATGTGAGCGATAAACCGACTTCATCCCTCCAACAGGTTATTTCTTGACTATTTTACTATCCATCCATCCATCCATTTTCTACTACCTGTCCCTTTTTTGGGTTGGCGGGGTGTGCTTGAGCCTATCTGAGCTGCATTCGGGCGGAAGGCGGAGTGCACCCTGGACAAGTCGCCACCTCATTACACGGCCAACACAAATACACTCACATTCACACACTAGGGCCAATTAAGTGTTGCCAATCAACCTATCCCCAGGTGCATGTCTTTGGAGGTAAGATGAAGCCGGAGTACCCGGAGGGAACCCACGCAGTCACGGGGAGAACATGCAAACTCCACACAGAAAGATCACGAGCCCAGGATTTAACTCAGGACTACTCAGGACCTTCGATTTGTGACGCACATGCACTAACCCCTGACCCACCGTGCTGCCCTATATCTGCTAAAAACTTGACACAACCTATACTTCAAAAGACATTTAATCCTTTTAACCTCTCACAGATCAGTTTATATGACAACATTTTTTAAGCGTACATCCATGTTAGTCTGTGGAATTTACAACTCATGTTTAGCAAAACAGGAGATGTTACAGGTCAGCAACATGAATTCTATATGTGATCACTTGTCATGTACTCATATTGTTTGAACTAAAAAAGACTTCAGTGTGTTTCATATAAGGTCCTCATATTTTTCTGAACCACATTAGTGTGTGTTACAATGTTTAATTCAAAGCTTTAAAATGAGTGTTTCAATCCAGGTCCTCATATTTTCTGAACCACATTTTAGTGAATGTTACATTCTTAAATAATAGTCTAAGAGCTAAAACGCTATAATAATCTTTACTGTTTATGTAGAATTATATGATCAGAATATTATCAACCAAAAGTGGTTGTTAATGTTATAATTAATTAGTTCTGACATTATATTTTTGTGTTTTGTTGCAGACACCAACTGTTGGGGTTCTATCTCAACATTCTCCAGATTCAGATGTGAGCGATAAACCGACTTCATCCCTCCAACAGGTTATTACAAGTCTATTTTTACTATATCTGCTCTAAATGTGACCCAACCTATATTTTGAAAGACATTTATTAATTTTAATCTCTCACAGATCAGTTTATATGACAACATTTTCGTAAGGGTACATCCATGTTAGTCAGTAAGGAGTTTGGAACTCATGTTTAGCAAAACAGGAGATGTTACAAGTCAACAACATACATTCTACATGTGACCCCTCGTCATGTCCTTATATTGTTTGAACCAAGAAAGACTTAGGTGTGTTTCATATAAGGTCCTCATATTTTCTAAACCAGATTAGTGTGTGTTACAATGTTAATGTCCAAGCTTTAAAATGTGTGTTTCAATTCAGGTCCTCATATTTTCTGAACCAGATTTTAGTGTGTTTTATATTCTTAGTTAATTGTCTAAGAGCTGAAACTCTGTAATAATCTTTACTATTTATCTGGCATTGTATGCTCAGAGTTTTATCAACAAAAAGTGCTGATAATGTTATAATTAATTAGTTCTGACATTATATTTTTGTGTTTTGTTGCAGAAACCAACTGTTGAGGTTCCATCTCAACATTCTCCAGATTCAGATGTGAGCCATTAACTGACTTCATCCCTCCAACAGGTTATTACATGTCTATTTTTACTATATCTGCTCTAAATTTGACCCAACCTATATTTTGAAAGACATTTATTTATTTTAATCTCTCACAGATCAGTTTATATGACAACTTTTTCGCAAGGGTACATCCATGTTAGTCAGTAGAAAGTTTAGAACTCATGTTTAGCAAAACAGGAGATGTTACAAGTCAACAACATAAATTCTACACGTGAGCACTCGTCATGTCCTTATATTGTTTGAAGCAAGAAAGACTTAGGTGTGTTTCATATAAGGTCCTCATATTTTCTGAACCTGAAAATGTGTGTTACAATGTTAATGTCAAAGCTTTAAAATGAGTGTCTCAATTCATGTCCTCATATTTTCTGAACCAGATTTTTGTGTGTGTTACATTCTTAATGAATTGTCTAAGAG
Source organism: Nerophis ophidion (assembly GCF_033978795.1). Classification (NCBI taxonomy): domain Eukaryota; kingdom Metazoa; phylum Chordata; class Actinopteri; order Syngnathiformes; family Syngnathidae; genus Nerophis; species Nerophis ophidion. Next base: position 35,423,207 of record NC_084630.1, read on the forward strand.
CTGAAACTCTGTAATAATCTTTACCCTTTATCTGGCATATTATGCTCATATTTTTATCAACAAAAAGTGGTGAGAATGTTATAATTAATTAGTTATGACATTATATTTTTGTTTTTTGTTGCAGAAACCAACTGTTGAGGTTCTATCTCAACATTCTCTAGATTCAGATGACAGCCATAAACCGACTTCATCCCTCCAACAGGTTATTACATGTCTATTTTTACTATATCTGCTCTAAATTTGACCCAACCTATATTTTGAAAGACATTTATTAATTTTAATCTCTCACAGATCAGTTTATATGACAACTTTTTCGCAAGGGTACATCCATGTTAGTCAGTAGAAAGTTTAGAACTCATGTTTAGCAAAACAGGAGATGTTACAAGTCAACAACATAAATTCTACATGTGAGCACTCGTCATGTCCTTATATTGTTTGAAGCAAGAAAGACTTAGGTGTGTTTCATATAAGGTCCTCATATTTTCTGAACCTGAAAATGTGTGTTACAATGTTAATGTCAAAGCTTTAAAATGAGTGTCTCAATTCATGTCCTCATATTTTCTGAACCAGATTTTTGTGTGTGTTACATTCTTAATGAATTGTCTAAGAGCTGAAACTCTGTAATAATCTTTACCCTTTATCTGGCATTGTATGCTCAGATTTTTATCAACAAAAAGTGGTGAGAATGTTATAATTAATTAGTTATGACATTATATTTTTGTTTTTTGTTGCAGAAACCAACTGTTGAGGTTCTATCTCAACATTCTCTAGATTCAGATGACAGCCATAAACCGACTTCATCCCTCCAACAGGTTATTTCATGTCTATTTTTACTATATCTGCTCTAAATTTGACCCAACCTATATTTTGAAAGACATTTATTAATTTTAATCTCTCACAGATCAGTTTATATGACAACATTTCCATAAGGGTACATCCATGTTAGTCAGTAGGGAGTTTGGAACTCATGTTTAGCAAAACAGGAGATGTTACAAGTCAACAACATAAATTCTACATGTGAGCACTCGTCATGTCCTCATATTGTTTGAACCAAGAAAGACCTAGGTGTGTTTCATATAAGGTCCTCATATTTTCTGAACCAGATTAGTGTGTGTTAAAATGTTAATGTCAAAGCTTTAAAATGAGTGTTTCAATTCAGAAAATGCAGTGCCTCTTGTTTACAGCCGGTTTCTGCAGCGCTGTTTTCATTGATCAAAGTATTTTTTCGGTGGTCGTGTTTTTGGTACATAACTTGTAAATAGTGCGCAAATAATAGGCTATGTATATATAAATACATTCAAACCCCGTTTCCATATGAGTTGGGAAATTGTGTTAGATGTACATATAAACAGGATACAATGATTTGCAAAGAATTTTCAACCCCAATTCTGTTGAATATGCTACAAAGACAACATATTTGATGTTAAAACTGCTAAACATTTTTTTTGCAAAGAATTTAGGGATTTTACCATCTACGGTCCGTAAAATTATCAAAAGGTTCAGAGAATCTGGAGAAATCACTCCACGTAAGCGATGTACTGCATTAAAAACCGACATCAGTGTGTAAAAGATATCACCACATGGGCTCAGAAATACTTCAGAAAACCACTGTCAGTTACTACAGTTGGTCGCTACATCTGTAAATGCAAGTTAAAACTCTACTATGCAAAGCAAATGCCATTTATCAACAAGACAGAGGAACGCCGCGGGCTTCGCTGGGCCCGAGCTCATCTAAGATGGACTGATGCAAAGTGGAAAAGTGTTCTGTGGTCTGACGAGTCCACATTTCAAATTATATATGGAAATTGTGGACGTGGTGTTCTCCGGAACAAAGAGGAAAATAACCATCCGGCGCAAAGTTCAAAAGCCAGCATGTGTGATGGTATGGGGGTGTATTAGTGCCCAAAGCATGGGTAACTTACACATCTGAGAAGGCACCATTAATGCTGAATGGTCCATACAGGTTTTGGAGCAACATATGTTGTCATCCAAGCAACATTATCATGGACGCCCCTGCTTATTTCAGCAAAACAATGCCAAGCCACGTGTTACAACAGCGTGTCTTCGTAGTAAAAGAGTGCGAGTACTTTCCTGGCCCGCCTGCAGTCCAGACATGTCTCCCATCGAAAATGTGTAGCGCATTATGAAGCGTAAAACACGACAACTTAAGCTGTACATCAAGCAAGAATGGTAAAGAATTCTACTTTCAAAGCTTCAACAATTAGTTTCCTCAGTTCCCAAACGTTTATTGAGTGTTGTTAAAAGAAAATGTGATGTAACACAGTGGTGAACATGCCCTTTCTCAACTACTTTGGCACGTGTTGCAGCCATGAAATTCAAAGTTAATTATTATTTGCAAAAAAAAAAAAGTTTGAGTTTGAACATCAAATATGTTGTCTTTGTAATGCTTTCAATTGAATATGGGTTGAAAAGGATTTGCAAATCATTGTATTCAGTTTATATTTACATCTAACACAATTTCCCAACTTTTATGGAAACGGGGTTTGTATATATATTAGGGCTGGGCAATGATTAAAATTTTTAATCGAAGTTAATCGCACTATTTCTCTTATTAATCGCGATTAAATGCATTGTATACGCAAAGCCCAATAATGAATTCAAAAGTAGTGTGTAGTGCACCTTTATTGGAATATTCTCCCACATGAACAAAAGCGCCTAAACATTTGTCGTGCAAACACAATTTAAATCAGTCCTTGTTAAACAGTAGCAGTTAAATAGCAAATTTTATGAAAATCAACTCAAAAAATGTAAATACAAACATTTAAGCTTATTGCCACTGCCAGGGTATTTAAGTTATCCTGTTTGTTATGGAAAATAAATATAATCTACATACAAATCTCTGAGCCACAATCATAACTTCTGAACAGGCAATTTCTGAGGTAACAGCAGAAACATTTTTTTTTATCAGGGATCTTATGTTTAAAAAACTTATATTATAGGTAGTGGGCTGTTTTAGGGAATTTTTGATCAAATTATCCTTACTAGCAATATTAATAATGTTGTGTTTATTCTGCGTAGTGCACTTAAAATAATTATGACCATATCTGTTTGCTTGGTGCTTTGATAAACTGAACGCATATACATGGTACTATATTGTGATGTTATGAGCCAGGGGAAAAAAGAACTACCCTACCCAGCATGCAACAGGAGTGACGAGCATGCGCGGTAGCCCGGTATAGGTTGTGTCGCCATGACGGCATCTTGTATGTTGTGATATGCACGCTCTGAAAGCAAACGTTAAGAACTCAGCCAACACTCCTCGTCTGCATTATTGATAAATAGACGGACAACACATACTCCGCTGCTTCACAAAGCACAATATGTTAAATGTTTACTTTTACAGTTTTCTAATTCTTCCTTTCAGATTGAAAGCAGGACAAATCGCTGGAAGTGGGTATGTCTCAAGCTTCTTCCACTTGGTCCACTCCAAAGCGGGGTAAATAAATAATCTACATCATTTACTAGAATATTATATTACGTTTTGCACCTTTTCACTGTATTATAGTCCTTATTCCTTCAGTAAGAAATTGTATTTTGTCTCCTTTATGACAACTGCAAAGGGGAAGAAGTGGAAGCAGTTGAATGACACATGTTGCATTTTGTAACTGGCAACAAAGTACCAGGTAAAAAAGATTGTGAAGCCTGCCTCCATAAAGAACTAGTAGCTCTACAGGACAGAGATTGGCTTGCCATCAAGTACTACATCCATAACAGAATTATATTAAAAAAAGGGAAAAAAAATGTTTTCCCACATCTTCTGTGGTAGTTTGAGTATGTTACCAGCAATTAAAAAAGCAAAATAAACAGCAGGCGTTTTGTATTTATTCCAGATAATTCTTAGCGACAAAATCCACAAAAACAATTCAGTTACACTTAATCGACAATTACATTTTTACCCATGTTTCTTTTAAACTCTTCTTGGTTTTAGATTACAGTAGCATGGGATTGGGATTTTTTTTTAAAATGACAACACATCAACTAAACCAACTCAGGTGGTTTTGTTAAGTCTCTGATGTCATTAGCCTCATATGTCACATGAACCTGAAATCTTTAACACTCTGTGATGTCATGGTTGTCATATTTCACAAACTTGAAATCTTAAACACTCTGTGACGTCATGGTCATCATATGTCACCTAAACTTGAAATCTTAAACACTCTGTGACGTCATGGTCATCATATGTCACCTAAACTTGAAATCTTAAACACTCTGTGACGTCATGGTCGTCATATGTCACATAAACTTGAAATCTTAAACACTCTGGTCTTCATTTGTCACCTAAACCTGACAAGTCCTCATATGTACCATAAAAATCAGGTTCAGAAAAAAACAAAAGAGTTGCAAAAATCTCAATAGACCACTGTGTTTCTAAAATTCTGGTTCACTAACCGTCTGAGTCCCAGGCCTGTAGGACCATTGGAAAGGCATGTCCCCATATGTCACGTTTTTGTCATAAGTCCTCATATGTCACCCAAACACGTATGTGTGTGTGTGTGTGTGTGTGTGTGTGTGTGTGTGTGTGTGTGTGTGTGTGTGCGTGCGTGTCCGAGTGAACCTCGGAGCCAATTATACTGATGTGTGCGCCAACGCACCAAGCGTCATGTTAATTGTATTTATTTGATTTTATTTTGGGTTGAAGATGAATTTTTAAAGTGTTTTTAAATCTCGTTCGCGACCCATCACTAGGGAGGAGGGTGGAGTGGTGAGGAGCACTGCGCTGCACTCACATTTTTTTTAAAATCAGAGTGATTCGCTTAATTTGGTGAAGTATCGATACCATCATGCCAGTATCGATACGATACCGCTACTCACCAAGTATCGATACTATCGATACTTGGTATCGATACTATCGATACTTGGTATCGATGCGCCCAGCCCTAGTATAGACCAGTGGTCGGCAACCCAAAATGTTGAAAGAGCCATATTGGACCAAAAATACAAAAACAAATCTGTCTGGAGCCGCAAACAATTAAAAGCCATATTACATACAGATAGTGTGTCATGAGATATAAATTGAATTAAGAGGACTTAAAGGAAACTAAATGAGCTCAAATATATCAACAAATGTGGCATAATGATGTCATATGTACATATAGCTGGCCTAAATAGCTTGTTAGCATCGATTAGCTTGCAGTCATGCAGGGACCAAATATGTCTGATTAGCACTCCACACAAGACAGTAACATCAACAAAACTCAACTTTGTGCATTCACGCACAACGTTAAAAGTTTGGTGGACATAATGAGACGGAAAAAGAAGTGTCATAAAACACGTCTTAGAAAGTCGGAAAAAGTTGTATATGTAAACAAACCACGGTGAGTTCAAGGACCGCCAAAATTAGTAGGACAAAACGGCGCTTGCCAAATACTCGAATCAGTGAAGCATGGTTAATACAAACAGTGTGCTTTATAACAATTAGGGAGGTTTGTGTCATGTTTGTCCATCTGCAGAAACAATATTAAAACAAAACATGTATTTTTCCCCCTCATTTTTTTTCCATTTTTCATACATTTTTGAAAAAGTTCCTGAGAGCCACTGGGGCGGCGCTAAAGTGCCGCATGCGGCTCTAGAGCCGCGGGTTGCCGACCCCCGGTATAGACGATATACAACAGGGGTAGGGAACCTATGGCTCTTTTGATGACTGCATCTGGCTCTCTGATAAATCTGAGCTGACGTTGCTTAACACGATAAGTAATAAATAATTCCACTTGTAAGCACAGTGTTACAAATAACGTTCAAAATATAAAACATTCTCATGCATTTTTAATCCATCCACCTGTTTTCTACCGCACCTGTTCAAGAAGTTGCGTTAATGGTAAGAAGTTATTCATTTATTATTGGTTAAGTGGGGCTTGCCCTCCTGGGGCTTCTTCAGACCCCCAAGCACAGACATGAGAGCCTGTTTCAGGGTTACAATATTGTTTTATTTTTCAAAAAGTCTCTCAGTTGCTTTCCAACAATAGTTTTTCCAGCCCCAACCCAGTCTCTCCTCCTGGCTGCTGCTTATAACAGAGCGACAGGTGATTAGATAACAAGGCCCAGGTGGGCCATCTTCGCACCTGTCACTGCAGGCCCGCAGGCCACGCCCCCTCCACAGTTAGATTCAGAATAACAATGTTATTACAAAGAATAAGAGACCTATTATACTCTAGAAATGTTTGTCTTAAAAATGCACGTGTTTAGTTGTGTTCAGTGTTAAAAAAAAAAAATTATATGGCTCTTACAGAAATATATTTTAAAATATTTGGCTTTTTGGCTCTCTCAGCCAAAAAGGTTCCTGACCCCTGATATACAATATCAATCCAACTCATTTGGTGGACAATTTTGACAGCGTTACATCTCTAGTGAACATATGGAGAAGCAGGCTTTGATGTCCCAAAGAAAGTTGGAAAGGAAGGACGGCATTAGGGACATGTTAGGTTGGAGGTTAGGGGACTAACAATTCCTCTCATCTACTATGATTGCAATTCATTTGAGTTCCATCACGGGGATCAGCTGATAGTGTGTTTGCATGCAGATAACAATGCACAGGATCAAATCTAGGGAATTTTGGGCATAAGCATCAAAGTGTGAATAGTAGGGGTGTAACGGTACGTGTATTTGTATTGAACCGTTTCGGTACGGAGGTTTTAGTTCGGTTCGGAGGTGTACCGAACGAGTTTCCACACGGACATTTTAAGTAGCGTACCGCACGTTGTGTAAACATTGCACACCGAAACACAACACAAGGCATGCTAGCAGCGATCGGGCTAGGATAGACCGACCATACCTCCTTTTTACACCGGACATGTCCTTTTTTGCAGGGCTGTCCGGGGGGAGTTTCTTAAATGCCTCAAATGTACGGCATTTTGAGTTAGGGTTGCATGTATTTTCAATGGACATTCGAGGTTAAGAAGGGTTAAAAACCAAACAAATTGTGCACGCAGCAGCAGCATTGGTGAGGGAGGGGCAGAGACAGAGAGAGCAAGAGACTTATGATAAACGCGCATGCGTCGCCAGGCTCTGCTTTTTATCCATAGATTTATAAGATTTGATTTTTATTATCTATAGCAGGGCTGTCAGAAGTGCACCCTGGAGGCCTTTTGCGGCCCCCAACTAATGTTTTAAAGGCCCACGGCATATTCTAAAAATACTATAAAAATAAACAAAAACATAACGAAAGTGAAATAAAAAAGCTTGAAAGTTAAATGTAAATTTGAAAAAGTTGCAATGTTGACTAATAAAACAAAGCTGTTTTTTTTTCCTTTCAAACTGTCATTGCTCTAAACATAATATTGAATCAAAATCAATGTTTTTATGAATTATTGATCTATCCAAGGTTCCCATTACTTCACATCAAATATTCCATTAAGAAAAATATTTTTGGTGGAAGATTTTGCAAATTTGGTAAATAAATAACCCAAAAAATGATATTTTGTTGTTTTCTTACTGTACCGAAAATGAACCGTGACCTCTAAACTAGGGATGCACCGAAATGAAAATTTGTGGCCGAAGCCGAATAAAATTTAAACGCTTGGCCGAAGGCCGAATACCGAATAATGAATGCAGTTTTTCACAATTTTTTTAATATTGCATAAATAGCCTAGAATAAATATTTAGACATGTTTTTCATCCATCCATCCATTTTCTACCGCTTATTCCCTTTTGGGGTCGCGGGGGGGCGCTGGCGCCTATCTCAGCTACATTCGGGCGGAAGGTGGGGTACACCCTGGACAAGTCGCCACCTCATCGCAGGGCCAACACAGATAGACAGACAACATTCACACACTAGGGCCAATTTAGTGTTGCCAATCAACCTATCCCCAGGTGCATGTCTTTGGAAGTGGGAGGAAGCCGGAGTACCCGGAGGGAACCCACGCATTCACGGGGAGAACATGCAAACTCCACACAGAAAGATCCCGAGCCTGGATTTGAACCCAGGACTGCAGGACCTTTGTATTGTGAGGCAGACGCACTAACCCCTCTGCCACCAAAGTAATTTTTTTATTGAATATTGACTTTTTTTTAATATTCCAGTTGCCTTTGCTTTTCAAAAAAAGCACAAAGTTTTTCATTTATATTAGGCCTTCAGACAAAACATGCATTCCAGAAAAATATAAAGTGCGTTAAAGTGGATAAACCAACAACAAATGAATTATTGTCCTTTTGGCAAAAGTCTGCTTAGCCACAGTAGATATGCTAATAATGTAAACAGAAGGCTCAAGTACATCTCAATTAAGTGTGTGCTTGTAACCTCATACACTTATACAGGTAGCCTACACAACAGGCTAATCATGTAAACAGACGCCCCACTAAATCTCAAAAAGTGTGTGCTTGTAACCTCATACACTTATACAGGTACACAACATATCCCGACGTCACCGCGTCACTGCACGTTGGTTGATTGCGTCACCGCGTCAAAACATTGCGTCACACGCCACTATTCGGCCTTGTTTTTAACTCATTCCACCGAAGGCCGAATGTGGCTTTTTTTGCCATATTCGGCCGAATATATTCAGTTACCGATTAATCGGTGCATCCCTATTCTAAACCGAGGTACGTACCAAACCGAAATTTTTGTGTGCCGTTACACCCCTAGTGAATAGAGATCATTGTTTTGAGACTTTGGTCTAATACCTGAGCGTGGAGTATGCCAAGGGAAAAATTTGCTTTACTGTAGACTTATTTTTGTCATGGACATTGCAAAATTCCAGTAAATATAGATGCTGGGGATAGGTTGATTGGCAACACTAAATGGTCCCTAGTGTGTGAATGTGAGTGTGAATCTGTGTTGGTACTGTGATGAGGGGGCGAATGCAGAATGCAGCTGGGATAGGTAGGCTCTTGCACCCCCATGAGCCTCAAGCAGTAGAAAATGGATGGATAGTGATTTTCGGAGGGAGGGTAAAGTAAAATGGATTTTACCATATCATTGAATCATGTTTTTTAATGAGATGGAAAGTTTTCTCTCTGAATATTCTGAATTTAGCTAGTGTTTGAGATTACTGCCAGTGAGGATCATTACGACATTGATGTAAATCAAAACCCCATAGTATTCTTCAAACAGAAAAAGTTTGTTATTTTGACATATTTGGATCATCTATTAGTTCATAATCTTGCTAAACTTTAATTATCCACAAGGGAAATTGTTCCACACAGTACCTCAGTTACAATGATGGAAAGTGTACGGATGGAAAGGACAATACAAGTATAAATAGACTAAATATAGCGATATAAAATATAACGTACATACAGTATGTACGTAATATTTACATTATATATGTGAAGTGAAGTGATAATATTTATATAGCGCTTTTCTCTAGTGACTCAAAGCGCTTTACATAGTGAAACCCAATATCTAAGTTACATTTTTAAACCAGTGTGGGTGGCACTGGGAGCAGGTGGGTAAAGTGTCTTGCCCAAGGACACAACGGCAGTGACTAGGATGGCAGATGCGGTGTTTGAACCTGCAACCCTCAAGTTGCTGGCACGGCCACTCTACCAACTGAGCTGTACTGTAGAGTATATTTTCTATACTGATATATTATATTGTGTCTATATCATATATACAATATATAACAATTACCATGTACAATATTACAGTATATGTGACAGCTGCAGCATAAAATAGAGAATACATTTAGCAGAAAATAGACATCAAACAAAGAGAAGTAGCTAACATGTTTGGTGTCCGGTAGTAGACAGATATCATCTATTGCTGTATGGCCAGTGATTATACAGCTGGATGGAGTGGGGAATGAAGGAGTTCTTGAATCGTTAAGTGCGGGAAGGAAGCTGAAGGAGCCTGTTGGAGTATGAACTCCGCTGTCCCGCAATTGTCTGGTGGAGTGGGTGGGCAGGATTGTCCATGATGACCAGCAGTTTGTCCAGTGTCCTCCTGTCCCTCACTGACACAAACGCTTCCAACTGCTTGCCAATATTTTGGCCAGCTTTCTGGATCAGTTTGTCAATCCGGTTTAAGTCTCTTTTGCTGGTGCTACTGCCCCAACAAACCACTGCAAAGTGCAGGGCACTGGCCACAAAAGAATGATAAAATATCTCCAACACACATTAAAGGACTTAGGCTTCCTCAGGAAAAAGAGTCTGCTCTTGCCCTTCTTGTAAACAGCTTTGCAGTTGTCCTTCCAGTCCAGTTTGCTGTTCAAGTGGACTTCCAGGTACTTGTACTTCCCCACTACTGCCACCTCCTGACCCTGGATCTTGATGGGGTCCATCGGGGTCATTCTCTTCCTGAAGTCGATGACCAGCTCCTTGGTGTTGTCCACATTAAGGACCAGATGGTTCGCCTGAGACTACTCCACAAAGTCAGTGATCGGTGTTCAGTACTCCAATTCCTGTCCCTCTCTGATACATCCGACCACAGCAGAGTCGTCAGAGTATTTCTGCCGGTGGCAGGACCTGGAACTGTACTGGAAGTCTGAGGTGTACAGGGGGAACAGGAAATGAGACAGGACAGTCCCCTGTGGAGCACCTACACCACTGACCACAGTATCTGACAGGGAGCTCCCCAGTCGCACAAACTGGGGCCTGTCAGACAAGTAATCAGTGATCCAGAAGACAATGGATGAACTGACACCCATCCTGAGCAACTTGTCACTCATTAGAATTGGCTGAATGGTGTTAAAGGCACTGGAGAAATCAAAGAACAAGATCCTCTCGGTGCCCTTCCCACCATCCAGGTGAGATGAGCATGATGCAGCAGGTAGATAACAGCATCATCCACTCCTATATGGGGCTGATATGCAAACTGTAGAGGATCCAGGGAAGGAGCCACCAGGGGTCTTGGCTGATCCAGCACAAGTCTCTCGAGGACTTTTATGACATGGGACGTCAGGGCAACAGGTCTGAAGTCATTCAAGCCCGATGGGATGGGTTTCTTGGGCACTGGCAGTATGCAGGATGTTTTCCATAGCGCTGGTATCCGTTCTAACTTCAGACTCAGGTTGAAGATGAAATGCAGGATCTCTGTTAGCTGAGCAGCACAAGTCTTCAGGACCCAGGGCTTGAGTCGGTCAGGGCCTGCTGACTTGGCTGGATTGACTCTCTCCAGCTGTCGTCTCACATGTCCAGGTCTCAGACACACCGGGCTGGCTTTCAAAGTAGGGGTGGAAGTGGGGGATAAGAAACAGAGGTGGCAGGTACCAGACAAGGAATTTGTGTAGAGATGTTCAGGGGAGGTGTGAGGACAGGAGTAGTGGGGGGTGGGCCAGTGGGGGGTGCATTGCTAAATCTATTGAAAAACAAATTCGGCTCATTGGCTCTATCTACACCCCCATCCAGCAGTTTGGCTGTTGTTGAAGCCTGTGATGGTTTTCATGCCCTTCCACACATCACATGTTGGAGTCTAGCCTCTCACTTCCTTCTGTAGGCATCTTTTCCATATGAATTAGTCATTAATTCCGGTGTTTGGGCAAGAATACATTTTGCCGACGACAAAAAGTAAAAAAAAAAAGACGAAGATGGATGTCTATTGCTGGTTGCCATCTGTCACCCTCAGACCGAGGAATGACAATAATCGCATATACCAGACCTGGGTATTTATTTTGGGGGGGGGGGGGGCAAATTTAGAGAAAAATGTCTAAAAAAATGTTTCGGGGCCAGTATGACTATTTGAAGGAACACTTATATAAAACCTCACAAACATGTCTGATTGAATGCTAAAAATGTTATGACAGACCACCTTCAAAAAAGGAATACAATTTGACATTTTTATACTGAATGAGACACCCAGAATGTTCATGAAACTAAAGGTTATACAACATTAACTATGAAGGATAAAACACTGAATCTTGACAACATATGAAGGTCACACCCCCTCTCTGTCCACATATTTTACAATCAAGTGAAAACACAACGAAAATGGAAGAAACAGTGAAATATGAAGATGAAGGGTCAAATAAACCCACCTACAATGTGATATATGTGATACATCACTCTACTTTACAACTTTGTTGTAAAAATCTCCTTCCACATCTGTCCCTGACACCCACATTTCACACTCTGTGGATTCTCTGCTTTGTGCCTCGTCTGACCTGCTGTGATTTACATCAGTGACTTACATCATCATAGTAACTCATTACGTCACCATGGTAACTAATTAGATGACCATAGAAACTTTACGACCACGGTAACTCATTACATGCCCATAGTAACTCATTACATGACCAAAGTAACTCATTAGATGATCATAAAAACTAATTAGATGATAATTAGATATATGATACCCGGGCACGGCACCGCTGCTGCCCACTGCTCCCCTCACTTCCCAGGGGGTGATCAAGGGGATGGGTCAAATGCAGAGGACACTTTTCACCACACCTAGTCTGTGTGTGTGTGTGACAATCATTGGTACTTTAACTTAACCAAAGTAATTCATTAGATGAACCAAGTAAGTAATTAGATGACCATAGTAACTAGTTAGATGACCATCGTAACTAATTAGATGACCATAGTAACTAATTAGATGACCATAGTAACTAATTAGATGACCATCGTATGTAAGTAGATGACCATAGTAATTAGATGACCATCATAACTAATTATATGACCATAGTAACTAATTAAAAGACCATAGTAACTAATTAGATGACCACAGTAAGTAATTAGATGACCATAGTAAGTAATTAGATGACCATAGTAAGTAATTAGATGAGCATAGTAAGTAATTACATTAGCATAGTAAGTAATTAGATGACCATAGTAACTAATTAGATGAGCATAGTAAGTAATTAGATGAGCATAGTAAGTAATTAGATGAGCATAGTAAGTAATTAGATAAATATAGTAAATAATTAGATAAGCGTAGTAAGTAATTAGATGAGCATATTAAGTAATTACATTAGCATAGTAAGTAATTAGATGACCATAGTAACTAATTAGATGAGCATAGTAAGTAATTACATGAGCATAGTAATTAGATGAGCATAGTAAGTAATTAGATGAGCATAGTAAGTAATCACATTAGCATAGTAAGTAATTAGATGACCATAGTAACTAATTAGATGAGCATAGTAACTAATTAGATGAGCATAGTAACTAATTAGATGAGCATAGTAACTAATTAGATGAGCATAGTAAGTAATTAGATGAGCATAGTAAGTAATTAGATAAATATAGTAAATAATTAGATAAGCATAGTAAGTAATTAGATGAGCATAGTAATTACATTAGCATAGTAAATAATTAGATGACCATAGTAACTAATTACATGAGCATAGTAATTAGATGAGCATAGTAAGTAATTACATTAGCATAGTAAGTAATTAGATGACCATAGTAACTAATTAGATGAGCATAGTAACTAATTAGATGAGCATAGTAAGTAATTAAATGAGCATAGTAAGTAATTAGATGAGTATAGTAAGTAATTAGATGAGCATAGTAAGTAATTAGATGAGCATAGTAAGTAATTAGATGAGTATAGTAAGTAATTAGATGAGCATAGTAAGTAATTAGATAAATATAGTAAATAATTAGATAAGCATAGTAAGTAATTAGATGAGCATAGTAAATAATTAGATAAATATAGTAAATAATTAGATAAGCATAGTAAGTAATTAGATGAGCATAGTAAGTAATTACATTAGCATAGTAAATAATTAGATGACCATAGTAACTAATTACATGAGCATAGTAATTAGATGAGCATAGTAAGTAATTACATTAGCATAGTAAGTAATTAGATGACCATAGTAACTAATTAGATGAGCATAGTAACTAATTAGATGAGCATAGTAAGTAATTAGATGAGCATAGTAAGTAATTAGATGAGTATAGTAAGTAATTAGATGAGCATAGTAACATGTGTACCGTCCATAAATGCAGATTCCAACCATTGAGATACTTTGATCATTGAAAAGCTTAACGAGCCCCATGGCCTTAGTTTGCCCAGGTCTGAGTTAGATGAATCAGGCAGTGAACATGACCTTTGACCCTAAGGGTCATGATGAGGTGGTACAGGAAGGAGAGAGGAGACTGACTGCTGTCACTCTTAAATATATCCTTGCCGAAGTTGAAGGTGTTACCAAGTTGTGCTCCTGCATGAATAGTTAAATATATATAATAATTATTCAATATTATTGTGTTCTTTACATTTTGATTGTGCAGCCAAATAGGTAATTAGATGACCATAGTAAGTATAGTTGAAGACTATACTAAGGTGATTATAAAAGATGAGTGCACATCATAATGGCAGCTACATTTTACATCTTAAACATATAAAACTATTATTTGAGAATGTCCGACGGGCCAGATTGAAAAGCTTAATGGTCCCCATGTGGCCCCCGGGCCTTCATTTGCCCAGGTCTGACATAGATACTAGGTCTGGGCGATGTGGCTGAAAACTGTATCATGATATAAATGTTTTAAATCAGTCGATATCAAAATAAGGACCGGAAATTCTTTATTTAAAATTCAACCTTCCTCTGATTATGATCCCCACAACTATGAAGGCCGAAAGGAAAGCAAATGTCAACACAACCATGGACATTTTCTTTGTCGCCCAGCCCAAATAGACCTCATCAGACAGATGCTTTTCTAAATGTTTCTCCCAATTGAACTTTGTCATCTGTTCTACAGAGAAGAGGATGGTGAGCAGGAGGACAAAGCCATCTGGTACTACAGCACCAAGGTAAGTCCATCATGTCTCACTTCTCTTCACATACATTATATTACTGGTACGTGTGCAGTCACCAAAAATGCAATTTTTTTTTGACAATTTTAGTCCCTGAATAGGGCTGTACAGTGTGGCCTCATGGTTATCATGGTGGTCACTTTCAGGAGGTAGAGGTAGGCTGAAAAGTGTATGACCATCTAAGTGTTTAATATCGGTCGATATTGCGTTATGTGGGTTTGTATAAAGCCTTAGGGAGTTGAACCGCCCCTGCCTTACATAGTTCCGGGTCACCCTTGGGCAAGGTGTAGCACCCGAATGTCAAGAGTGATTGGGGCAAAGGTGATGTATTACAGATCTCCAGGTTGTTGTCTAGAGTGATTGGTGCTAAGGTGATGTATTACAGATCTCCAGGTTGTTGTCAAGAGTAATTGGGGCAAAGGTGATGTATTACAGATCTCCAGGTTGTTGTCTGGAGTGATTGGGGCAAAGGTGATGTATTACAGATCTCCAGGTTGTTGTCTAGAGTGATTAGTGCTAAGGTGATGTATTACAGATCTCCAGGTTGTTGTCAAGAGTAATTGGGGCAAAGGTGATGTATTACAGATCTCCAGGTTGTTGTCTGGAGTGATTGGGGCTAAGGTGATGTATTACAGATCTCCAGGTTGTTGTCAAGAGTGATTGGGGCTAAGTTGATGTATTACAGATCTCCAGGTTGTTTAGAGTGATTGGTGCTAAGGTGATGTATTACAGATCTCCAGGTTGTTGTCTAGACTGATTGGTGCTAAGGTGATGTATTACAGATCTCCAGGTTGTTGTCAAGAGTGATTGGGGCTAAGGTGATGTATTACAGATCTCCAGGTTGTTGTCTAGAGTGATTGGGGCTAAGGTGATGTATTACAGATCTCCAGGTTGTTCTGTAGAGTGATTGGGGCTAAGGTGATGTATTACAGATCTCCAGGTTGTTGTCTAGAGTGATTGGGGCTAAGGTGATGTATTACAGATCTCCAGGTTGTTCACTAGAGTGATTGGGGCTAAGGTGATGTATTACAGATCTCCAGGTTGTTGTCAAGAGTGATTGGGCTAAGGTGATGTATTACAGATCTCCAGGTTGTTGTCTAGAGTGATTGGGGCTAAGGTGATGTATTACAGATCTCCAGGTTGTTCTCTAGAGTGATTGGGGCTAAGGTGATGTATTACAGATCTCCAGGTTGTTGTCTAGAGTGATTGGGGCTAAGGTGATGTATTACAGATCTCCAGGTTGTTGTCTAGAGTGATTGGGGCTAAGGTGATGTATTACAGATCTCCAGGTTGTTGTCAAGAGTGATTGGGGCTAAGGTGATGTATTACAGATCTCCAGGTTGTTGTCTAGAGTGATTGGAGCTAAGGTGATGTATTACAGATCTCCAGGTTGTTGTCAAGAGTAATTGGGGCAAAGGTGCTGTATTACAGATCTCCAGGTTGTTCACGAGAGTGATTGGGGCTAAGGTGATGTATTACAGATCTCCAGGTTGTTGTCAAGAGTGATTGGGGCTAAGGTGATGTATTACAGATCTCCAGGTTGTTCACGAGAGTGATTGGGGCTAAGGTGATGTATTACAGATCTCCAAGTTGTTGTCAAGAGTGATTGGGGCTAAGGTGATGTATTACAGATCTCCAGGTTGTTGTCTAGAGTGATTGGGGCTAAGGTGATGTATTACAGATCTCCAGGTTGTTGTCAAGAGTGATTGGGGCTAAGGTGATGTATTACAGATCTCCAGGTTGTTGTCTAGAGTGATTGGGGCTAAGGTGATGTATTACAGATCTCCAGGTTGTTGTCAAGAGTAATTGGGGCAAAGGTGATGTATTACAGATCTCCAGGTTGTTGTCTGGAGTGATTGGGGCTAAGGTGATGTATTACAGATCTCCAGGTTGTTGTCAAGAGTGATTGGGGCAAAGGTGATGTATTACAGATTTCCAGGTTGTTGTCAAGAGTGATTGGGGCTAACGTGATGTATTACAGATCTCCAGGTTGTTCTCTAAAGAGGTTGGGGCTAAGGTGATGTATTACAGATCTCCAGGTTGTTGTCTAGAGTGATTGGGGCTAAGGTGATGTATTACAGATCTCCAGGTTGTTGTCTAGACTGATTGGTGGTAAGGTGATGTATTACAGATCTCCAGGTTGTTGTCAAGAGTAATTGGGGCAAAGGTGCTGTATTACAGATCTCCAGGTTGTTGTCAAGAGTGATTGGGGCTAAGGTGATGTATTACAGATCTCCAGGTTGTTGTCTAGAGTGATTGGGGCTAAGGTGATGTATTACAGATCTCCAGGTTGTTCTCTAGAGTTATTGGGGCTAAGGTGATCTATTAGAGATCTCCAGGTTGTTGTCTAGAGTGATTGGGGCTAAGGTGATGTATTACAGATCTCCAGGTTGTTCTCTAGAGTGATTGGGGCTAAGGTGATGTATTACAGATATCCAGGTTGTTGTCTAGACTGATTGGTGCTAAGGTGATGTATTACAGATCTCCAGGTTGTTGTCAAGAGTGATTGGGGCTAAGGTGATGTATTACAGATCTCCAGGTTGTTCTCTAGAGTTATTGGGGCTAAGGTGATCTATTAGAGATCTCCAGGTTGTTGTCTAGAGTGATTGGGGCTAAGGTGATGTATTACAGATCTCCAGGTTGTTCTCTAGAGTGATTGGGGCTAAGGTGATGTATTACAGATATCCAGGTTGTTGTCTAGAGTGATTGGGGCTAAGGTGATGTATTACAGGTTTCCAGGTTGATGTCTAGAGTGATTGGGGCTAAGGTGATGTATTACAGATCTCTAGCGCCTTGGTCTGACTGCGGTCCGTTTGAATAAACCCAATAAACTGCCATACTGTCCAGGTGACTTTTCCTGTTTGATCAACTCCATGCAAATAATTAACCACGAGACACCTAACTTGATAGTTGATACTGTTGCCTGATTGGCTGTTGGTGTCATTCCCACTGATCAGTGATCACTTCCAAATTGCTCAGTTAGCGAGTGTCTTTGTACATGCAACCAACCTTGTTTCGCCACATCAGGTTTTTTTCTTACAGAGAATAAAATAGATGTATCGAACGTTTTATCAAACGCACTTTTTGTTAATATAGATTACGTGTCTATTGCGATGTATATTGATATCGTTTTATCACCCAGCCCTAGATCAAGTGTTCAAATCTTTATTGGAGCGTCCCTGTATAGAGTTTGCATGTTAGCAGATTAGGCTAATCGGAGACTCCATTGATTGATTGATTGATTGATTGAATCTTTTATTAGTACATTGCACAGTTCAGTACATATTCCGTACACTAAATGGTAACACCCCAATCCATTTTTCAACTTGTTTAAGTCTGGGTCCACGTAAATCAATTGATGGTACAAATATATACTATCAGCATACTACAGTCATCACACAGGTTAATCATCAGAGTATATACATTGAATTATTTACATTATTTACAATCTGGGGGGTGGGATGAGGAGCTTTGGTTGCTATCAGTACTTCAGTCATCAACAATTGCATCAACAGAGAAATGTGGACATTGAAACAGTGTAGGTCTTACTTAGTAGGATATGTACAGCCAGCAGAGAACATAGTGAGTTCACATAGCATAAGAACAAGTATATACATTAGGAATACATTTGATTATTTACATTAGGTTATTTACAACCTGGGGTGATGGGATGTGAAGGGGGGAGGGTGTTAGTAAAGTGTTGAAGTTGCCTGGAGGTGTTTTAGAGCGCTTTTGAAGGAGGATAGAGATGCACTTACTTTTACACCTGTTGGGAGTGCATTCCACATTGATGTGGCATAGAAGGAGAATGACTTAAGACCTTTGTTAGATGGGAATCTGGGTTTAACGTGGTTTGTGGAGCTCCCCCTGGTGTTGTGGTTATGGAAGTAGTTTGACATGTTCTTCGGTATCAGGGAGGTGTAGCTCCAAATAGTCCGTATTAAAGTAATCCTGATATTTTATTTTGCCATAACAGTTTAGTCCCACTTGGAACACATACTACTGTTAAGGAAATCATTCAAAAATGTCAATTCTGATTGTCCCTCACGCAAAGTCTCTTTGTCTCTCTTCTTGTGCCAGGTCCAGCTGGCTGAGCTCATTAACTGCTTGGATAAGGAATACTGGGAGGCCAACCTCTATGCCGCTCTTGAAGAAATCAGGGATGAGGTGCATGTTCACATGGACATCACAGAAGACCTCACCAACAAGGCTCGGGGCAACAATAGGTGTTTCCTCACCGTCGCCAACGGTAATGAGCTCCGACTTCATTCGCTTTTTCGTTAAATGACTAGTGTTCATAATCAAGCCATTGCTTTTGTTGACACCAGATCTTCAATACATTTTGTCTGACTGTCAGGTTAAACCTGTTGGCCAACTTTGCATTTGACATGAACAATACAGCGTCGTACTACATCCAGCCATGACTGGACTTGTGAATACAAGCTTTTGCTTCTCAAGATGACAAGCCAGAACAGAACCTGTCCATGTGTTCAATTTCAACCATAAGGCATGAAAAGAGGCGAAATAGGTACAATACCAACATTGGCCAATTGAGGACTGATAGAGAAGCAACTAAATTAAACTGAAACAATGAAAAAAAAACAGTTTAACCTTGAGAATCAACCCGTGTGTTTTTTCAGGGCTGATACCCGTTATTAGTTTGATTGATTGATTGAAACTTTTATTAGTAGATTGCACAGTACAGTACCGTATTTTTCGGACTATAAGTCAATGTTTTTTTCCTAGTTTGGCCGGGCGTGCGACGTATACGCCGGAGCGACTTATGTGTAAAATTATTAACACGTTACCGTAAAATCTAAAAAAATATTTTTTTATCTCATTCGCGTGAGCGACGAAGAAAATGTCAGCAATCGTCACACACACGTCAGCAATCGTCACTCACACGCCAACCAATAAGATTTCGGCGGGGGAGGGTCATGGCAGAGGTGCATTGTAGGTCATGATATGCTAACTGCTATATGCTATACGCTATAGGTGGGCGATATCGCAAATTTGGGTATCGATACCGATCCGATCCGATGCCGGCCAGTATCGCCAATACCAATACCGGAAGTGTCGTCATCTGATGATTGGTGGGGGGGCGGCTTCGGGGTATCGATACTTTTGAAAAACAAATTTGTACTTTTGCCTTTATTAATTGATTATGATAATAATACAACACAGGACAACGATTTAAGTAAAAAAATAAAATATTTCTTACAAAAGTAATATCAATAGCAATAAAGTAATGCAAATAAGGTGCAAACAACTACTGAACCTGGCTTGTCACCTCAAAACACACAAACACTTAAGGTAAATAACAAAACTCTAGTTATTGAACAAAGTTGTAAACATGAACACAAAACAAAAGAACTGAGAAATTCAAATAAAAAAGTAATAATATCAATTACAATAAAGTAAGTAGTGCAAATAAGGTGAAAACAAATACTGAACTTGGCTAGTCGCCTCACAACACACGAGAACTTAAGTCAAAAAGAAAACACTAGTTATTAAACAGTTTTAAAAATGAACACAAAACAAAAGAACTGAGAAATTCAAATAAAAAAGTAATAATATCAATTACAATAAAGTAAATAGTGCAAATAAGGTGAAAACAAATACTGAACTTGGCGAGTCGCCTCACAACACACAAGAACTTAAGTAAAAAAGAAAACACTAGTTAATAAACAGTTGTAAAAATGAACACAAAACAAAAGAACTGAGAAATTCTTATCATTATTTTAGTGCAATAAACGACTTTACAGTTTACAACCAAGACATTAAGTCGCACTGAAAACGCACGCGCGCGTGTGTGTGCGTGCGTGCGTGCGTGCGTGCGTGCGTGCGTGCGTGCGTGCGTGCGTGCGTGTGTGCGTGCGTGTCCGAGTGAACCTCTGATCGAATTATACTGATGTGTGTGCGCCAACGCACCAAGCGTCAAGTTAATTGTATTTATTTGATTTTATTTTATTTTGGATTGAAGATGAAATTTTAAAGTGTTTTTAAATCTCGTTCGCGACCCATCACTAGGGAGGAGGGTGAAGTGGCGAGGAGCGCTGCGCCGTGCTCACATTTTTTTTCAAATCGGAGTGATTCGCTTAATTTGGTGATGTATCGATACCGATACTCACCAAGTATCGATACTATCAATACTTGGTATCGATACGCCCAGCCCTACTATATGCTACTGCCGGAGCTATTAAAATGGATCACATCAACATTGGCAGTAACTTATAAAAACTGAGAAGGACTGAACTAAAAAGGCACCGTGAAGGAAATCATATACTGCAGATTACAAGATGGACGTAGTGAAATATGCAGCAGAGAACAGCAATCGAGCAGCAGAAAGAAAGGACGCTAGCGGGGCGCATATCAGAGGCGACACAGAGGAAGAAGATTTCATGGGATTTAGCGATTAGGAGTGAGAGATAGTTTGGTAAAGGTATAGCATGTTCTATATGTTATAGTTATATGAATGACTCTTACCATAATATGTTAGGTTGACATAGCAGTTGGTTATTTATGCCTCATATAACCTACACTTATTCAGCCTGTTGTTCACTATTCTTTATTTATTTTAAACTGCCTTTCAAATGTCTATTCTTGGTGTTGGGTTTTATCAAATACATTTCCCCAAAAAATGCGACTTATACTCCAGTGCGACTTATATATGTTTTTGGCCTTCTTTATTGTGCATTTTCGTCAGGTGCAACGTATACTCCGGAGCGACTTATACTCCGAAAAATACGGTACATATTCCGTACAATTGACCACTAAATGGTAACACCCGAATAAGTTTTTCAACGTGTTTAAGTCGGGGTTCCAGTAAATCAATTCAAGGTAAGGAGCCCAAGAACCGATATTCATTTGGGGTACAATGTATTTCAACATGAAACAGCTGGACAAGGCTCTAAGTTGCTTATTTAAACATCTTTCTTTTAGGAATTGTTGGACCAGTGTTTCAAGCGGCGCTAATGTTAAATTAGCAGTAAAAACCATCAGGGGGGTTTCACAAAGCTTTATTACGTGTGTCTCAGATTGGGATGTCACGCTATGAACGTCTCTTATCACAGTTATCATTCATATCGCGGTATTTTTAATTATGCTTAACATTTTCAAAAAGTGCTTACGCTGAAATCTTTTAACCAAGTTTTATTGAAAAAAAACATTCAAAATGATTTCCTTTGAAGGAAAAAACATTTTATAAGAACACCACTTGTACTCAAGTAGAAATTGAATGTGCACATGAAAACAACAAGAGCAAGATAAACAAAGTAATACGGCAGAAGCAAAATAACATAACTTTTTTTTAATGTGGAAATTGTGCAATATAGCACCTTAAGGACACAAGAGATGAACAAATAAAACATAAATGTAAGAATTTTGCAAGATGGCACCTGATGGCCACAAGACGTAACTGCACATAAAAATAGTGTGTTCATCATATATGAGATCTACAGTTGTGATCAAAATTATTCAACCCCCACACAATTTTGGTGTTTTAGCAAGTTGGACATTTATTCCATATTTTGTTTATATATCAAATAAAGATGCATTAAATAGACAACTGCAACTTGAATTACAACATTATATTTTGTAACATACCAAACAGTGTAATTTCTCTTAATATCTCATTGACAAAATGATTCAACCCCTTGAAGATCATAACTCTTAAGAACAGAATTTGAATAAAGTCTTTTTAATCAGGTGTTTAAAACACCTGTAGATGTGATTAGAACCATAACGAGCAACAATTAAACTGATTGAAAAAGACTGTGACGCTCAGCTTCTTGTAGATGGTCAATGGTGTATTTGCAACATGGTGAAGTCCAGGGAGTGGTCAAAGAAGTCAAGAGAGGAGGTAATTTCTCTTCATAAGAAAGATTATGGATATAAGAAAATAGCAAAGACATTACACATTCCAAGAGACGCAGTTGGGAGCTTAATTCGCAAGTTTAAAGCTAAAGGCACAATGGAAACACTACCTGGGGGTGGTAGAAAGAGGATGCTGTGTGCAACTGATGTCCGGTATTTGAAGCGTACAGTGGTGAAAAGCCCCCGGGTAACAGCTGAGGAACTAAAACACGGCCATTGCAGAGGGGGGAACGCAGGTTTCATCCCAGACAATAAGGCGCGCACTACGAGATGAAGGCCTCCATGCCAGAACTCCCAGGCGCACCCCACTTCTGACTACCAGGCACAAGATAAATAGACTCCAGAATGCCAAAAATCATCTGGACAAACCCCAAAGGTTTTGGGAAACTGTTCTATGGAGTGATGAGACAAAACTGGAATTCTTTGGGCCTATGAATCAACGTTATGTCTGGAGGAGAAAAAAATTAAGCTGACAAAGACAAGAACACTTTCCCTACTGTTCAGCATGGTGGGGGGTCAATCATGCTCTAGGGCTGTTTCTCTGCCTCAGGTACCGGGAATCTCCAGCGCGTTTAAGGCTTTATGAATTCTATTTCCTAGCAGGATATATTAGCTGCAAATGTCATGAAGTCAGTGAGGAAGTTGAGGCTTGGGAGACGTTGGACCTTCCAACAGGACAACGATCCCAAGCATACCTCCAAATCAACATCAGAGTGGTTGCAGAAGAAGGGCTGGAAGACTCTGGAGTGGCCTTCACAGTCGCCAGACCTAAATCCTCTAGAAAAGCTGTGGTGGGACTTGAAGAAGGCAGTTGCAGCACGCAAGCCCAAGAATATGAATGAACTGGAGGCCTTTGCCCAAGAGGAATGGGCTAAAATACCTGTAGATGCTTGCAAGAAGCTTGTGTATCACCTTTGAAGGATGTCATTACTGCCAAAGGGTGTTCTACTAAGTACTAAAGATGCATGGAACTAGGGGCTTGAATCATTTTGTCAATGAGATATTAAGAAAAATGTCCTTTTTTGCTATTTTGTAAAATACAGTGTTAGAATTTAAGTTGCAATTGTCTATTTGACACATCTTTATTTGATATGACTATAAACAAGGCATTGGAGAAGGCATTCGACCGTGTATGGGGTATCGGACTGTCTTATTGTGGCGGTCGCTCCCTGTATGATCAGTGCCAGAGCTTGGTCCGCATTGCCAGCAGTAAGTCGAACACATTTCCAGTGAGGGTTGGACTCCGCCAAGGCTGTCCTTTGTCACCGATTCTGTTCATAACTTTTATGGACAGAATTTCTAGGCGCAGTCAAGGCGTTGAGGGGTTCCGGTTTGGTGACCGCAGGATTAGGTCTCTGCTTTTTGCAGATGATGTGGTCCTGATGGCTTCATCTGGCCGGGATCTTCAGCTCTCACTGGATCGGTTCGCAGCCGAGTGTGAAGCGACCGGAATGAGAATCAGCACCTCCAAGTCCGAGTCCATGGTTCTCGCCCGGAAAAGGGTGGAGTGCCATCTCCGGGTTGGGGAGGAGACCCTGCCCCAAGTGGAGGAGTTCAAGTACCTAGGAGTCTTGTTCACGAGTGAGGGAAGAATGGATCGTGAGATGGACAGGCGGATCGGTGCGGCGTCTTCAGTAATGCGGACGTTGTACCGATCCGTTGTGGTGAAGAAGGAGCTGAGCCGGAAGGCAAAGCCCTCAATTTACCGGTCGATCTACGTTCCCATCCTCACCTATGGTCATGAGCTTTGGGTCATGACCGAAAGGATAAGATCACGGGTACAAGCGGCCGAAATGAGTTTCCTCCGCCGTGTGGCGGGGCTCTCCCTTAGAGATAGGGTGAGAAGCTCTGCCATCCGGGAGGAACTCAAAGTAAAGCCGCTGCTCCTCCACATGGAGAGGAGCCAGATGAGGTGGTTCGGGCATCTGGTCAGGATGCCACCCAAACGCCTCCCTAGGGAGGTGTTTAGGGCACGTCCAACCGGTAGGAGGCCACGGGGAAGACCCAGGACACGTTGGGAAGACTATGTCTCCCGGCTGGCCTGGGAACGCCTCGGGATCCCCCGGGAAGAGCTAGTCAAAGTGGCTGGGCAGAGGGAAGTCTGGGTTTCCCTACTTAGGCTGTTGCCCCCGCGACCCGACCTCGGATAAGCGGAAGAGGATGGATGGATGGATGGATACAAACAAAATACGGAATAAATGTCCAACTTGCTAAAACACCAAAATTGTGTGGGGGTTGAATCATTTTGATCACAACTGTAATCTTACATATAGGGCCGCACCATTATGGCCAAGTTAATCATTCAGATTTTTTTTTTTTTTTTCAAGTTGTGACAACGTTCACAACACAAGGCCTGCTGCGTGTTTCCTCACACTATTAACTCTCAGCTGTATTGAGAAAATGAAACCAACATCGCCTCCACGGTATACTTTTAGCGCTTGACAAATGCACCTGTTTCCAATATTGTCCACACCTGTAGTCATCTAATAACAGCGATGTGCTCTTGAACGCAAGCTGAGATTCCACGGAAATGAAGCGATGGAAAGGAAGTTCATCGAAGCACTCGGCTCCGTTTAGTCCAAGAGGAACTCTACGTAGCAAAGTCTATAGTTGCTGTGACTCCTTATACAGGAAGTAAGCAGTGTTGCCTAAAATGCGGTAACAAATTACGTTTTTTCTGTAATTAATAATTTATAAATTAATAACCAATAAATTAATAACCAATTATTAACCAGTGAGTCCTTGGTTCTTGCCCGAAAAAGTGTGGAGTGTCGTCCCCGAGTTGGGGAAGAGATCTTGCTTCATGTGGAGTAGTGCAAGTACCAGGAATGAGGGAAGAGTGGATGGTGAGATCAACAGCCAAATCGGTGTGGCGTCTTCAGTAATGCGGACGCTGTATCGATCCGTTGTGGTGAAGAAGAAGCTGAGCCGGAAGGAAAAGCTCTCAATTTACCAGTCCATCTACAATCTCATCCTCAACTACGGTCATGATCTTTGCATTATGACCGAAAGGACCAGATCATGGGTACAAGCGGCCCAAATGAGTTTGATCCGCAGGGTGGCAGGGTGAGAAGATCTGTCATCCGGGAGGAGCTCAAAGTAAATCTAAGCCAGATTAGGTAGTTCGGGCATTTGGTCATGATGCCACCCAAACGCCTCCCCAGGGAGGTGTTTAGGGCACGTTTGACTAGTAGGACGCTACAGGAAAACCCAGGATACGTTGGGAAGACTATGTCTCCCGGCTGGCCTGGGAACACCCCGGAAGGAGCTAGACAAGTGGCTGGGAAAAGGGAAGTCTAGGCTTCTCTGCTTAGGCTGCTGCCCCCGCGACCCCACCTCGCATAAGCAGAAGAAGATGGATGGATGGATGGCTATTAACCACTTAATATAAATGACTAACCGCCAGGAATTCTATCGCAGTTTATCATTGAATACTTAGTCTCAGAAGAGCATAAACATTTGCATCCCCTGGGAAGATTAGAACAAATATGAGATTTCTCTAAATCACGATAACACACTAGTCAATTCGATAACAGTTAATGGATTTACAACATAGTAAGGCTTCCTTGTGAAGAACCCTGGAATATTGCAAACATTTAAATCAAAACATTTCTAGGCTCCTTCACTTAGTTTATAGTTGAGACATTTTTCAAGCTGGCTGACATCATTTTTTCCTGGATGTTACAGAAAGTATGAGAATGTGTGAGATGCAGCCTGCTCCTCTTTACTTGTATTATAAGTCTCCTATTTTTTAAGATATTTACACAAAGTTGGATTTTTGGCAGTGATATATTTTCTGTTATCTTCATGTCCATCTGATGTTTTTTCATGGAATTATGGAACAAGAAACTTCTTTCATGAGCCCACGCTCCCTGCGTTGTGGAAGGAGGCTTGATCGCTGCAGTAGCGAAAACAAAACTTAACCAGGAAGACGTTGGGAGAGAAGAACTGGTTTTGTCGTCAAAAAATCGAACTTTTGACAGGGAAGCAGAAGAGAGTGTTCACTTTGATGGAAAGAAATAAAGAATAGGGAAGTCTTCTCATGCACGGCAAACGGACCATTCTACTTCATTAGTATATTTTTGATATACTAAATACTGGTATCATATGAGGACTGTATCTGCTGATCTGGTACTGTAAAAAAGATGCCAAATGTCGCTGGATTTCTAGTTCAAACGGGTCTGAAAATGATCAGTAAAAAGTCAGTCCCACTCAATCCTACCCCTTGTCCAGGTCTCAGCAATCACTGATTCATCAATAATGTTCCCCTCCTAGAGGAGATCCTGGAGCGTCTGCGGGCCAAGAAGGAAGAGGAGCTGCAGGAAATAAAGAAGCGGGCTGCTGAGGAGGCCCTCAAAGCTCGTCTGGAGCAGCTGAAGGATGAGGGGGAGCAGGTGGACGTGGCGAAAGACCACGACGATGCCAAGTTGAATGAAGGCGAGGGACATCAGGACGTCGACGTCAAAGAAGCAGTCGAGGTGAATGAGAAGGAGACGAATGGCGACGTCGAGGAAGAGGAGGAACATGTTGTCACTGCTGAAGGTAAGGGATTATGTATTAAAACCATTTAAAGTAGCATTTGTGTTGCATGTACTCCGCTCGGTCAGCAGAGGGAGCTGTAGTCTAAAGCATGTCAAAGAATGGCACTGCTGGACTCAGTACAGCTGTGGCAATCAAAGCTGGAAGGTTCATACCACTTTAACATTTCATAGTAGAAAACGCATCATCCGAATGTGTTCCTGCGAGTGGCGACGATGTCCCGAATCTGAGCCACCCCAGCCAGGCGATGGAGGAGAACAGTAACAGCAGCAGGGGCCCTGAACTCCCTGACCTGGCCGACAAGTCCTCCCAGTCATCCCTGGCGAGCTTGGAAGACACAGGTCAGACAATCGCAAGATGAAGTGAAGTCATGTGTGCAAACAATGGACTGCTGTGTGCTGCAGGAGAGAGCAGAGATTCCACCAACGGGGAGATGGTGTGTCTCGGTAGTAAGAAGTCCGCTGCGACTCGCATGGTGACCCGGCTGAGGAACCCAGACAGCAAGCTGAGCCAGATGAAGAGCCAGCAGGTGGCTGCTGCCCTCCATGAAGCCAACAAGGGCTTCAAGGAGGGTAAAGAGGTGAGAGACACCACCCAAACATAGCTCCACTATATGTACTGTAAATGACAGGGTCCTTAAAGGGGAACATAATCACAATTTCAAAAGGGTTAAAAACAGTAAAAATCAGTTCCCAGTGGCTTGTTGTATTTTTTGAAGTTTTTTTACTTATTTTACCGGTCCCCGGATAGCCCTAAAAAAAGCTTTAAAGTGCTTGATTTTCGCTATTTGCGATGCGACTATCCATTTCCCTGTGATGTCATACAGTGCTGCCAATGTAAACAAACAATGGCAGATACCACAGCAAGATATAGCGACATTAGCTCGGATTCAGACTCGGATTTCAGCGGTTTAAGCAATTCAACAGATTACGCATGTATTGAAACGGATGGTTGGAGTATGAAAGTATTGAAGAAGAAACTGAAGCTATTGAGCGAATAGCTATTGACACTATTCATAGCCATAGCATGGCCGAATAGCTGCGTTAGCATCGCCGGTAAAATGTGCAAACCAAACGATCAGGACTTTCGCATCTTTTGACACTGGAGCAACTTAAATCCGTTGATTGGTAAGTGTTTGTTTCGCATTAAATGTGGGTGGAAGGAAACGTAATATAGTTGCAAATGCATCCGCAGGTTATCCATACATCTCTGTACCATGTCTGCTTTAGCACCGCCGGTAAATAGCATGTTAGCATCGATTAGCGTAGCAATTTAGCATCGATTAGCTGGCAGTCACCATCAACAAAACTCACCTTTGTGATTTCGTTGACTATCGTTGCAAATGGATCTGCAGGTTATCCATACATCTATGTGCCATGTCTGCTTTAGCACCGCTGGTAAATAGCATGTTAGCATCGATTAGCGTAGCATGTAAGCATCGATTAGCTGGCAGTCAACATCAACAAAACTCACCTTTGTGATGTAGTTGACTTTATCGTTGCAAATGCATCTGCAGGTTATCCATACATCTCTGTGCCATGTAAAATGTGGAGACACTTTGGTACATTCAATGGGGGTCTGGCGGCTGGCACATTCAATGGGGTCTGGCGGAAGACACTTTGGCATCTTCGGGCCAGTGGTGCAACTTGAATCCCTCCCTGTTAGTGTTGTTACACCCTCCGATAACACACCGACGAGGCATGATGTCTCCAAGGTTCCATAAAATAGTCGAAAAAACGGAAAATAACAGAGCTGAGACCCGGTGTTTGTAATGTGTTGAAAATGAAAATGGCGGCTGTGTTACCTCGGAGACGTCACATTCTGACGTCATCGCAAAAAGAGCGATAAACAGAAAGGCGTTTAATTCGTCAAAATTCACCCATTTAGAGTTCGGAAATCGGTTAAAAAAATATATGGTCTTTTTTCTGCACCATCAAAGTATATATTGACGCTTACATAGGTCTGCTGATAATGTTCCCCTTTAAGCCTTATCTACGTCCTTTGTAAAGAGGACAATCACATACTAGCCAACTTTAGTAAGGATTTGGAGTGCATGAGATAGTGCCATGGAAAAGGTCTCTTTCTTTGACCACATGGTAACTTATTAAGCAGTATATTGCACAGCACAACGAAACCAATGTTGTAATAGCAGTCAGGTGCAAAAGGCTTATCAAGGTGCCAGGTGGCTTAACCATGAGATGTTCCAAAACGAAGTCATAAAATAAAATAAGTTTGAATATTTCTCTTTTGGTTTATGCTTTCTATGTGATTTTGGTGTGGTTCCCTGTATATTTTGATCATTTTCATGGTCAAAGTCGCGGAAATTCCATGTTTCCTGATCAAAACAATGCAGCAGATGAAAAGTGAGGCAGATACAGGTGGTGCCTCCACGGCTACACACAGTGTGTATTGGCCGTGCATGCAAGGGGGCGCATGCTTGTTGCCACGGGGAAAAAGGTAGGGGGCGATATATTGTCAACTTGCAGTTGAATGCCCCAGCAGTACTCTGACTTGCCACACTGGGAGAAGTGGGGGCGCTCAAGCTAGCAGACACAGGTCTCTCCAGCATGTTTTTCTTGTCTTTTTTTAAAAACTGTATTTATAACAAACATGGAATTTTTATGAGAGTAAGCCAGCGTTTGTGGGTGTTTTTGTCAGATGCAAAAATAATGTTTAATTTTTTGGAATGAAATGAATGTTTCTGCCAATATGGAGGATTACATACTGTATCCAAGATTAAATACTTCTCTAAACTGGACTTTAAGACAAAATAAAAGCGATCATACAAAGTAGGTTTTCATGGAAGATAGCTATTGCTGCTTCAAATAAAAATACAGAAAGGTAATATACACTCACAATACTTGATTTATTTTGTTAAAAGCAAATGGGACCAAAAAGTATTTAATAACAACTTTGTCAAATAGTTTTTGGACCCATTTTTCATACCATAATATCATTATGATAACGTTTTTATGAAAGAGAATAACTCCCTTTTTTTTCTGTAATTCTAATGTGCAACCTAAATCAATGACAAGAGCTGCACATATGACTTGAGTAAAAAAGAAAAAAATGTATGCCTCACCTGGTGTTTTTTTCACCGCAAGACACAGACTTTTGCACCACTTGTGGCAGTAAACAAATAATGATAAATGGGTTGTACTTGTATAGCGCTTTTCTACCTTCAAGGTACTCAAAGCGCTTTGACACTACTTCCACATTTACCCATTCACACACACATTCACACACTGATGGCGGGAGCTGCCATGCAAGGCGCTAACCAGCACCCATCAGGAGCAAGGGTGAAGTGTCTTGCTCAGGACACAACGGAAGTGACGAGGTTGGTACTAGGTGGGGATTGAACCAGGGACCCTCGGGTTGCGCACGGCCACTGCCCCACGCCGTCAGTAATGACAATATCAAACAAACGGAAGAAGTCTGGCGCTTAACTGGTGAAGCTGTATTTTCATTTTCACTTACATTTATTTAGGAAACAAATTATTACTATCAATGGATAATTATATGTAAATTTACTTTTGTACAGTTTTTTTGAGTCCCTCCTTTTGCGCTATATTTGATGGGCGTTTTTTTCCTAAGCCTTGTTAATAATATTTGTGATTGCCACTGGGTTTGTCCTGTTAAACTGTAAGTAGGTTAGATATAATAATTGAATATTACTAATTTAATGTTATATTTTGAGAGGGCTCCAGGCCCTTCTCTAGTGAATAGTTTGGTCCTGAGGTCAAAAAGCGCTGGTCTAGCACATACAGGTGTTTATTCCAAAGTAAATCAAAAGGCACTAATGAAAGGAATACAGTCTTTTATTAAAATGAACAAAACAAATGATGTAAAAAAAAAAAAAAAAAAACTAAACCACTGTCAGTGAGGGCAGCGCCAAAAAGACGTCAAAGGATCATTACCTTTTTTGAGAGCAGAGCTACACCTTCAAGATGAGGCAATGCTTCAATATCTGGCCAGTCCCACCGGTGCCGACAACGACCTGATAGGTTGATAGTCGGATCAGGCTCCTCCGAGTCGAATCTTGGACTGTATGATGACAGGCTGAGTGAATGCCGATGTTTTTTTGCACTCAGCACTTGTTAGAGACCCTCCCAGTTCTTTGCTTCTTTTAGAGCAGGTAGAAGACACCAATATTATTAGTTGATACTATTATTATATCATCAGCTGCATGATTGCTATGTTTCCTCCCTCTATAGATCCTCGTAGTAAATGCTCAAGGGGATGTGACCCGTGTCAGCACACGCAGCAAGGACGTGGTGATGAAGGGCATGATCTGTCACTTCTTCAAACTGGGCCAGGAGGGCAAGTATCGTGTGTATCACAACCAGTACAGCACAAATACCCTGGCCCTCAACAAGCACCAGCACAGAGAGGCAAGTAGAATTAGCTAGCTGCTTGTAGACCCGCCCATCATGTTCCTCGTGTTTGAAATGTTCTTTCATCAGGACCACGACAAAAAACGCCATCTCTCCCACAAGTTCTGTTTGACACCGGCAGGGGAGTTCAAGTGGAACGGGTCCATCCACGGTTCTAAGCTGATCACCATCTCTACACTGAGACTGACCATCATCCAGTTGGAAAACAACGTGCCTTCACCGTTCATGCACCCCAACTGGGCCTCACACAGGTGCCGTACACGTCTTGCCACTGGTGCTTCTTATCTCTCCTCGTCTCCATACCGACAGTACCAACATGTATTTTCATACTTCAATACTTTTCAAAATGAAGGGCACCACTAAAAAATGTCATTATTGTCTTTCATTTAAGATAAAATCTTACGATACATTGAACATATGTTTCTTAGTTCAATCAAAGAACAATTTTGTCATGAAATAAGATGGTGAACTGTTGTGATCTGTTGCCTGAATCATAGCTTGAAGTTTATTTAGGTTTTGAGTCATGTGTGGTTTAAGTTATATTTCAGCTCCCATGTTTTGGGTTTCTCGGCTGTCATGGGTACTGATTAGTGTTTGGGACGCTCACCTGTTCATGGGCACTAATCGGAGAGCTATTTAGTCCTGCCTTTTGGCCTCACTCAGTCTGGTGCTTTTGTTTGCGCGCATGCAACTCTTAGTTTATTCCTTGTGTTTCTTGCGTTAAGTTCCGCCTTAGTTTTTCATGTGTAGCTATCCTGTTAGCTTCCAGCGCTATGTGCACGCTTGTTTCGTTTGTTCCGGCCTGATTTATGACCTATACATCATACGCCGGTTGCTGCCGTTCCATCTGTGCCCCGGAAGAACAATCCGCGCATAACCACGCGACCCACCCGTTACATCCTAATCAATTTCTCTGATTGATTGATTGATTGAAACTTTTATTGGTAGATTGCACAGTTCAGTACATATTCCGTACAACTGACCACTAAATGGTAACACCCCAATAAGTTTTTCAACTTGTTTAAGTCGGGGTCCACGTAGTACCTAAGCAGAGGGGTTACAAAGTTTTCTATTAGTCTTCTGACATTTGCAGTAACATATAGTGTCATTTATCGTTCTATTATTTTGTCTAAATTATGAGGGACAAGCGGAACAAAATGTATTATTAACCTGCTTGTTCATTATACTGTTAATATGTGCTTATTTTCTGTTTTAACATGTTCTATCTACACTTCTGTTCAAATGTAATAATGACTTATTCTTCTCTTCTTTGGTACTTGACATTAGTTTTGGATGATACCACACATTTTGGTTTGGCTCCGATACCAAGTATTTACAGGATCATACATTGGTCACATTCAAAGTCCTCATGTTTCCAGGGACATATTTACTGACTTTATAAACAATAAAAAAAAAAGACAAAATATTTCTTGATTTAAAAAAAAATCTATATCTATTTAATCATTGTAATATCGACTATATATGGCTCTTGTACTTGGCATCGTTGCAGTCGTTGTATAGATTCTCCCATTTGTTTACATTCAGGAGCACTAGCCTGCTGTTGGTGGTTATCTATTGTATGTTTACTCTTCCCCGTACTGCAGGGTTAGTATTTGTGAGAAATATAGTTTATTTGTGGCCAAAACACTGGACGGACGTTAGCTGCTTGCTAACTATGACACATGCAGAGTGGTGCCTCAGTGTTTATATCTTCACCTTTAGTGTTCGTATTTAAGCCTTTCTCCCTATTCTGTCTCTTGTAAGTGCTCTGTGTGTGTGCGTGTTGACTAAGATTACCAGCGATGTCATCATGAAGATTTTCTTCAAAGGCAGTACAGTACCTTTTTAAATCAGTAGTACCGCGGTACTTTATGAGTACTGGGAAGCACATAAAAGAAAATGCGATGAGCAGAAAGTGTGTTGTTTTTGTAGGACCAATTGGATCAAAGCAGTTCAGATGTGCAGCAAGGCCAGAGAGTTTGCTCTGGCTTTGGCCATCCTGGAGTGTGCCATCAAGCCTGTGGCAACCATGCCGGTCTGGAAGGACTCACTCGGCCACACGAGGTACACACATCATCGCCTGTGTTTGCATGTCCAATTAAGATCCATGTTGTTGTATGGACAAAATCAGTAGGAATCTCATGGGTCCTTTTGGCGTCATTTCATTTCATATAAACCGCTTTCAGAGACTGAGTTTCAAATGAAAACATGGAGATACGACATTGAAGCAAGCATTCAGTGTGTAGCCAGTCGGGGCCACTTGAGCAGTGATCCTGAGCAGATGACTTCAAAAGGCCCACCCTCGCTGTGAGGACTAATATTTAGATTGTAGTACTACCACCCACTTATGCCTCTCAGCCACCGCTGCTTCAGCACAACGCCCCCTTTCAAGAAGCCATTGGCCAAAACTTCAAACCTTGGAGCTCAAAAATGTCTATGATCTTTCTGCCACCCCAAAAAAAAATGGTAGAGGTACTTTTGTAAATAATGTTTTTCCACTCTTACCGGAATCTTTCAAACATTGCTGTTCAAACTACATCTACAATAATAAAGTGTTTTCAAACAAAAACAGAGGGACAATACTATAAAACAAAAGTTGGGCATACTTATGTAGGCTTATAACTTAAAGAGCTGTATAGATATATTGGTAGGACATAATCACGGTTAGGTATGTACCTAAGCACAGTGTCTGTACAGTGAAGGAACAAAGTGCTTGAATATAACAACATTTACACTGCTTGCAGGTCATTTTGCAGTAAAACTGAGCAAATAAGAATTCAAATTAACAAAATATAAATACAAAAAAGACAGAGTTTACTTTTTTAAAGAAAAGTGCAACAATGCATCTGTATTATTTTATTTCTGGGATATCACCATCTCTTACTGCCTGTATGTAGTGCTACCTGACTAACTTTCCGCCTGTAGGCCTGTTACCTGTCTCTACTAGACAGTGCTGAGACACGGCTTTATTTTTATCCACTCATATTAGTCCATTCACCTATTTTAGCCAGAAGCCCGAGTGTTTCCAAACAGTGTACTTTAATGACAAAAAGAGGGTTTTCAACTTCTGGCTTCTCCTTGGCACTATCGCTATCCATGACAAGGGTACAAAAGTATGTGGACACAATGTGTCCATCACTTGAGGTGTACCATGTAGGTACGCCTTTGTATTGAAGTCCCAAATCCTTGATTCAAAAAAGTCCATTAGAAAGTGAGTATCAAGGTAATTGTGTCTTTCCAAGAAAAAATCCTAGTTTGTGAACCCGTTCTCAAACAGTCGCAATAAAAACTCTTCTGATTCTGATTTCGAACAGTCAAGCGTCATGTTGTGGGTTGCATGAGTGCTTGCTGCAGGCACTGCTTCATGTAGGGCAGGAGTCGGCAACCCGCGGCTCCGGAGCCGCATGCGGCTCTTTGATCACTCTGATGTGGCTCAGTTTCATACTTGCCGACCAACCCGATTTTTCCGAAAGTTTTTCGGGTTTCAGTGCCTCTCCCAGTAACATTGTCCAATTTTCACCCGGCCAAAAATATAGAGGGTGTGCCGTGACGGCAGCGCCTTTAATATTCTCTAAAACATGTCGTCGCGCCTGCTTTTCCACCGAGCTATCTGAGTGCCGGCCTATCACATGTAATATGCGGCCTCTGTAAAACACGGAAGTGACTGCAAGGCATACTTGTTCAATAGCCATACAGGTCACACTGAGGGTTGTGATATAAACAACTTTAACACTCTTACTAATATACGCCACACTGTGAAGTCACACCAAACAAGAATGACAAACACATTTTGGGAGAACATCCGCACTGTAACACAACATAAACACAACAGAACAAATACCCAGAATCCCATGCATCCCTACTCTTCTGAGGTACAATATACACCCCCGCTACCACCGACCCCGTCCACCTCAACCATCGCAAGGGGGGGTGTATAATATAGCTCGGAAGAGTTAGGGATGCATGGGATTCTGGGTATTTGTTCTGTTGTTTTTATGTTGGGTTACGGTGCGGATGTTCTCTCGAAATGTGTTTGTCATTCTTGTTTGGTGTGGGTTCACAGTGTGGCGCATATTAGTAAGAGTGTTAAAGTTGTTTGAACGGGCACCTTCAGTGTGACATGTATGGCCGTTGAACAACTATGCCTTGTCGTCACCTACGTGCGTCAGCTGAAGCCACACACGACAAGTGACTGGGGTGGCAAGCTGTATGTACAGGTTGTAGAGGGCGCTAAAGGCAGTGCCTTAATATCACAACCATATTATTGTTGTTGGGGTGTAAATCAGCAGACATTCGAGATATTAGTTGCTCTGAAATTCAAGTGACGCTGTCAAACGTGGTCACTCATATATAACTCGCGAGCCGCACTAACATTAAATTTTCATATTAATGTGCGGGCCGCGTGTCTGACTATACGGCTCTACATAGCACAAAGCGGAAAAAAAAACTGTATGCAGTGTTATTTCATTTTAAATTTCAAAAGAGTTTTGTGGCTCCCATTGTTTTCTTTTTTTTGTGAAACGGGTCAAAATGGCTCTGTGAGTGGTAAAGGTTGCCGACCCCTGATGTAGGGGAACGATTATTTCGATCATGTAGTATGAAAAAAATCATGATAGTTTATCATATGAGGTACACATTGATGTTGCTGTAGCACAACTGTATTTGCTCCAGAATCCAGGGATCACTGGTCCTTGCTTAATTGATCTCCAGTGGCTGGTGTTAACTCTGTCCAAATGAATTTACTGCCGCCATTTGTTCCACTATATACCATTTTTTTCTGCCTCAGTCCTTCTGTCGTAAAATAGGTGGTCAGATTTTAGACTCACAGGTTTCCTAAACATTATTTTCAGCAACCCAAATCGTCGGGAAGATTAGCACTACCAAACTTTAGCTTTTAGTACTGGGCCACCAACAGTACAATGTCTAAATATTGGCTGCAATATGAAGCATTTGACCCCCCCTAACCTATCTCAACTCAACCAATATCTCTTAAGGCATTTCTACTTACGCTTTGACCAAAAATCCAATGGTAAAAACCTCATTCAGAATTTGGGTTGAGTTTAAGCACTATTGTGGCTTACGGACTATTTCTATTCTAGCACCCATCATTGCTAATCATGCTTTCCCTGTCTCAAGATTTGCTTGTACTTATTTGATGGATGTATGTTTTTTTAATTCCATACATCATTTTTGTGGTGGGGGAAGAACATCTGACATGTGTTTGATCGCATTCCTGGACTGCGTATGTCAAAAAGCCAATAAACAAAGGTTTAATGTCAGGTACACACAATGTTTTTTTTTTTAGGTTAAACCGCATGACTTCAATGGAGCGTGAGGAGAAAGAGAAAATCAAGAAGAGGGAGAGGAAGCTTGAGGATGAGGAGACGATGCAACAGGCCACCTGGGTCAAATACACTTTTCCAATTAAGCACCAGGTATGTCCTGTTTGTTTGACTCCTTCTCAAGTTTGAATGTGACCCCTCTCATTGGCTCTTAGATTGACAAACGCTCAGCTGAGTTGTGACCCCAGCAGCCAAACTACTTCTTGCTGTCTTTGCACACACTCATCCTCTCCTTGGTTGTACTCCTCTGTGAAGGTGTGGAAACAGAAAGGAGAAGAATATCGCGTTACCGGATACGGAGGCTGGAGTTGGATCAGCAAAACTTATATCCAGAGGTTTCTCCCAAGACTTCCTGGCAACACCAACGCCAACTACCGCAAAGAACTTGAAGGTCTCCATATGAAAGATTTGTAGCTGCGTTGGACGGGGTCATTAATAACAAACTATTTTTTTTTGTCTTCCAAAGATGCTAAGCTTGGCCTGAAGTGCAGCCTTTTGGATTTGGGTCAACAGCCCAGTGTCCACAAACCTGAATGTCAGGGAGTCTCTGATGGGAACAGCGCTACCACCGCAGTTACGCACAATCACACCTTAGTTGGGAATTTGGAAAAGGAGACGAGAGAAAAGACATCTAATGAACGGCCTGTGGACCAATTACCAGCCAAGATGGAGTTACAACCCCAACACTTACAATCAGATGATGAGCAAAGTAAGAAGACAACTCAATTTCATTTCTGTGTATTTCACGTAGTCACATGTCTTTCAGGAAGCTAAGGACCCAAGGGCTGGAATTCTTCCATCACCATTATTCATATTTTGACAGCCAACATCCTCTGTAGTGCATGGATACAGTGGAACCTTGATTTCTCAACTTACTCGGTTCTTGAAAATGGTTCGTAAGTTAAAGAAAATGTATATAGTCAAGCAGAATTCCCCGTAAGAAATAATGTAAACAAGAATAATTGGTTCCAGCTTCGACAAAAGACATATTTGTGTGTGTGTGTTAAGTTAAAAAAGTTAAAGTAGCAATGATTGTCACACACATACTAGATGTGGCGAAATTATTCTCTGCATTTGACCCATCAACCTTGATCACCCCCTGGGAGGTGAGGGGAGCAGTGGGCAGCAGCAGTGCCGCGCCCAGGAATCATTTATGGTGATTTAACCCCCAATTCCAACCCTTAATGTGTGAAAGTGTGTGTGTGTGTGTGTGTGTGTGTGTGTGTGTGTGTGTGTGTGTGTGTGTGTGTGTGTGTGTGTGTGTGTGTGTGTGTATACAGGTGCTTGTCATATTATTAGGATATCATGAAAAAGTTGATTTATTTCCTTAATTCCATTTAGAAAGTCAAACTTGTAGAATGTATACATTCATTCCAAACAGACTGATACATTTCAAGTGTTTTTTGCCAAAAAGGAGATGATTATAGCTGACAACCAATGAAAACCCTAAATTCAACATCTCAGAAAATTAGAATATGGTGAGAAGGTCAGATATTGAAGACACCTGGTGCCACACTCTAATTAGCTAACTAACTCAAAACACCTGGAAACGCCTTTAAATGGTCTCTCGTTTTGATTCTGTATGACACATAATCATGGGGAAGACTGCAGACTTGACAACTGTCCAAAAGATGACCATTGATACTTTAAAGAAGGAGGGCAAGACACAAAAGGTCATTGCCAAAGAGGTTGGATGTTCCCAGAGCTCTGTGTCCAAGCACATTTATAGAGAGGCGAAGGGAAGACAAAGATGTGGTAGAAAAAAAGTGTACAAGCAAGAGGGATAACCGCGCCCTGGAGAGGATTGTCAAACAAAACCGATTCAAAAATGTGGGGGAGATCCACAAAGAGTGGACTGCAGCTGGAGTCAGTGCTTCAAGAACCACCACGCACCGACGTATGCAAGATATGGGCTTCAGCTGTCGCATTCCATGTGTAAAGCCACTCTTGAATAAGAGACAACGTCAAAAGCGTCTCGCCTGGGCTCAAGACAAAAAGGACTGGACTGCTGCTGAGTGGTCCAAAGTTATGTTTTCAGATGAAAGTACATTTTGTATCTCCTTTGGAAATCAAGGTCCCAGAGTCTGGAGGAAGACAGGAGAGGCACAGAATCCACGTTGCCTGAAGTCCAGTGTCAAATTTCTACAATCGGTAATGGTCTGGGGTGCCATGTCATCTGCTGGTGTTGGTCCACTGTGTTTCCTGAGGTCTAGGGTCAATGCAGCAGTCTACCAGGAAGTTTTAGAACACTTTATGCTGCCTGCCGCGGACCAATTTTATGGAGGTGAAGATTTCATTTTCCAACATGACTTGGCACCTGCACACAGTGCCAAATCTACCAGTACCTGGTTTAAGGACCATGGTATCCCTGTTCTTGACTGGCCTGAAAACTCACCTGACCTTAACCCCATAGAAAAGCTATGGGGTATTGTGAAGCGGAAGATACGAGATGCCAGACCTAACAATGCTGAAGAGCTGAAGGCCACTATTAAAGCAACCTGGACTCTCATAACACCTGAGGAGTGCAACAGACTGGTGGACTTCATGCCACGCCGTATTGCTGCAGCAATTCAGGCAAAAGGAGCTGCAACTAAGTATTGATTGCCGTACATGCTGAAACTTTCCATGTTCATACTTTTCAGTTGGCCCACATTTCTAAAAAATATTTTTTGGTACTAGTCGTAACTAATATTCTAATTTTCTGAGATACTGAATTTGGGATTTTCAGTAATTGTCAGTACTAATCATCAACATTTAAAGAAATAAACATTTCAAATATATCACTATGTGTGTAATGAATTTATATAATATGTAAGTTTCACGTTCTGAATATAATTACTGAAATAAATCAACTTTTTCATGATATTCTAATAACATGAACAGCACCTGTATGTATGTGTGTGTATATATATATATATATATATATATATAATATTTCTCAAAAAAATATCTAGGAGGTAACGGATCAACAATATATTATCAAAACAACTCAACAAGAATGGCCAGCTCAACTGTCATTGCGCGGACACACATAAAGTCCCTAGGGTGCTCACAAAAAGGTCAAGAAGCATGTCGCTACAGTACAACATTTAAAACAGGAAACACTCCTTGACCTTGCTGTCTGTGCATGTTTGCTGGATGCACCAAAGAGGAGGTGAAGAATTCAAGGTGCAGGCGTTAGATGGAGAAGGGAAGGCAGGCAGAGGGAAGAGAGTGCAGGGACAAAGGGAAGTGTGTGTAGGTTCCCTCTACCTTCTAAGTCCACAGCAAATCCCTCCTTTCTAGGTTGGTTTGTTGGCTTTTTTCAACCCATATTGTGTAAGAAAATAGACAAAGCTTGGTGGATGGCAAGAAAAGAAAGATGCTTAAGCCCTGTAAAGTGGCATCCAAGTAATGGACTGCATAAACAGCATTTGATTTAGGAACTCTCCAAAGTGGCCATGCCCGTGTGTACTGTACTGCACAGAAAGTGATGTCCCCAAAATAGCGGCACACAAATTGAATGAATGAAGTGTTCTTACCAAGAGATGATATCAGAGAATAAGTAACTGGTTTGAATGTTGTGTTAACATTTTTACCCTGACAACAAGGGCTGGGCAATTGATCAAATTTGAATCACGATTTTGGTTTCTCATTAACATAAAATGGTATAATGCGGGGTCCCCAAACTACGGCCCACGGGCCAGAGCCGGTCCACCAGCGTTTGAGATCTGGCCTGTGGGAAGTCCAAAGTTTAAAAAAATATATATATATTTATTTTTTTTAAATCTGTCCTTTCTAATTCATTTTCTACCGCTTGTTACTCTGAGAGTCTCCTAACCGCTCAGGCAAATCACATTTTATAAAAATGAATTTTCCAATCGATGACGTGATATCATATATATATATATATATATATATATATATATATATATATATATGCATACATACATACACACCGTTTTTTTTTGTAGTATAAGTTGCTCCGGAGTATAAGTCACACCTGCGGAAAATGCATGATAAAGAAGGAAAAAAACATATAT
Organism: Nerophis ophidion; assembly: GCF_033978795.1. NCBI lineage: Eukaryota > Metazoa > Chordata > Actinopteri > Syngnathiformes > Syngnathidae > Nerophis > Nerophis ophidion. The sequence continues at coordinate 35,464,032 of NC_084630.1, forward strand.
AAGTCGCACTGGAGTATAAGTCGCATTTTAGGGGGAAATGTACAAACCCCGTTTCCATATGAGTTGAGAAATTGTGTTTGATGTAAATACAAACGGAATACAATGATTTGCAAATCATTTTCCACCCAAATTCAGTTGAATATGCTACAAAGACAACATATTTGATGTTCAATCTCATAGAACTTTAGAATTTAACTTTAGAATTTGATGCCAGCAACACGTGACAAAGAAGTTGGGAAAGGTGGCAATAAATACTGATAAAGTTAAAAAATGCTCATCAAACACATATTTGGAACATCCCACAGGTTTGCAGGCTAATTGGGAACAGGTGAGTGCCATGATTGGGTATAAAAGCAGCTTCCATGAAATGCTAAGTAATTCACAAACAAGGATGGGGTGATGGTCTACAATTTTTAAGCAAAATGTCGAACAGTTTTAGTACAACATTTCTCAACGCGCTTGTGCAAGGAATTTAGGGATTTTACCATCTACGGTCCATAAAATCATCAAAAGGTTCAGAGAATCTGGAGAAATCACTGCACGTAAGTGATGATATTACAGACCTTTGATTCCTCAGGGAGTACTGCATCAAAACCCGACATCAATGTGTAAAGGATATCACCACGTGGGCTCAGGAACACTTCATAAAACCACTGTCAGTAACTACAGTTGGTCGCTACACCTTTTAAGTGCAAGTTAAAACTCTGATATGCAAAGCAAAACCCATTAATCAACAACACCCAGCAACGCCGCTGGCTTCGCTGGGCCCGAGCTCATCTAAGATGGACTGATGCAAAGTGGAAAAGTGTTCTGTGGTCTGACGAGTCCACATTTCAAATTATATTTGGAAACTGTGGACATGGTGTCCTCCAGAACAAAGAGGAAAATAACCATCCGGATTGTTATAGGCGCAAAGTTGAAAAGCCAGCATCTGTGATGTTATGGGGGTGTATTAGTGCCCAAGGCATGGGTAACTTACACATCTGTGAAGGCACCATTAATGCTAAAAGGTACATACAGGTTTTGGAGCAACATATTTTGTCATCCAAGCAACGTTGTCATGGACGCCCCTGCTTATTTCAGCAAGACAATGCCAAGCCACGTGTTACAACAGCGTGGTTTTGTCGTGGCTTCAACAATTTGTTTCCTGAATTCCCAAACGTTTATTGAGTGTTGTTAAAAGAAAAGGTGATGTAACGCAGTGGTGAACATGCCCTTTCCCAACTACTTTGACACGTGTTGCAGCCCTGAAATTCTAAGTTAATTATTATTTGCAACAAAAAAAAAAAAGTTTGAGTTTGAACATCAAATATGTTGTCTTTGTAGTGCATTCAACTGAATATGGGTTGAAAAGGATTTGCAAATCATTGTATTGCGTTTATATTTACATCTAACACAATTTCCCAACTCATGGAAACGGGGTTTGTATTTGATAAAACCCAACACCAAGACTAGACATTTGAAAGGCAATTTAAAATAAATAAAGAATAGTGAACAACAGGCTGAATAAGTGTACGTTATATGAGGCATAGATAACCAACTGAGAAGGTGGCTGCTATGTTAACCTAACATTTTATGGTAAGAGTCATTAACTATAACATATAGAACATGCTATACCTTTACCAAACTATCTGTCACTCCTAATCCATAAATCCCATGAAATCTTATACGTCTAGTCCCTTCGTGAATGAGCGAAATAATATTATTTGATATTTTACGGTAAATTTGTTAATAATTTCACACATAAGTCGCTCCTGAGTATAAGTTGCACCCCCGACCATATTATGAAAAAAACTGCGACTTATAGTCAGAAGAATATGGTGTATATATATATATATATGTATATATATATATATATATATATATATATGTGTATATATATATATATATATATATATACATATATATGTGTATATATATATATACATATATATATATACATATATACAGTCCGGCCAAATTATTTTAACCCAATGCGGCCCCTGGGTCAAAAAGTTTGGGGACCCCTGGTATAATGGAAAGAAAGAAAAACAATTCTTGGGGTGTGCAACATGCATGCAAATTCCTGAGCCTGTAAGGGTGAAAGAGACGAGGAGCGAATAAGTGAGCACGTCTACTAAAAGTTTGGGATCTTACCATGGTTGTTACTTTGAATTTGACACAGCGCTAGTATGCCTAATCAATAACAACAAAACCAGTAAGGCATATCAATTCTGCCTTCACGTAACTGCGAGCCAAATCACAGACTTTGCCTACAAAAGGTAATACACTGTGTAACACAGAATATCACGAGAATTGACATACATGTGAGTCATTGTGAGGAGAATGATTTTTTGGGGGGGAAATAATAATTAAGTAAATAAACTAAAATTCAACCGCGCCATCCTGAACTAAACAATGTCGAGACGGCCACTTGAAACAGCAACTAAACTACTAAGCTAAAACTAGCAAGAACAAGTCATACACGTGTTTTTGTGAACGACATCATCCATGTAAGATCATTGTACAAACATGACAACAGTCTTAACTTTTGTTTTAATAGCCTCAAGTCATCTCCAAACTTGTCAAGCTCAGAACAGCAGCACACTTCACAATAATAGCGCTGTGGCAAACATCCAGTCTCACTACGTTAACATAGCAAAGGTTGCAAAAAAAAGTACCTTACGCAAGGAAAATGCACTTACAGCACTTATTGATACATGAACAAAAATGATTACGCTTTGACTTAAAATTCTGCTCAAAATTGTCCAAAGATGTATTGCACCAATAAATGTGAGGATGTTTGCATTTTATTTACGAACATTTCATTAAACGTTATTTATGATCCAAAACGCTCACACTCTACTTCAGACCTGGGCAAATGAAGGCCCGGGGGCCGCACGCGGCCTGTTGAGCTTTTCAATCTGGCCCGCCGGACATTCCCAAATAATAGTTTTAGATGTTTAAGATGTAAAGTGTAGCTGCCATTATGAGATGTTTTCTAACGACCTTAGTATAGTTTTCAACTATACCAAGTCTTTACATGCTTGGAATCTGCATCATATACTTACTATGCTCATCTAATTACTTACTAAATACTTACTATCGTCATCTAATTAGTTACTATACTCATGTAATTACTTCCTATGGTCATCTAATTACTTACTATGGTCATCTAATTACTTACTATGCTCATCTAATTACTCACTATGCTCATCTAATTAGTTACTATGCTCATCTAATTACTTACTCTGGTCATCTAATTACTTACTATGGTCATCTAATTACTATGCTCATCTAATTACTTACTATGCTCATCTAATTACTTACTATGGTCATCTAATTACTATGCTCATCTAATTACTTACTATGCTCATCTAATTACTTACTCTGGTCATCTAATTACTTACTATGGTCATCTAATTACTATGCTCATCTAATTACTTACTCTGGTCATCTAATTACTTACTATGGTCATCTAATTACTTACTATGGTCATCTAATTACTATGCTCATCTAATTACTTAATATGCTCATCTAATTACTTACTCTGGTCATCTAATTACTTACTATGGTCATCTAATTACTATGCTCATCTAATTACTTACTCTGGTCATCTAATTACTTACTATGGTCATCTAATTACTATGCTCATCTAATTACTTACTATGGTCATCTAATTACTATGGTCACTATGAGATATCTCAGATTGTAGGTGGGTTGTTTTTTACCCTCTGTGTCCATATTTCACCATTTGGTGCATTTTGTTTGTGTTTCGGTTGATTGTAAAATATGTTGTCAATATTCAGTGTTTTATCGTTCATAGTTAATATTGTAAATCCCACATTCTTTATTTTCATGTACATTCTGGGTGTCTCATTAAGTTAAAAAATGTCAAATTCCATTCCGTTTTTTAAGGCGGGCTGTCATAACGTTTTTAGCTTTCAATCATTTTTGTGAGGTTTTGTATTAGTGTTCCTGAAAATAGATATGCCGGCCCCCAGACACACTTTGTTTTTATCTAAATCTGGCTCCCGAGTTAAATAATTGCTCAGGCCTGCCCTAAGGTCTTAAAGGGTTTAAAAAAAAGTTTGAAAAAATTAAGCAGAGAAACTGGATTTTCTTGTTTCATATTATCAAAATTATTTGTTGTTACTATAGTTTGTATTTTTTTTTCATTTACTTTTGTATTCGTAACTAATTTCTATCCAGTTGTTCTTTTTAACTATTTTTAAAGTGGAGTTTTTCTGGCACAATATGAAATTATTGAATAACGGTGTTATTATTCATGAGTTCACTATCTATCAAAATAATCCTGACTATTATTTTTCCATAAGCATCCAGCCCTACGGTCAACTCAACATAAGTAAGATGAAAAATGTGATGAGTATTGATATTGGTAATGGCCAAGCTGAGAATGTGCAGCATGAAACATCCAAGTTCCATGTCTAGTTTTGTCCCTTGAAGACGACTGTAGAAATAACATAAACTGCCATAAAAATGCTTGCTTAAATTTGAGATACTGTTACTTTCTTTTTCCCGCCAGTGCCCAGGATTAAGGAGGAGCCTGTAGACGACCCCCTTCGCCCTTTTAACCATGACGTGGTGGACGTCAGCAAGGGCTTCCTCACCCGCATCCCTTACAAGAGGGTGAAAGCCTCCAAACTTGACGGCCTGCTGGAACGGCGAGTGAAGCAGCACGCCATTGAAGAGGCACAGAGGAGTCAGGAATCTGCCACCAAATCCCCGACTCTGCCGCCTGCTTCAACACCTCCGCTTCACAGCACCCCCGCCCGGCCACGCTCGCCACTTAAGCCCAAGAGTCTGGCGCAGGAGCTGTTCCAAGAGGGTGGATGTGCCACAGAGGATGTGGAGGGTGGCAGTCAGGCTCCGAATGAGGTGGCGTTTTGCCTTTCTTCAATAGCCAAAGACAATTGTCGTCCAACAACTGGAGAGGAACCCGCCTCACCCACAAACCAAACCAGCATGGTTTCTTCAGAGCTGGAGCTCAACTTTGAAGAAAGGACTATGGGGCAAAAAGGTTGCTGCTCAGAGCAAGAAAGAAGTATGGACACTCCCAAGGCTGCACTTATTGAGGTACCTCATGTGGACTTGTTAAGGACACTCACAAAAAACACTGCCCTTCCTAAAGCATCCCTACAAAGCCCAGAGACATTAGGCTCAATGGAGCTGGACATGCAGGCTAATGGCACTGAGAGTAGACTAGGTACTCCTGAACTCTCTCCTGTTTCACTTTCTCTCCCTCAGGTGAACGGTAACGATGGTTTCGGGAGTCCAAATTGTAGCATCCTCACTAACAGTACCAAGGTGACCAGCATTGGTCAAGGAGAGGATCAGGGGAAGCAACAGAAGCCTTTGCTTAATGGGGATTTGTCTTTTGTGAACAAAAGTATACACGCCGCAGAAAAGGAGACAGCTGAGAGCAACATAACATCAGATTCGGACTACCGACCTCCAGTAAAGGTGTCTAAGCTGGAGAACAACATGGATGCCCTGACCAAGAGCTCTCCACAGCACAAATGTGCAGATGCTGAAGCCGCTCCTTTAGTCAAGGTCATTAGAATGGCGCCCTCTCCTATCCCCTCAGCAGAGGAGTCCAGTTTGAGCGATGAGTTTGCTGAGGAGAATAGCGAGAGTGGCACGACTACGCAGTCCAAGACCCTGGTCAGGCAAGTAACAACCACCACCACCACCACCACCACTGTGGTGTCCACAGAGTCCAGGACACTGCCACCCAAAGCATCTGCTGGAGATCCAACGTGCGTGGCAGAGAGCGCAGTGTCCACCCTCACCACCATGACCAAAAGAACCGTGACCAAAATGTCTTCCTCCAGTCCGTCAGAAGACCTCCAGAGTGAAATAATTGCACAGAAACAGGAGACGACCCTCTCATCCTCTGTCACAAAATCAACAACGGGCCTAAGCGGTACAAGCTCAGTCTCACATGTATTCCAGCAAGACTCCACAACCAGAGGCCGCGTGCGCCTCCTGAAATTCTCCCACACCAAGAAGATGCGCTCGGACACTGCCCTTCCTTCCTATCGCAAGTTTGTCACCAAGAGCGAGCGCAAGAGCATTTTTGTTTTGCCCTACGACAGCTTGAAGGTGCTGGCCAGGCGGGGAGGATTACGTGAGGTGCCCGTCTTTAACTATAACGCCAAACCAGCCCAGGATATATGGCCGTATCCCTCACCTCGACCCACCTTTGGCATCACCTGGAGGTAAGACTTCCTCTTTCTCTTCTCACTCAAATCTCAATTATAACCTTCATTTTTCTTTAGTCTTTATTGAATTAAACAGCAAGATTGGAAGCAGGGGATAATTGGAGAGAGAGGATGTCATCACCCAAATTTGAAAAGTCATTTAAACACTTAATTTTTTAATGTTGGAGTGCATTGGAAAGTGGAAAGGTAAACATAGTCATGTTTAAACCATACAAACCCCATTTAGTTTTAAACCTACTCCAGCTCATAAACTTACAATAAAACATGCTTCTATTTCCTTGACATTTAAGGTCTGTATTTGATGTACTCTACTGTATACAGGTGCTGTTCATATTATTAGAATATCATGAAAAAGTTTATTTATTTCAGTAATTATATTCAGAACGTGAAACTTACATATTATATCAATTCATTACACACTTAGTGATATATTTGAAATGTTTATTTCTTTAAATGTTGATGATTAGTACTAACAATTACTGAAAATCCCAAATTCAGTATCTCAGAAAATTAGAATATTAGTTACGACTAGTACCAAAAAATATTGTTTAGAAATGTGGGCCAACTGAAAAGTATGAACATGGAAAGTTTCAGCATGTACGGCAATCAATAGTTAGTTGCAGCTCCTTTTGCCTGAATTGCTGCAGCAATACGGCGTGGCATGAAGTCCACCAGTCTGTTGCACTCCTCAGGTGTTATGAGAGTCCAGGTTGCTTTAATAGTGGCCTTCAGCTCTTAAGCATTGTTGGGTCTGGCATCTCGCATCTTCCGCTTCACAATACCCCAGAGCTTTTCTATGGGGTTAAGGTCAGGTGAGTTTGCAGGCCAATCAAAAACAGGGATACCATGGTCCTTAAACCAGGTACTGGTAGATTTGGCACTGTGTGCAGGTGCCAAGTCATGATGGAAAATGAAATCTTCACCTCCATAAAATTGATCTGCGGCAGGCAGCATAAAGTGTTCTAAAACTTCCTGGTAGACTGCTGCATTGACCCTAGACCTCAGGAAACTCAGTGGACCAACACCAGCAGATGACATGGCACCCCAGCCCATTACCTAATGTGGAAATTTGACACTGGACTTCAGGCAACGTGGATTCTGTGCCTCTCCTGTCTTCCTCCAGACTCTGGGACCTTGATTTCCAAAGGAGATACAAAATTTACTTTCATCTGAAAACATAACTTTGGACCACTCAGCAGCAGTCCAGTCCTTTTTGTCTTGAGCCCAGGCGAGACGCTTTTGACGTTGTCTCTTATTCAAGAGTGGCTTTACACAACGAATGCGACAGCTGAAGCCCATGGTGGTTCTTGAAGCACTGACTCCAGCTGCAGTCCACTCTTTGTGGATCTCCCCCACATTTTTGAATCGGTTTGTTTGACAATCCTCTCCAGGGCGCGGTTATCCCTCTTGCTTGTACACTTTTTTCTACCACATCTTTGTCTTCCCTTCGCCTCTCTATTAATGTGCTTGGACACAGAGCTCTGGGAACATCCAACCTCTTTGGCAATGACCTTTTGTGTCTTGCCCTCCTCCTTCTTTAAAGTATCAATGGTCATCTTTTGGACAGTTGTCAAGTCAGCAGTCTTCCCCATGATTGTGTGTCATACAGAATCAAAACGAGAGACCATTTAAAGGCTTTTCCAGGTGTTTTGAGTTAGTTAGCTAATTAAAGTGTGGCACCAGGTGTCTTCAATATCTGACCTTTTCACCATATTCTAATTTTCTGAGATGTTGAATTTAGGGTTTTCAGCTATAATCATCTCCTTTTTGGCAAAAAAACACTTGAAATGTATCAGTCTGTTTGGAATGAATGTATACATTCTACAACTTTGACTTTCTAAATGGAATTAATGAAATAAATCAACTTTTTCATGATATTCTAATAATATGACCAGCACCTGTACATTCATGCAGTGTTTAGTGACCAGCACACATACAGTCCTGGTCAAAAGTGTACGTACACGTGTAAAGAACATCATGTCATAGCTGTCTTGACTTTCCAATCATTTCTACAACTCTTATTTTTTTGTGATGTAGTGATTGGAGCACATACTTGTTGGTCATAAAAAAAAAAACATTCATGAAGTTTGCTTCTTTTATGAATTTATTATGGCTCTAGTGAAAATGTGAGCACATATGCTGGGTATTGTGGCCAAACAGCTCCATTTTTGTTTCATCTGACATCACATGGACAAAGATAAGAGCTTCTGGAGGAAAGTTCTGTGGTCAGATGAAAAAAAAATGGAGCTGTTTGGCCACAATACACAGCAATATGTTTGGAGGCGAAATGGTGAGGCCTGTAATCCCAGGAACACCAAACATACCGTCAAGCATTGTGGTGGTAGTATTATGCTCTGGGTAGGGCTGGGCGATATACGATCTAAATCGCGGGTTTGTCTCTGTGCGATATAGAAAATGACTTTATCGTAATATTCGAGTATACGTTCTCACGCAGTTGTTTTTAGCTGCGGGCATTACACTACAGGCTCTTCTCACTCTTTCCTGTGTCTTCTTCTCACAGACAAGCAGGCGCACATTGTTACATACGTCACATACTGTCACCTCATACGTCACATACGTACAAGCCCTCGCCTAGCAGAAAGGTAGAAGTGTGGCTAACGTTAGTTGTAGGGCTGGGCAACGATTAAAAATTTTAATCGAAGTTAATCGCACTATTTCTCTGATTAATCGCGATGAACTGCATTGTATACGCAAAGCCCAATAATGAATTCAAAAGTAGTGTGTAGTGCACCTTTATTGGAATATTCTCCCACATGAACAAAAGCGCCAAAACATTTGTTGTGCAAACACAATTTAAATCAGTCCTTCTTAAACAGTAGCAGTTAAATAGCATATTTTATGAAAATCAACTAAAAAAAATGTAAATACAAACATTTAAGCTTATTGCCACTGCCAGGGTATTTAAGCTATCCTGTTTGTTATGGAAAATAAATATAATCTACATACAAATCTCTGAGCCACAATCATAACATCTGAACAGGCAATTTCTGAGGTAACAGCAGAAACATTTTTTTTATCAGGGATCTTATGTTTAAAAAACCTATATTATAGGTAGTGGGCTGTTTTAGGGAATTTTTGATCAAATTATCCATAGAAGCAATATTAATAATGTTGTGTTTATTCTGCGTAGTGCACTTAAAATAATTATGACCACATCTAGGAATTGATATGATGGGAATTTTCCGATTGTTTGCTTGGTGCTTTGATAAACTGAACGCATCATATACATGGTACTATATTGTGATGTTATGAGCCAGGGAAAAAAAGAACTACCCTACCCAGCATGCAACAGGAGTGACGAGCATGCGCGGTAGCCCGGTATAGGTTGCGACGCCATGACGGCATCTTGTATGTTGTGATATGCACGCTCTGAAAGCAAACGTTAAGAACTCAGCCAACACTCCTCGTCTGCATTCTTCATAAATAGACAGACAACACATATACTCCGCTGCTTCACAGGCCGCTGGATGTAGCCGGCAAAGTATTCCCATGCTAGCTAGCCGGTCTAGCAAGCACGCCTCATTCAGTCCAAAACGGCCCGATCTATCCACATCCAGAATTGTCTGGCGGTCGTAAGTGATCCCGGAGTGACCACGCTGTAAGCCAGCCATGAAATTTGCAGAATTGTCCGGTATTTTTGCCAAATGTTCCATCTTTACCAAGAGCCCCTCGACGCCGGGCGACGCCATCTTGTTAAGAAAAGGCGTTAACAAAATAAAAGCATGTAAACAACATACACAAATGTGCGATAAAATTATTGTCGGCGTTAATAGATTGATGAGTTAACTCATAATTAACGCACTAATTTGCCCACCCCTAGTTAGTTGTGATGCTAGCGGGAGAAAGAAGTTGCGAATCTCGTAACAAATGAAGGAAGAATTAATTCCCAAGAAAAACAGCACGGGGCCCATCGTCTGGCGGTGGTTCGGCTTCAAGCGGGAATATTTCGAATAGACAACTTTAATTTGTCAAGTGTGGGGCACAAGCATTGCTACCAAAAGTAGCATTACTGCTTATATAGCATCATTTGAAAAGTCACCTGCTAATAAGTTTAATAAATACAGTTTTGGTAAATGGACTTAGTTATGATTTCCTTCTCTGCATGACAGTTTAAAGGCCTACTGCAGTTGTGTCAAACTCAAATACAGAGTGGGCCAAAACTTTAAACGGAACAAAGCCGTGGGCCGAAGTTGAACAAATTAACCCATTAAAAGGGACCCAAACAAGTTTTGCATTGAATATTGACCATGCAAGGCTTATATAACTTTATAGTGACATGCAAAATCCAGTTTCAAAAAATAATTAAAAAATATCAATAGCATATCAAATTAAATAAAAACACAAATTTAATGCCTTTTTTCGGCGGCGGGTTTGAGTTGGGCAGGGTTTGGTGGTAGCAGGGGTGTATAATGTAGCGTCCCGGAAGAGTTAGTGATGCAAGGGGATCTGGGTATTTGTCCGGTTTTGTTTATGTTGTGTTACGGTGCGGATGTTCTCCCGAAATGTGGTTGTCATTCTTGTTTGCTGTGGGTTCACAGTGTGGCCCATATTTGTAACAGTGTTAACCTTGTTTATACGGCCACCCTCAGTGTGACCTGTATGGCTGTTGACCAAGTATACCTTGCATACACTTGTGTGTGTGTATGAGCCGCATATACTATGTGAGTGGGCCGGCACGCTGTTTTTATGGAAGAAAAGCGGACATGGCGACATGTAGAGAACGCCAAAAGCAGTGCTTTTACGGCCCGCTCCCTATATTATTGTCTGGGTGGAAATCGGGAGAAATTCGGGAGGGGCACTGAACTTCGCGAGTCTCCCGGGAAAATTGGGAGGGTTGTCGAGTATGAGTATTAGCGGTGAATGTGGTGTTACAGCGGCGGGCCAGCTCTAATATTAATTTGATATTGCCTCAAGGGCCAAATGAAATTACACGGCGGGCCAGAGTTTGACACCCATGGCCTACTGAAAGCCACTACTACCGACCACGCAGTCTGATAGTTTTTATATCAATGATGAAATATTACCATTGCAACACATGCCAATACGGCCTTTTTAGTTTACTAAATTGCAATTTTAAATTTCCCGCGAAGTGTCGTGTAGAAAACGTCGCGGTATGATGACGCGTGCGTTTGACGTCTCGGGTTGTAGCGGACATTATTTTTCAGCCCGATCCAAGCTATAAGTAGTCTGCTTTAATCGCATAATTACACAGTTTAATGGACATCTGTGTTGCTGAATTTTTTGCAATTTGTTCAATTAATGATGGAGAAGTCAAAGTAGAAAGATGGAGGTGGGAAGCTTTAGCCTTTAGCCACACAAACACACTGTGTTTCATTGTTTAAAATTCCTGAATGTAAAGCTTTACTATGGATCAGAGCAGTCAAGCAAACATGGATCCCGACCAAATGTCAACCGGCAGTTTTCAGTGAGAAAATTGTGGTAATAAGTCAGCTCTTACCGGAGACATCAGCGGAGCTTGCGTCCTGCTGCAGCTGCGTGACTTCCCTCAGAGACACTGGGTCAACACACCCGTGGCCACACCCCTCCGACTTTCAAGTACTGTATAATCTCACTAAAACAATAGGTAGATAAGGGATTTTCCAGGGTTATCCTATTAAATGTGTCTGATAACATCTAAATCGCTCCCACTGCAATCGCCTTTTTTTTTCTTTCTAGTCTTTCACTCTAAATTTCCTCATCCACGAATCTTTCATCCTTGCTCAAATTAATGGGAACTGCTTTCTCGGTCCGAATCGCTCTAGCTGCTGGTGGCTATGATTATAAACAATGTTCAGATGTGAGGAGCTCCACAACCCGTGACGTCACGCGCACATCGTCTGCTACTTCCGGTACAGGCAAGGCTTTTTTATTAGCGACCAAAAGTTGTGAACTTTATCGTGGATGTTCTCTACTAAATCCTTTTAGCAATAATATGGCAATATCGCAAAATTATCAAGTATGACACATAGAATGGATCTGCTATCCCCGCTATCCTCATTTCAGTAGGCCTTGAAAAGTAGCATATATTAGTGCAGTATGAAGAAGAATGTTTTAATGTAGACACATAGAATCACCATACTGCTGTGATTATATGTATCCAGTTTTCATTCTTGGCTAAGGCAAAATACTGAGAAATATATCGTATATCACGATATAGCCTAAAAATATTGTGGTATTAAAAAAAAAGGCAATATCGCCCAGTCCTAACTCTGGGCCTGTTTTGCTGCCAATGGAACTGCTGCTTTAAATGGGACAATGAAAAAGGAGGATTAGCTCCAAATTCTTCAAGACAAGCTAAAATCATCAGCCCAGAGGTTGTGCACGTGCGTGCGTGCGTGCGTGTGTGTCAAATCCAGACGTGGAACTTTAAACTGATATTTGTTTCCATATGGCCGCTGCAAGAGCGCACACGTGAGAGCAGCGGTGTGTGGGTTCCGCGCAGCTGATATTTTTGTATTCTTGTATTGTATTTACAAAGACAAATAGGACTGAAGGTTATGGCAGGCAGGAAAAAATCTTTATTTATGTGAACAATTTTTCTTACAATACGCATTAAGGATATAAAGTGTGTTTTATCCAGTTAATCGTACAAAGGAATCGATAATTATTCTGTTGCTAAAATAATCAATACATGTATTACACATGGGGCTGAGTAAGGTTTAAAGGCTGATAACAGACATTGTACTTTAAATGCAGCTACTGCCTCCAGCCACAGCTGTTCATGCCAATTTGTTTTGATCTGGGGCTAAGTAGAGACCCAGGGAGTTATCTGCTTCATTAGACTACACGTCACTTGCATCGAGATCTTAGTGTATGGCAGGGCTATTCAACTTCATCAAGTTTAGAAGAGCCAAAGGGCCCAGGGGGCGGACATTGAAATGTGGTTGTTTGGTCAGAATGTGCCTCCACAGGTATTATTCCTTTGAGAGCGTTTGCTTCATGGCAAAGTAAACACTGGACTGTCAATGAACTCATTATTCTGCCCTCGCTACTTAATCCAGCATGTGCAGCTCCACAGATAGTTAACAGAAGCTCCTAAAGTTTTGTGGAGGATTGATTTTCCTTCTTTTGAATAATTTTTTTTCCTCAGTTTTATTTCGTTTACACTCTTTGCTTTTTTTAGGTTTGTTGAACTGATAGTAAACATTACTAAAGTATTTTAAATAAATACAATAGAAAGTTTAGTGTCAATACAGTCATAGTACAAATGTTAATGCAGAAACAAAACAACATGCTCATTGCACACAATTCAACTTGGCGTTATTGTCCTCTAATGGTCAAATGTAGCGCTACACGTAAGCTTTAATCGTCACACAAAAACAACAACACTACCACAAATACAAAAGACATCACAAATTCTGCAAGTTCGATACAAAACAAAGTAAATAATTTTAGGCACGGTATATACTTACAAAGATTTGAGCAAGTTTGATGACGGCACTTAGACATTGTTGCTGCTTGTCTAGAATACTCTGTCCATCGCTTAGAACATAAGTGTCAAACTCTGGCCCGCGGGCCAAATTTGTCCCGCCGTGTAATTTTATTTGGCCCCTTGAGGCAATATCAAATTAACATTAGAGCTGGCCCGCCGGTGCCATACAGCGGTGCCGCTGTAACACCGCATTCACCGATTTCCCGGGAGACTCTCAAATTTCAGAGCCCCTCCCGAAAATCTCCCGGTGCAACCATTTTCCCGAATTCCACCCGGACAACAATATTGGGAGTGGGCCTTAAAGGCACTGCCTTTAGCGTCCCCTACAACCTGTCGTCAGGTCTGTTTTTCCTCCTCACAAACAGCGTGCCGGCCCATTCACGTAATATATGTGGCTTCTACACACATGTAAGTAAATGCAATGCATACTTGATCAACAGCATACAGGTCACACTGAGGGAGGCCATATAAACAACTTTACCACTGTTACAAATATGCGCCACACTGTGAACCCACACCAAACAAGAATGACCAACACATTTCAGGAGAACATCCGCACCGTAACACAACATAAACACAACAAAAGCACACCAGAACAAATACCCAGAACCCCTTGCAGCACTAACTCTTCCGGACCACTACAATATACACCCCCCCTAACAACAAACCCCCCTAACCCCCCCACCTGAGCCCCGACATTAACTGAGCAGTAAAAAGGCCTGAATGGTTGAATTATTCATTATTTTATTTTCAAATGTATTAGCCTCTGCAAAAAGTTAATGTTGATATTTACCTCAGAAGGCTGCAAATACAAAAGAGGCATTAAATTTTTATTTAAATTTGATTTGATATGCCATTGATATTTTTTAATTATTATTATTATTATTTGAAACTCAATTTTGCATGTCACTATAAAGTTTATATAAGCCTTGCTTGTTCAATATTCAATGCAAAACTTGTTTGGGTCCCTACTAAAATGTTAATTTGTTCAACCTTGGCCCGCGGCTTTGTTCAGTTTTAAATTTTGGCCCACTCTGTATTTGAGTTTGACACCCCTGGCTTAGAAGGTCCCACAGGAAACAACGACTCAAGCACTTGCTCGGGGCAGAATATTTATACCGTATTTTTCTGACCGTAGGGCGCATCGGATTATAAGGCGCACTGCCGATGAATGGTCTATTTTTTATCTTTTTATATATATATATATACTGTATATATATAAAGCGCACCGGAATATAGGGCGCATCAAAGGAGTCATATTATTATTATGATTATTTTCTAAATGTAAAAGACTTCCTTGTGGTCAACATAACATGTAATAGTGCTTCTTTGCTCAAAATGTTGCATAGATGATGTTTTACACATCATCTTCAACTTACTTTCTGACAGTCTCTTCAGGATGCGCTGTTTTGTTTACGTGCCTCCACTTGGACAGTGTCTTCTCCCCGTCATCTAGCGTGCAAGGACGGGAGTGGAAGAAGTGTCGAAAGATGGAGCTAACTTTTTTAATGACATTCACACTTCCATCAATAATGGAGCAGCATCTCCTCATCGGCCGGAAATGTGTCCCGTGATAAAGCGTCCGACCGGAACTCTCTCATAACTACAGTTCCTTGGGTGGATAATGTAAACTCACTACACCGGTTTATTTTATTGCTTTCATGTTGAGTTTACTGACAGATATAAGTTAGAACTTGACACTACTTTATATTACAAATGGCAACAGTAGACGATGAATGTCACATAACAAGAAGATAGAGAAAAAGAAGAAGCTTATCCACTACGGTGTCGACACGGACTACAAAGGCGGAAGTGCGCAATTTTTCAGGACTTATGCAGATCCCAAATACAGATCAGCAGGTACCAGAAGGTAAGAAAAGTTGCTATTGCGTAACATTGCGAAACAAAACGGCAGATAATATGTCTTACCGTATACACACAGCATAATAATACTCCTATGTAGAAGCACATCAAGCAGAGTGGCTTCATACCTTACCAAAGTCCTACTCAAACATTTTGATAGATTTTTGAGTGCTGTGTGTAATGTTCTATATTTCCAATGAAACGTATAAACTGTTTGGTGTTGTTTACTTGAGTCATACTGCAGTCTACACGTATCTCTTATGTGTGACTGCCGTCATATTGTGGTCTACACATATCTCTTATGTGTGACTGCCATCTACTGGTCACACTTATCACTACACCATGTACCAAATAAAATTGCTTTGAGGTCGGTAAGCACAACCAGAATGATTCCGGACATTAGGCGCACAGGGTTTTAAGGCGCACTGTCGAGTTTTGAGGGGGGAAAAGGATTTCAAGTGCGCCTTCTAGTCGGGAAAATACGGTAGTTTGTTGTCCAGTGGCTGTTAAAAGTCTGATTTTGGAAATGAGGTCAAACATTTTCAAGGGTTGAATGAGTGGTTTTCTTCTACTCGCCCCACATCTGCCTCGCTGTTTCCCCCTGTGGAGTGGCCAGCGTACTGCGTTCATGAGCAATTCTCCTTTTGAATATTTTTATCAAGCCTATATGGATGATGTTCGGCAGGCCAAATGAAAAGCTTTGGCGGGCTGTAAGGGGGCCGCCACTGCTTTACGGTTGAACAAATAAGGAGTTTGGAGACACCTTCACGCCCTGAGAAAGTGCATCTCCAAGTTACTTTTATTCAACCAGCAACTTTTGATGCTATATGGGCATTCCCCAGAAAAGAATAAGACGATGTACGAGAGGTATCATTGGCTTGATTAACAGGAGCAGACTGTATGTCAAAGAATTTGAAATACCACTTCTGCCATCATTGGAAACCAGCCAGTCAGCTGTCCTGCCACATTAAAGAACTGTGGGCGGGACACCAGCTACACCACCAATTTTCCTCGGAATACTCACTCAATCGTCACATTGTAGAAATGAGGGATTGTCATTCAAACATGCCCAAGTGTCATTCCTCACTTTGTGTATGCAGATACCGCTTGCAGACCGTGAAGACGTTGGCGGGTGTGAGTCTGATGCTGAGATTGCTCTGGGCTTGCTTAAGATGGGACGAGATGGCCGTGAAGCCCTCTGCGGCTGTAAGCACCGCACGGACAGGTAGAACGCCAACAACTGACATATCTCTAGCCGCCTATTTTTTCTTTGTAACTACATCAGCAGACACAATAGAATAGAATAGACTTTATTGTCGTTATATTCGCATATAATGAGATTAAAGACTCCAACTTAAGGTGCGGTTGTGGGAACAAATATGGGGTCAAATGAATAACACAATTGAACTAACAATTGAAATAAACAGACTACTATCCAATAAAGATAACAAGCAATCCTATACAATATACAAAACACTGTAGAAATACAAAATACTGTACAATATACAAAGAAAATGTCCCAAAAAAAACATTAGTCAAACAAATAAGTAATAGCCACGCCCTTCTTGCAGTAATGGTCGCCAGCAGCACGTTACCTTTGCTTACCTGTCCAACCTTCCACTTGTTGCCAGGAAATCCACATTTTATCCTTTTTCCTTGCCCATTTTGCTTGCTATTGCTCCTGCAGCAATGGAGTCACTGGACAACACTGGCAGCCTGGGAGATTTGCAGACATAGGGATGATAGAAAAGATGTCCAATCTTTGTGTAAATATCTTGACAAATAGGAGGAGACTACGATATACGTAAAGAAGAGCAGGCAGCAGCTCACACATTCTCATACTTTCTATAACAACAAGGAAGAAATGATGTCAGCCCGCTGGAAAAATGTCTCAACTATGTGAAGTAGCCCAGAATTTGCAATATTTTAGGGTTTCTCACGTGGAATTCTTACAATGTATTGAATCCATAAACTGCTATAAAATTGAGTAGATGGTGAGTTATTATGGTGTAGAGCACAGGTGTCAAAGGGCTTTTCACTGAGGGCCACATCGCAGATACTGTATTTTTCGGAGTATAAGTCGCACCTGCCGAAAATCCATAATAAAGAAGGGAAAAAACACACAAGTGGCACTGGAGTATAAGTCGCATTTTTCAGGGGAAATTTATTTGATGAAACCCAACAGCAAAAATAGACATTTGAAAGGCAATTCAAAATAAATAAAGAATAGTGAACAACAGGCTGAATAAGTGTTCGTTATATGAGGTATAAATAACCAACTGCTATGTTAACCTAACATTTTATGGTAAGAGTCATTCAAATAACTATAACATATAGAACATGCTATACCTTTACCAAACTATCTCTCACTCCTAATCCATAAATCCCATGAAATCTTATACTGTATGTCTAGTCTCTAACGTGAATGAGCTAAATAACATGATTTGATATTTTACGGTAATGTGTTAATCATTTCACACATAAGTCGCACCCCCGGCCAAACTATGAACAAAACTGCAGCTTATAGTCTGAAAAATAGGGTATGTTTGGCCCCAGAGGGCCGCTTCTAACAGTGAATACTATTGTTACACAAGTTTTTGATGCATTTTACAAGTCGATTTTTGAAAACTACAATGTAAAAAAAGTATGGTAAGTTGCAATAATGTCACCTGAAATGTAGTGCATATTACTGTAAATGGAAAAACAGTACTGCTGTTTTTATGGTAAAAGAAAAAAAAGGCATCTCAGTTGCCAGAATTTTACTGTAAAATTTACATTTGTTTTTTTTACTGTAAATGTAAAAAACAAATGCATTTTTCCAGTAAAATTGTGGCACCTGAGCTGCCAGTAAGTTTTTTGTTTTTTACCCCAAACTGACTACTGTAGAGTTTCGGGTCTATTACTGTAAATACCAAAACGGCACCAAAGTTTATTACAGTAAAAAAAGTAAAAAAATAAATAATTCAGAGAAAATTGTTGTAAAAACTACAGTAAATGTCACAATTTGACCATGAAATCTATTGCTACTTTTACATAGCACAATTTGATGAATAACTTGCTTATTATTAGTTTTTATTTCTATTTTAAAAAAGGTTGAAATGTTTGCTCATGTATTTTGGCTTGATTTGACAATGTTGAAGTTAACATCATTTGCGATTACATGGAGTATGTCTATTTGTCTTCTTCCAAGATAGAAAGAAAGAATACATTCAGTAAGAAAAGTTACACTACTTTATTGGTACACATCTGGCCCCCGGGCCTTCACTTGACTTTGCCGCCTGCGGTGTCAAGAAATCCCATATTTTGACCAATGTTCCCAAGAGATTTTCACTGTTTTGAAATGCGAATGTGGATGCTCCTCTGAGTAATAAAAGTGTTTTTGCTGCTAGATGAACCACAACATAGAACCTGATGTTGCTACTGTTTCCTGAAAACAATGTTCAAAAACAACTCTTGTCCAGCTGTTATATTCATGTTTAAATAACTAATATCCGCTCCAAACCTGGGTTATAGGCCTATTTGAGGACTAATAATGCTCTCTCCACAATGATCCCCACTGAGCGCTCCTTGTACAGAGACGTCAGACACTGAAATCACCACCACGGAGATCATCAAGCGTCGTGACGTGGGACCCAACAGCATTCGTTCGGAGTATTGCATCCGCAAAATTGTCTGGCCCCTCGGAGCTCCTGAGACCCCCAAAGGTAACACGTAATCTCTTAATATGTGCGGCCCAGAGCCACACATACTAGGAAGACAAGGTTGACCTTTTGTTTTGCCAATCCTATTTGCTGTGCGTCTCAGAGACCCACACCCCACAGAGGAAGGGGCTGCGCTCCAGTGCCTTGCGGCCCAAGAAGCCCGAGCCCGCCAAGCAGACGGGCCCAGTGGTGATGGAGACCTGGGTTGCTGAGGAAGAACTGGACCTGTGGGAGATCAGAGCGTTCTCAGAGAGGTCACTTCCTCATTGTGTCCGTGGTGGAGGAACACATGTCTTCAAATGTCTTTTCTTACACAGGGTGGAGAAAGAAAAAGCTCAAGCAGCTGAACAAGCTAAGGTGAGAAGATCTAGCGACATGATCCTGATTGCATCCCTCCTTGCTAATGTGGAATCTTTGGCCATTCCCGAGCTTACAATTCCATTCAAAACAATTTTCACAATTAATTATTTGCTATAATCAAACGTTTTGGAAACAGGTTAGAGGTTAGAAAAGCTACTCCATTCAGCTCTGATATCTTTCTATATTACTGAGGAGAGAACTAGTAAATGTTTGGCTATCATTTTATCAAACAAAACAAAAGTGGCTGGAAAAAAAAAAACATTTTTTTTTCTTTTTAAATCAAATTTGGATTTTTTTTAATCGGTTAAGAATCGTCACACAATACACATAAGAATCGCGAGTCCAATTTTTTTTTTCACACCGCTGCTTATTTACCTGAACCACAAAACAGCGGTTTGCTGCTTCAGAAATTGAAAAGGTCATTATTCCTGATGATAATTTAGAGTGCATGGGAACTGAGGTAAGAAAACACACATGGTGGTTTATTAAGAAGGAAATTGCACAGAACCATGGCATGGCGTAGTGGGTAGAGCGGCCGTGCCAGAAACGTGAGGGTTGCAGGTTAGCTTCCCACCTATTGACATCCAAATCGCTGCCGTTGTGTCCTTGGGCAGGACACTTCACCCTTTGCCCCCGGTGCCACTCACACTGGTGAATGAATGATGAATGAATGATTGGTGGTGGTCGGAGGGGCCGTAGGCGCAAACTGGCAGCCACGCTTCCGTCAGTCTACCCCAGGGCAGCTGTGGCTACAGATGTAGCTTACCACCACCAGGTGTGAATGAATGATGGGTTCCCACTTCTCTGTGAGCGCTTTGAGTATATAACAATAGAAAAGCGCGATATAAATCTAATCCATTATTATTATTATTATTATTAGAACCAATAATGTCAAAACTGCTGAGTCAGCAATAATAACAATAATAACTTGATTGTAAACAACACTACAGCAAGTTTCACACCAACAGCAATGTTTTAAAGTCAATGCAGATGTTAAAATTCGGTTCAAGTAGCAATGATTGTCACACACACACTAGGTGTGGTGAAATGTGTCTTCTACATTTGACCCATCACCCTTGTTCGCCCCCTGCGAGGTGAGGGGAGCAGTGAGCAGCATCGCTGGCCGCGCTCGGGAATCATTTTGGTGATTTAACCCCAAGTTCCAAGCCTTAATGATGAGTGCCAAGCAGGGGGGTAATGGCTCCCATTTTTATAGTCTTTGGTATGACTCGGCCGGGGTTTGAACTCACAACCTACCCATCTCAGGGTGGACACTCTAACCACGAGGCCATTGAGTCGGTTACATAAAACTGCTGGATGCAGACCACTTATGAAACTTTAGATCAGACAGACCTGGGCAATTATTTTGACTCAGGGGCCAAATGTATAGAAAAAATGTGTCTGGGGGCCGGTATATTTATTTCTAGGAACACTAATACAAAACCTCACAAAAATGTCTGATTGAAAGCTAAAAATGCTATGACAGACCGCCTTAAAAAGCAGAATGGAATTTGACATTTCTAAATGAGACACCCAGAATGTACATGAAAATAAATAAAGGTTTTACAACATTAACTATGAAGGATAAAACCCTGAATATTGACAACATATGAAGGTCACACCCCTTCACTGTCCACATATTTTACAATCAATCCAAACGCAACAAAAATGGAAGAAACACAGTTAAATATGAAGATGAAGGGTCAAATAAACCCACCTACAATGTGATATATGTGATACTTCACTCCTTCCACATCTGTCCCTGACACCCACATTTCACACTCTGTGGAATCACTGCTTGGTGCCTCGTCTGACCTGCTGTGACTTACATCATCATAGTAACTCATTACATCACCACGGTAACTCATGACATCACCATGGTAACTCATTACATCACCATAGAAACTTTATGACCATGGTAACTAATTACACGACCATAGTAACTCATTACATCACCATAGTAACTCATTACATCACCATAGTAACTCATTAGATGATTATAGTAACTCGTTACATGACCACAGTAACTCATTAGATGATTATAGTAACTCGTTACATGACCACAGTAACTCATTAGATGACCATAGTAACTCATTAGATGGCCATAGTAACTAATTAGATGACCATAGTACCTAATTACATGACCATAATAATTAATTACATGACCATAATAACTAATTACATGACCATAATAACAAATTAGATGACCATAATAAGTAATTAGATGACCATAGTAAGTAATTAATGAGCATAGTAAGTAATTACATGACCATAGTAACTAATTGCATGACCATAGTAACTAATTAAATTACCATAGTAACTCATTAGATGACCATAGTACCTAATTACATGACCATAATAATTAATTACATGATCATAATAACTAATTACATGACCATAATAACAAATTAGATGACCATAATAAGTAATTAAATGACCATAGTAAGTAATTAATGAGCATTGTAAGTAATTACATGACCATAGTAACTAATTGCATGACCATAGTAACTAATTAAATTACCATAGTAACTCATTAGATGACCATAGTAACTCATTAGATGGCCACAGTAATTAGATGGCCACATTAGCTAATTAGATGACCATAGTAACTAATTACATGACCATAATAACACATTAGATGACCATAATAAGTAATTAAATGAGCATAGTAACTAATTAGATGACCATAGTAACTAATTACATGACCATAATAACTAATTACATGACCATAGTAAGTAATGAGTTGAGTATAGTAAGTAATTTGATGAGCATATTCAGTAATTAGATGAGTATAGTAAGTAATTAGATGAGCATAGTAACTAATTAGATGGCCATAGTAAGTAATTAGATGAGCATAGTAAGTAATTAATGAGTATAGTAAGTAATTAGATGAGCATAGTAAGTAATTACATGACCATTGTAAGTAATTAGATGAGCACAGTAAGTAATTAGATGAGCATAGTAAGTAATTAGATGAGCATAGTAAGTAATTAGATGAGCATAGTAAGTAATTAGATGAGCATAGTAAGTAATTAGATGATCATTATAACTAGTATATGATGCAGTTTCCAAGCATGTAAAGACTTAGTATAGTTGAAGACTATACTAAGGTGATTATAAAAGATGAGTGCACATCATAATGGCAGCTACACTGTCCATCGTAAAAATCTGAAAACATTATTTGGGAATGTCCAGCGGGTCAGATTGAAAAGCTTAACGGGCCACATGCGGCCTTAATTTTCCCAGGTCTGCTTTAGATAGATGGAAACTTTGCTGCTCCCAAGGGAAATCCAAACGGAGGTACTGTTAATAAACTATTCAGAAGGGTTGCCTACAGCCACTGTTGGAAAAGGTTTTTGAGCACACACAGCAACTTTAGAAGATTTGACTGTTACCAGCATTCATTAGGAGAAATGAATTCATAACCGCCCGTTTTTCTTTGAATGATGTATATATCGTGTACATGAACTTACCTTTCAGAAGCGTCTGGAGCAGAAACCAGGCTCGGTCACGGCTACTCCCACAGGAACTCCCGCAACACCCGTGACACCCAAGGCCGTGGTGGCTTCGACGCCAGGACAGGGAACTGCGAGCGCTAAGGTGGTGCTGACCTCCAAGGTGGGCGGCCCGGTCAAATATCAGCAGAACAAGAACTTCCAGCAATCGTTTGCCACTTGGATTAAACAGGGTCAAGGCACACAAGGTACACCTTCAAAACTCCTTGAAGCA
The DNA here is from genome assembly GCF_033978795.1 of Nerophis ophidion. Classification (NCBI taxonomy): domain Eukaryota; kingdom Metazoa; phylum Chordata; class Actinopteri; order Syngnathiformes; family Syngnathidae; genus Nerophis; species Nerophis ophidion. The sequence continues at coordinate 35,487,362 of NC_084630.1, forward strand.
AAGATGTAAACATGAATCTACTCAATGCATCTAATATTCACTCCCTTCTCTTTTACTCTTTCTCTTTTGCTTGATTTATTTGGTTGGAGTTATAGGAGCACAAAGATGTTTTTGCAGAAAAAAGCTAGTCAAAAATCATCTCTGTGATGGCACATTTTTAAGAATCCACTGCAACAATGCGAGTCTCTCACAAGTTTGTTTGTTTGTTTTTAATTGAATTTACTGGCCAACTGTTGAATAGATAAATAGCGGCGCTAAAATGGAACACCACTAGTTGAAAGAATGACTGAAGTAACAACACTTAAGTTACATGAATTACATTATGGAAACAATTGTAAGCGTGTAAAAGAAGAGGACTTAAAAGGCGCCTTGAGGAACACCACAGTTGTGTTCTGTGCTTGCTAACCAGGTCAATTCAAGGATCTGCCAATGTGTTTCCAGAGGTCCAAGTTCCTTTTTCACCTCCACTACAGAGGGGACCAGGGCCCACTCAAATAGTATTACTTTAATCTTACTCCTGATTTCAACCATATAAACTACTTACGGCAGTGGTTCTCAAACTTTTTTTGTCATCCCCCACTTTGGACAAGGGGGAGTTTTCAAGCCCCACCTGCCCGAATCGCCCCAACAGATCGCTAATGCCAAGTTTAACATTTTCAAATTTATTGAACATCAAGTAACATTCAAGTTGTATGCATTCAAACTCAATAACATAAAATAACATCAAGTTAAATAACAACTAGAATAACAGTGCAGCTATGGTATAACTTGCATCAAGTTCAATAATAAAAAAAATAACTATTCTGCCAGTTTTCTTTGAAAGAAATCAAGTGGCTTATTGACGTGATTGGGGTGTGTGGTCTCGAGGTGTCTTTTTAATTTGTCGGGTCTCATGCTGTCTGCTGCAAGCGGTTTTGGACACAACACACAGGGGTCTCTCCTCTGCCCCCACCACCATAGCCGTGAATCCAAGAGCAAGATACCCTTCATCATATTTTCTTTTCGGTTGGCTTTTTGGTTGATTAAGCCCGTCAGATTTTTGTTTCTCTGCAGGCGCTGGCTCTGATTTGACGACATTTGAGGTGCGAGTCACAAATTTATCCATTTTGAGTAATTGTGGTCCACACATTAGCCTGCTACCCATCCGCGTGAAAGATCGTTCCGCTTAGCCCCGCCCCCATTAGTTACTGTTGCTATATCTGTCAAACTTTCGCTCCTACCTAGAAATTTAAAGGAAAAATAAGTAATTCACATTTATTTACATAACGGATTTCACAGACAGAATCACAAAGTGATTTACAGTGTGTATAGAAAATGAAAGCATAGTAAAAAAAAATAAAAATCTAAGAATATAATAATTAAAAAATAAATTAAAGTGAAATTTCCTCCCGTTCCTCGCGCCCCACCTGTCATGTCTCTATTCCCCACCAGTGGGGCCCGCCCCACACTTTGAGAAAAGCTGACTTACGGTAACAGTATACACCTTGTCAAATGGTATGAATAATCACAAATATTATTACAAAAATAAATACTAATAAAAAACAATCGTAAAAATAAATACGCTGTGCTAAGATAAATACATTCTTAATAAACTAATAGTATTTTGAAATAAACTGTTGATCAAATTAAAGTGCAAATGAAAATACAGCTTTACCATTTCAGTCATAATTTTTGCGCTTAAAACACTTCTCTGTGACTAAGTTCCAGACATTTCCTGTTGTCATTACTGCCACGAGTGTACAACACCTGAGTACCGCTGCGCCATACCAACAATGGTTAAGAAACACTGCTCTTTACAAGAGGAGAACTCTCATGTTTGTAGAAACTGTTGATTTGAATTTGGTGTTGAACAACCCTGAATTTGAATGCCACAATGTTTTCCACATGATGCTTATCGAAACTTGTTTTATAATTCCATGTTTTTTCGTCATGGCAAGTGGGCACAGAGGCCACGGTGGCCGCAGCTGGCGGGCACACCTTTCAGATTACTGAAACCACAGTGGACGGAAAGGTAGTGACCACCAAGGTGCCGCTTCCAGCCAACAGCAAGATCATCACAGTCAACATACCAACGTCACAAGGAGGTATTTCTACCGACTGAGATGTGTGAGTCACCTGCTTACGTTGGCATAGTAAGCCTTTGACTTCTGACTGGACTTTAAAGCTTGTTTTGTCATGGAGCTGATTGATGGTCCATGCTAAGAAAGACCACCCTTGCACCCACTCAAGCTCGGATGAACTTGAGTTTGCTGTAAAGATAATACTCTTCAGATGAAAGTCATGTTTCTTCCCTTTTTGAAGGAGAAAGCTGACTTTCAGGTGGAGTGTGAGCATTTCATGGACATGTGTATTTATCCAGCAGGACTGTTTGTTTTGGCCGGGCAGAAGGAAGTTAGGCAGGAAAACACGTTTACGCTGAGGTCTGCTGCCCAGACAGGTAGCCCTCTATTGCGGGATTTCAATTTTCCTCAGAAAAGTCGACCTCTCCACCCATGGCGGTACCCCGCACAGCCAGGCCATAGAAATGATGTTAGGACCTGTTTGAAGAGGGAAGCTCTTGATGTCCACGTTTACCTGCCTGCTTGCGGTTCAAAGAAAAAAAGAGAGATATTCGCTCGATTTGTATTTCATCCGTCAGCTTTGCGTGTGCAAATATGAAACGCTCCCTTTGTCGTTAAAGAGCTGTTAATAATGTATGGAGGCACTGAGATATGTTGGGGGACTCCCAACTAAGCTTTCAGCCACTCTTTCAACTTTTATGTACCTACCCCACCAATATTTACCCTGACTGGGATCAAACTTTGGCCATGGAGAGACCAAGACAAGACATAAAGCACAAGCTCAGAATAACTGCTGACTTGTAGCCACTGCTTCATATTTGGTGAGTTGAGTGGAAACAACACTCCAACTACCTCCACTGCTAGTCACTTCTCAGCTCTGTTTTTACACAAGTTTTGCCCATTTTGCCAACTCGATACGACTCCCAAAAAGACAACAGATCGGCCTCGAAAGAAGGAGGGAGTTGCTATGGAGTTTAAAAAAAAAAAAAGACTATTTGCGAGGAGTACATTAATGGCGGTCACACGTATGGAAGAATTGTACCACAGCAACTTTTCTTGAAAAACATGCCAAAGCAGACTTATTTCACTACAAAGAAGAGCTTCTTTCATTCAGTGGCCCCTCTTTCACGTCCCCCTCTGCCATTTTTCATGTAAGTGGATTTGACTTTCTCAAATATTTATTATCGCAACAATATGCTCGTTGGGCTTCACGGTCGGAGAGGGGTTAGTTCGTCTGCCTCACAATACGAAGGTCCTGCAGTCCTGGGTTCAAACCCAGCCTCGGGATCTTTCTGTGTGGAGTTTGCATGTTCTCCCCGTGAATGCGTGGGTTCCCTCCGGGTACTCCGGCTTCCTCCCACTTCCAAAAACATGCACCTGGGGATTGGTTGATTGGCAACACTAAATTGGCCCTCGTGTGTGAATGTTGTCTGTCTATCTGTGTTGGCCCTGCGATGAGGTGGCGACTTGTCCAGGGTGTACCCCACCTTCCGCCCGATTGTAGCTGAGATAGGCGCCAGCGCCCCCCGCGACCCCAAAAATGGGAATAAGCGGTAGAAAATGGATGGATGGAATATGCTTGTTCATAGGGCTGGGCCAAATGGCCTTTTACTAATATGTGGAGATGTTTAGGCCATGATATTTTGCCTTAGCCTTGAATGAACACTTGATGCATATAATCACAGCAGTATGATGATTCTATGTGTCTACAATCAAACAATCTTCTTCATACTGCATTGATATATGCTACTTTTAAACTTTCATGCAGAGAGGGAAATCACAACTAAAAGTGTATTTATGAAACAGTTATTCAGCAGTGGCACAAACATGCATGTCATTTCCAAAACAGAAAGTGCAAGATTGTCAGAGACATTTTAAAACGATCTATGAGTGCACTTTTGTGTATTATGTCACTAAGATGACGTATCAAAACAACACTAGATTAAAGTGCACTTTTTGTACAGAACGCCACTAAAATAGTTTAAAACAAATAAAGTGCACTTTTGTGCATGATGTCACACAAGATATTTCAATAAGTGTCACATAAAAATGAGCTGCACAATAGGGAATCAAATAGTGTACGTCCTTCGCTATGTGGTAGGTTCCTGCGGACGTTATCTCCTTCTGTATTTGTTTCATACGGTGTTGATGTGGAAATGTTTGCCTCGGCATTTTGTTGGTGTGGCACCTAATGGAGACGTTGATGTGCAGTTTTAAGCACTCTTCAATATCTAGCAGGTGACTTTTCAAATGATGCTACAAATTCGCAGTGCTGCTAATTTTTGTAGCAATGCTTTTGCCGCACACTTGACATATTGCGGTTGTCTGTTCTTCATCTTCCTGCTTGAAGCCAAACCACCGCCAGACGATGGACCCTCTGCTGTTTTTCTTGGGAATTAATTCTTCTTCCTCCATTTGTTACCAGATTGGCACCTTCTTTCTGGTATTACCACTAGCATCACAGCTAATGTTACCATGCTGCTACCTGTCTGCTCGGCGAGAGCATATGACGTTGCAGGCATGACAGTATGTGACGTATGTAAGAAGGTGCGCTTGTTTTACGTCTCTGTGAAAAGGAGAGACAAGAAGGAGTGAGAAGAGCCTGTAGTGTAATGCCTGCAGCTAACAACAACTGCGTGAGAAGATATATTCCAATATCACCTTACAGTCATTTTCTACATCGAACAGATACAAACCTGACATATATCCAGTATATCCATATATCGCCCAGCCGTAGTTGTTTAAGTTAAAGATTTTTGTAAATTTTGATCGTTTGTGAGGTCACCAAAGGGGTTTGTGTGTGGCAGAGCAGCGCATATTGTTGTTGTTGTTTTGTCTCGTTCCATCCATCCATTTTCTACCGCTTATTCCCTTTTGGGGTCGCGGGGGGCGCTGGCGCCTATCTCAGCTAAAATCGGGCGGAAGGCGGGGTACACCCTGGACAAGTCGCCAGCTCATCGCAGGGCCAACACAGATAGACAGACAACATTCACACTCACATTCACACACTAGGGCCAATTTAGTGTTGCCAATCAACCTATCCCCAGGTGCATGTCTTTGGAAATGGGAGGAAGCCGGAGTACCCGGAGGGAACCCACGCATTCACGGGGAGAACATGCAAACTCCACACAGAAAGATCCCGAGCCTGGATTTGAACCCAGGACTGCAGGAACTTCGTATTGTGAGGCAGACGCACTAACCCCTCTGCCACCGTGAAGCCTGTTTTGTCTTGTTATTCAAGAGAAAGTTGGTCCATCACCTCCCTGTTTGATTTACAGTCCTGTGCAGCATTTATACTTATGTTGTTTTCAAAGTCTACAAACATTCACTAAAATGTGAGCCCTGTTCAAGAAGCAATTACTCTTGGTTCAACTCTAGTGCCATCTTGCAAAGTGAATAAAGAAAAGAAAAGAAGAAAGGCTTTCGTTATTTGAAGATACAAACAAAGCCTTCTAGTGTTTTTGTTTACCGTATTCTGAGTTTTTTTCATTTCTACGCTCTCTAATCAATGGCAACCTGTCTTGTTCAGGAGTTGTGCAGCAGAAGGTGCTGGGCATCATCCCCTCCTCCAACACGGCGGCTGCTGCTCGCACCTTTACAGCGTTACAGCCACGCTGCATCCGGCCGGGTCTGCCGGGCTCCCATCAACCGGTAAAATAGTCTACATTTATTATAAATGTCACATATTGCATGGACTGTATGTTGTCAATCTGAATGATGTGCAGATCCGTCCTAAGACAGTGACTGGCGCTCTAGGGAAGACACCCTTTGTGGTCCAGCAAGGTAACTTTGTCTTGACCTTAAATGGAACTCTTTGTGTTCATTGGTGTGTCTCCTGCTGTTGCTTTTAGGTCAGGCTGGACAACAAGTAGTGACTCAGATCCTACAAGGCCAGGCAGTGTCCCCCTCGGTGACAGGAGCCAGCCCGGCTGCCACGCTTACAAGCCAGGTGGCAGCCAGCCCCACTACGACATCCGGCCAGGTTAAACTCACCTTGTCGCAGCTCGCTCAGCTAACACAGGTGAGTCAATGAGAAATAAACCTAAATCATCTCCTTTATTTTGTATACCATATAAAAAATTAGGGATAGGTACCCTTCATATTTGAAGCGATACGGTACCTGGGGATTGTCGTGTTTGTTAATAAACATTGTTTTCAATAATAAAAATGAGCTGGATCGGTTCGCAGCCGAGTGTGAAGCGACCGGAATGAGAATCAGCACCTCCAAGTCCGAGTCCATGTTTCTCGCCCGGAAAAGGGTGGAATGCCATCTCCGGGTTGGGGAGGAGACCCTGCCCCAAGTGGAGGAGTTCAAGTACCCAGGAGTCTTGTTTACGAGTGAGGGAAGAGTGGATCGTGAGATCGACAGGCGGATCGGTGCGGCGTCTTCAGTAATGCGGACGTTGTACCGATCCGTTGTGGTGAAGAAGGAGCTGAGCCGGAAGGCAAAGCTCTCAATTTACCGGTCGATCTACGTTCCCATCCTCACCTATGGTCATGAGCTTTGGGTCATGACCGAAAGGATAAGATCACGGGTACAAGCGGCCGAAATGAGTTTCCTCCGCCGTGTGGCGGGTCTCTCCCTTAGAGATAGGGTGAGAAGCTCTGCCATCCGGGAGGAACTCAAAGTAAAGCCGCTGCTCCTTCACATCGAGAGGAGCCAGATGAGGTGGTTCGGGCATCTGGTCAGGATGCCACCCGAATGCCTCCCTAGGGAGGTGTTTAGGGCACGTCCAACCGGTAGGAGGCCACGGGGAAGACCCAGGACACGTTGGGAAGACTATGTCTCCCGGCTGGCCTGGGAACGCCTCGGGATCCCCCGGGAAGAGCTAGACGAAGTGGCTGGGGAGAGGGAAGTCTGGGTTTCCCTGCTTAGGCTGTTGCCCCCGCGACCCGACCTCGGATAAGCGGAAGATGATGGATGGATGGATGGATTATGATAGCTGCTGTCCTGTTTCCACATTTTAAATAAATGATAAATGGGTTGTACTTGTATAGCGCTTTTCTACCTTCAAAGCGCTTTGACACTACTTCTACATTTACCCATTCACACACACATTCACACACTGATGGAGGGAGCTCCCATGCAAGGCCTTAACCAGCACCCATCAGGAGCAAGGTTGAAGTGTCTTGCTCAGGACACAACGGACGTGGCGAGGTTGGTACTAGGTGGGGATTGAACCAGGGACCCTCGGGTTGCGCACGGCCACTGCGCCACGCTGTCCCGGCGTTTTTTTTGTATTATTTCATCTGCAAGTACAGGTATGACACTAAGTTGCAATTACAGCCCCAGTAGTCTATAGTTTATGGTGTTTTTTTGTTGTGGTGCCCTAAAAAGTGTTAATCATGTAAGTATTGTACTTCTTACTAAGGATGTGTACCAAACACCACTCATTTTTGGTACCGATTCCTAATAGTGTTGGTCCAGGAAAACCGTTGAGATTCTGGACTAATTATACTGCTATTTTTTTTTTTCATCCAGCTGACCGTCGTAATTATTGTGAATTATATTTATATAGCGCTTTTCTCAAAGTGACTCAAAGCGCTTTACATAGTGAAACCCAATATCTAATTTTTACATTTAAACCAGTGTGGGTTCCACTGGGAGCAGGTGGGTAAAGTGTCTTGCCCAAGGACACAACGGCAGTGACTAGGATGGCAGAAGCGGGGATCGAACCTGCAACCCTCAAGTTGCTGGCACGGCCACTCTACCAACCGAGCTATACTGCCCCAATTATGACACGCTCTCACATTCAGTTCACGTGCCGCTACGACGCACGGATAGATGATAAACTGCTTGGAATAATCACAAATATGGAAGCAGCGCCACAGCAAAGTTTATTTCCTTGTAGTCCCCTAAGTGTGTTTGAAGCTAAGGCTATTTAAGTCCGGCACTTCATCAACGCCACCGTCTATATCATCCACTAATCCACAGGCTGTTATTAGTCCACTAAGTAAATCATTTTCAATAATCAGATACGCCGATGGCTGTCAACATTGGCTTCCGGTCTGTCACTCAAATTAGTCTGAACATAAACACCAATTACAATTAAACATGCACACCCATCTAGCATGCTAATTGATTGTATTGATTTATATTATTATATATGTGTTAAGATATATCATGCTAAATGATCATGAATACCATACATTATTATTATTAGGGTCCTTGGCCCATGGCAAAGGACTCCACAGGAGTCCTTTGCCATGGGCCAAGGACCCTATTGAAACTGCTGTGTTTTATTATTATTCTGCACCTACGCGCTGTAATTTGACCCCTTTAACATGCTTCAAAACTCACCAAATTTGACACACACGTCGGTACAGCAAACCTTCCCAACATATTAAGCAACCAATCCCCCAAAATGAAAATTGCGCTCTAGCGCCCCCTAGGAAAAAAATACAGACAAAACTGCATGTAACTTCTGTTAGCAATGTCATAGCGACATGAAACAAAAACTCCTATGTAGGTCTGACTTAGACCCAATTTTCATACACTCACTTCTTTCAGCAAAAATCTACAGGAAGTTGGCAAAAACCCCTTCAAAATAAAATGTTCGCAAAAAATGCAATTTTTGCCTCTTTGCGCTGTAATTTGACCCCTTTAAAATGCTTCAAAAGTCACCAAACTTGGCACACACACAAGTACTGGCGAATATTTCGATCTAATGAAAAAACCTAACCTCAAAACTCAAAATTGCGCTCTACCGCCCCCCTAGGAATACAACACGGACAAACTGCTCTTAGGAAGAAAACACAGACAAAACTGCTTGTAACTTCCAGTAGGAATGTCAGAGAGACATGAAACAAAAAACACTATGTAGGTCTCACTTAGACCTACATTTTAATAATTAACATACTTTGGCAAAAATCAACAGGAAGTTTGATCTTTTCACTTCAATACAACAACTGCATTACTTTCACAATGCATTAGATTCTCAAAATAGTGGCTCCAAGGCGTCTTCTAGCGCTTATCCGGCCGTGGGTCTCGGGGGCAGCAGCCAAAGGCGGACCCGACCAACGCTGCTTGCCGCTTTAAATTTACTTTGTATTTATTCTTTTATGAATATGATTTGAAATGATATTATAGGGACAAGCTGTAGAAAGCTGGAAATAGTGAGGTTGATTATGATGAGTAGACATGTTTCTGGTCTTTACAAGATGATGCCTCAGCTGGATTGCCCCTTGACTTATTGAAGGTGTTGATAAAATACTTCCCTGTAGTGAGATGTTATATCATGACGTGCTTATACAAATGTATTGTTTCACATCTTTATTTGCACAAATGACATATAGTACCGATGAATAATGGTATCAGTATACATCCCTACTTATTACACATCAGCTGTTCTGTTGTAACGTGCATCTTAATTGTAGTTTTTATTAACAACTTTGGAGGTTGAAACTGCCATGTGCAATTGCTAATGCTCATTTGTTGCATGTCAATCGCAAAGCCAATGTAAATTAGCATCTAGCACATTTTTGGAAAAGTGGAGTCTTATTACTTTAGAGCGATTTTTGAGTCAATTGCTTAGTTTTCATGGAAAATTGCAACTTTAACTAGGGGTAGTTTGGTTAAGTTCGCTGTCAGTCCTGCTGGAGTGATCACAAAGTGCGTGTGATGTCAGACACAACCTGTGGGGCGGCATAGCTGGGTTTGTCGAGTGGCCGTGCCAGCAACTTGAGGGCTCCAGGTCCGATTCCCGCCTCCGCCATCCTAGTCGCTGCCTTTGTGTCGTTGGGCAAGACACTTGACCCCCCCTGCTCCCAGTGCCACCCACACTGCTTCAAATGGAACTTAGATATTGGCTTTCACTATGTAAAGTGCTTTGAGTCCCTGGAGAAAAGCGCTATATGAATATAATCCACTTGACTTCAACCCAGGTAGCATAACAGGGCAGCGTTGGATTTGAGGTGTATCGTAGGACCGGCCAAAGAAGTGCCGCTCCTTGAATTCCGATGTTTGTTACTAATCTTTGTAGTCAAAGCGTCCTTGTTCTGCTCCTCCTCTTCACAGAAGCAGCAGGTTGGCTCAGGTGTGGACCGCCAGCCAGGTGTGGGCGGCGCTCACCAAGCTGTGACTCTGATGATCCATGGTCAGGGCCAGACCACTGGCCAGCTTCAGGTCATACCTCACGGCATCACCGTCATCCCCGGTCCTGGCCAGCAGCTCATGCAGGCCACACTGCCCAACGGTCAGGTGCAGCGCTTCTTGTTCACGCCGCCGTCCACCGTGGCCACGCCCACGTCCAACGCAGGTATGCACACTAATTCAAGCTGGAGGGCCACAGTCTTTAAAGGGGAACATTATCACAATTTCAAAAGGGTTAAAAACAATAAAAATCAGTTCCCAGTGGCTTGTTGTATTTTTTGAAGTTTTTTTCAAAATTTTACCAGTGTCGGAATATCCCTAAATAAAGCTTTAAAGTGCCTTATTTTCGACTCTCTGCGAAGACACTGGCCATTTCCCTGTGACGTCACACAGTGCTGCCAATGTAAACAAACAATGGGAATACCACAGCAAGATATAGCGACATTAGCTCGGATTCAAACTCGGATTTCAGCGACTTAAGCGATTCAACAGATTACGCATGTATTGAAACAGATGGTTGGAGTATGAAAGTATTGAAGAAGAAACTGAAGCTATTGAGCAAATTCATTGCCATAGCATGGCCGAATAGCTGCGTTAGCATCACCGGTAAAATGTGCGGACCAAACGATCAGGACTTTCGCATCTTTTGACACGGGAGCAACTTAAATCCGTCGATTGGTAAGTGTTTGTTTCGCATTAAATGTGGGTGGAAGGAAACGTGATATAGTTGCAAATGCATCAACAGGTTAGCATCGATTAGCGTAGCAAGTTAGCATCGATTAGCTGGCAGTCAACATCAACAAAACTCACCTTTGTGATATCGTTGCAAATGCATCTGCAGGTTATCCATACATTTCTGTGCCTTAGCATCGCCGGTAAAATGTGGAGACACTCCGGCACATTCAATGGGGGTCTGGCGGCAGATTTCTTGCCACTTTGGCATCTTCGGGCCAGTGGTGCAACTTGAATCCCTCCCTGTTAGTGTTGTTACACCCTCCGACAACACACCGACGAGGCATGATGTCTCCTAGGTTCCAAAAAATAGTCAAAAAAAACGGAAAAAAACAGAGCTGTGACCCGGTGTTTGTAATGTGTTGAAAATGAAAATGGCGGGTGTGTTACCTCGGCGACGTCACATTCTGACATCATCGCCTCCAGCGCGATAAACAGAAAGGCGTTTAATTCGCCAAAATTCACCCATTTAGAGTTCGGAAATCGGTTCAAAAAAAAAATGGTCTTTTTCCTGCACTATCAAGGTATATATTGACGCTTACGTAGGTCTTGTGATAATGTTCCCTTTTAACGCCCTTCATTTGTCCCTGCAGCCACCACACCTTCCGGTCAGCCCAACTCGGACTCCAGCAAAACACCAGCCCAGCCTGCTCAACAGGCGGCCGCCCCCGTCCAGCCGGGGGTGGCGACCCTGAGCGCGAGCAGCACGCCACAAGGCCAGTTGCCCTCACAGACGCAGGCCCACATGCCCATTCAGTCTCCCACCTCGCTGCAGGCGGGAAGTGCCAAGACATCCCAGCTCATCGTGTCTGGGCTGCAGCAGCAGGTCCAGGTACCGGTGCCAACTAATCACATGTTCAAGGTCGTTGCGAAGTTAGCATCCATTTACCCCAAACATATATATCAGAGGGCTGTCAATCTTTGGGCATCGCACCACAAGCCTTTCTCTGTTCAAAATCCATCCATCCATCCATTTTCTACCGCTTATTCCCTTTTTTGGGTCGCGGGGGGTGCTGGCGCCTATCTCAGCTACAATCTGACGGAAGGCGGGGTATACCCTGGACAAGTCGCCACCTCATCGCATGGCCAACACAGATAGACAACATTCACACTCACATTCACACACTAGGGCCCATTTAATGTTGCCAATCAACCTATCCCCAGGTGCATGTCTTTGGAAGTGGGTGGGGCCTATCCCCAGGTGCATGTCTTTGGAGGTGGGAGGGGCCTATCCCCAGGTGCATGTCTTTGGAGGTGGGAGGGGCCTATCCCCAGGTGCATGACTTTGGAGGTGGGAGGGGCCTATCCCCAGGTGCATGACTTTGGAGGTGGGAGAGGCCTATCCCCAGGTGCATGTCTTTGGAGGTGGGAGGGGCCTATCCCCAGGTGCATGACTTTGGAGGTGGGAGGAAGCCGGAGTACCCGGAGGGAACCCACGCATTCACGGGGAGAACATGCAAACTCCACACAGAAAGATCCCGTTCCTGGGATTGAACCCAGGACTGCAGGACCTTTGTATTGTGAGGCAGACGCACTAACCCCTCTCCCACCGTGAAGCCTGTTCAAAATCCACACTTTTTAATAGCATTGGGTGCCAGTTCTGTGATGAACTGCATTCCTCCACAGAGGAGATGATAAACAACTGGGATTAATTTCTATATTACTACAAATAAAACATATTTGTTTAAAAAAAATTCTACCCAAACATTTAATAAAGTCAAATGCAAAAAAGGCAACAAGAGAAGTATCCAACACTTTTCTGTTCTAAAGTAAATGTGTACAGCAGATATAGATCACCCACATCAGACCTGGGCAAATACCCACCTTTAACCCCATTATGATGTGCACTGCTCTCTTTAAGTCTTCAACTATACAACACATTTCAATGGCTCTTATAGGAGTTATTAGGGTTTAAGTCTTCAACTCTAGAACACATTTCAATTGATCTTATAGGTGTTATAGGAGTTATAAGGCTTTAAGTCTTCGACTCTGGAACACATTTCAATGGATCTTATAGGAGTTATTAGGGTTTAAGTCTTCAACTCTACAAAGTATTTCAATGGGTGTTGTAGGAGTTATTAGGGTTTAAGTCTTCAACTCTACAAAGTATTTCAATGGGTGTTGTAGGAGTTATTAGGGTTTAAGTCTTCAACTCTACAAAGTATTTCAATGGGTGGTGTAGGAGGTATTAGGGTTTAAGTCTTCAACTCTAGAAAGTATTTCAATGGGTGTTGTAGGAGGTATTAGGGTTTAAGTCTTCAACTCTAGAAAGTATTTCAATGGGTGTTTTAGGAGTTCCATCCATCCATCCATCATCTTCCGCTTATCCGAGGTCGGGTCGCGGGGGCAGCAGCCTAAGCAGGGAAGCCCAGACTTCCCTATCTCCAGCCACTTCGTCTAGCTCTTCCCGGGGGATCCCGAGGCGTTCCCAGGCCAGCCGGGAGACATAGTCTTTCCAACGTGTCCTGGGTCTTCCCCGTGGCCTCCTACCAGCTGGACGTGCCCTAAACACATCCCTAGGGAGGCGTTCGGGTGGCATCCTGACCAGATGCCCGAACCACCTCATCTGGCTCCTCTCGATGTGGAGGAGCAGCGGCTTTACGTTGAGCTCCTCCCGGATGGCAGAGCTTCTCACCCTATCTCTAAGGGAGAGCCCCGCCACCCGGCGGAGGAAACTCATTTTGGCCGCTTGTACCCGTGATCTTATCCTTTCGGTCATGACCCAAAGCTCATGACCATAGGTGAGGATGGGAACGTAGATCGACCGGTAAATTGAGAGCTTTGCCTTCCGGCTCAGCTCCTTCTTCACCACAACGGATCGATACAACGTCCGCATTACTGAAGACGCCGCACCGATCCGCCTGTCGATCTCACGATCCACTCTTCCCCCACTCGTGAACAAGACTCCTAGGTACTTGAACTCCTCCACTTGGGGCAGGGTCTCCTCCCCAACCCGGAGATGGCACTCCACCCTTTTCCGGGCGAGAACCATAGACTCGGACTTGGAGGTGCTGATTCTCATTCCAGTCGCTTCACACTCGGCTGCGAACCGATCCAGTGAGAGCTGAAGATCCCGGCCAGATGAAGCCATCAGGACTACATCATCTGCAAAAAGCAGAGACCTAATCCCGTGGCCACCAAACCGGAACCCCTCAACGCCTTGACTGCGCCTAGAAATTCTGTCCATAAAAGTTATGAACAGAATCGGTGACAAAGGACAGCCTTGGCGGAGTCCAACCTTCACTGGAAACGTGTCCGACTTACTGCCAGCAATGCGGACCAAGCTCTGACACTGATCATACAGGGAGCGGACTGCCACAATAAGACATTCCGATACCCCATACTCTCTGAGCACTCCCCACAGGACTTCCCGAGGGACACGGTCGAATGCCTTCTCCAAGTCCACAAAGCACATGTAGACTGGTTGGGCAAACTCCCATGCACCCTCAAGAACCCTGCCGAGAGTATAGAGCTGGTCCACAGTTCCACGACCAGGACGAAAACCACACTGTTCCTCCTGAATCCGAGGTTCGACTATCCGGCGAAGCCTCCTCTCCAGTACACCTGAATAAACCTTACCGGGAAGGCTGAGGAGTGTGATCCCACGATAGTTGGAACACACCCTCCGGTCCCCCTTCTTAAAGAGAGGGACCACCACCCCGGTCTGCCAATCCAGAGGTACCGCCCCCGATGTCCACGCGATGCTGCAGAGTCTTGTCAACCAAGACAGCCCCACAGCATCCAGAGCCTTAAGGAACTCCGGGCGGATCTCATCCACCCCCAGGGCCTTGCCGCTGAGGAGCTTTTTAACTACCTCAGCGACCTCAGCCCCAGAAATAGGAGAGTCCACTACAGATTCCCCAGGCACCGCTTCCTCAAAGAAAGACGTGTTGGTGGGATTGAGGAGGTCTTCGAAGTATTCCCTCAACCGATCCACAACATCCGCAGTCGAAGTCAGCAGAACACCATCCGCACCATACACGGTGTTGATAGTGCACTGCTTCCCCTTCCTGAGGCGCCGTATGGTGGTCCAGAATCGCTTCGAAGCCGTCCGGAAGTCGTTTTCCATGGCTTCCCCGAACTCTTCCCATGTCCGAGTTTTTGCCTCCGCGACCGCTAAAGCTGCACACCGCTTGGCCCGTCGGTACCCGTCCACTGCCTCCGGAGTCCTATGAGCCAAAAGAACCCGATAGGACTCCTTCAGCTTGACGGCATCCCTCACTGCTAGTGTCCACCAACGGGTTCTGGGATTACCGCCACGACAGGCACCAACAACCTTGCGGCCACAGCTCCAATCAGCCGCCTCGACAATAGAGGTTCGGAACATGGTCCACTCGGACTCAATGTCCCGCACCTCCCTCGTGACATGTTCAAAGTTCTCCCGGAGGTGTGAATTGAAACTCTCTCTGACAGGAGACTCTGCCAGACGTTCCCAGCAGACCCTCACAATGCGCTTGGGGCTGCCAGGTCTGTCTGGCATCCTCCCCCACCATCGCAGCCAACTCACCACCAGGTGGTGATCGGTAGAAAGCTCCGCCCCTCTCTTCACCCGAGTGTCCAAAACATAAGGCCGCAAATCCGATGACACAACTACAAAGTCGATCATGGAGCTGCGGCCTAGGGTGTCCTGGTGCCAAGTGCACATATGGACACCCTTATGTTTGAACATGGTGTTTGTTATCGACAAACTGTGACGAGCACAAAAGTCCAATAACAAAACACCACTCGGGTTTAGATCCGGGCGACCAATCTTCCCAATCACGCCTCTCCAGGTTTCACTGTCGTTGCCAACATGAGCGTTGAAGTCTCCCAGTAGGACAAGGGAATCACCCGGAGGAGCACTTTCCAGTACTCCCTCGAGTGTACCCAAAAAGGGTGGGTATTCTGAACTGCTGTTTGGTGCGTAAGCACAAACAACAGTCAGGATCCGTCCCCCCACCCGAAGGCGAAGGGAAGCTACCCTCTCGTCCACTGGGTTGAACTCAAACGTACAGGCTTTGAGCCGGGGGGCAACCAGAATTGCCACCCCAGCCCGTCGCCTCTCACTGCCGGCAACGCCAGAGTGGAAGAGGGTCCAGTCCCTCTCGAGAGAACTGGTTCCAGAGCCCTTGCTGTGCGTCGAGGTGAGTCCGACTATATCCAGCCGGAACTTCTCTACCTCGCGCACTAGCTCAGGCTCCTTCCCCCCCAGTGAGGTGACGTTCCACGTCCCAAGAGCTAGCTTCTGTAGCCGAGGATCGGACCGCCAAGTGCCCTGCCTTCGGCTGCCGCCCAGCTCACAATGCACCCGACCTCTATGGCCTCTCCTATGAGTGGTGAGCCCATTGGAGGGATGACCCACGTTGCCTCTTCGGGCTGTGCCCAGCCGGACCCCATGGGAACAGGCCCGACCACCAGGCGCTCGCCATCGTGCCCCAACTCCGGGCCTGGCTCCAGAGCGGGGCCCCGGTGACCCACGTCCGGGCGAGGGAAATCTGGGTTCATTTCGTTGTAATTCCATTGAAGTTTTTGAGCTGCTCTTTGTCTGATCACTCACCTAGGACCTGTTTGTCTTGGGAGACCCTACCAGGGGGCATGAAAACCCCCAGACAACATAGCTCCTAGGATCATTGGGACACGCAAACTCCTCTACCACGGTAAGGTAGCAGCTCAGAGAGGAGTAGCAGCTCAGAGAGGAGTAGCAGCTCAGAGAGGAGTTTTAGGAGTTATTAGGGTTTAAGTCTTCAACTCTACAAAGTATTTCAATGGGTGTTGTAGGAGTTAATAGGGTTTAAGTCTTCAACTCTAGAAATGTTTTCAATGGGTGTTGTAGGAGGTATTAGGGTTTAAGTCTTCAACTCTAGAAAGTATTTCAATGGGTGTTGTAGGAGTTATTAGGGTTTAAGTCTTCAACTCTAGAAAGTATTTCAATGGGTGTTGTAGGAGTTATTAGGGTTTAAGTCTTCAACTCTAGAAAGTATTTCAATGGGTGTTGTAGGAGTTATTAGGGTTTAAGTCCTCAACTCTAGAAAGTATTTCAATGGGTGTTGTAGGAGTTATTAGGGTTTAAGTCTTCAACTCTTGAAAGTATTTCAATGGGTGTTGTAGGAGTTATTAGGGTTTAAGTCTGCAACTCTAGAAAGTATTTCAATGGGTGTTGTAGGAGTTAATAGGGTTTAAGTCTTCAACTCTAGAAAGTATTTCAATGGGTGTTGTAGGAGTTTTTAGGGTTTAAGTCTTCAACTCTAGAAAGTATTTCAATGGGTGTTGTAGGAGTTATTAGGGTTCAAGTCTTCAACTCTAGAAAGTATTTCAATGGGTGTTGTAGGAGTTATTAGGGTTTAAGTCTTCAACTCTAGAAAGTATTTCAATGGGTATTGTGGGAGTTATTAGGGTTTAAGTCTTCAACTCTAGAAAGTATTTCAATGGGTATTGTGGGAGTTATTAGGGTAATGTAGGTGACAGCAGCTCAGAGCAGGAACCAAGCAGAGTGTTTCCAGAGCAGCCAGTCCCAAACACATGTGTCAGAAACAGAACCGGAAGCACATTTTTATGTGATAATATATCACCTTGTGTGTTTATTACACTTTAAATTCATATGTTGCTGTTTGTTACATGTTTGTTGTGTTTTGCTTCACTGTAAAATATACACATCTATGGAGGAGCTGCTCTGACAAGTAAAAGATGTTCATATGTTGCTAATATTCAGTCTTTTATTGTTCATAGTTAATATTGTAAATCACACTTTCTTTATTTGCATGTACATTTTGGGTGTCTCATTCAGTTAAAAACTGTAAAATTCCATTCCATTTTTTGAGGTGGTCTGTCATAACTTTTTTAGAACTCCATGGGACATTGTGACTTTTGGTGTTAGTGTTAATGTTAGTGTTAGTATTAAACACACATACTGTACAGCAGGTTTTTACAGGTAAATGTGTGTACATCATTTATACACACATACACCTTGGCCCCCACACACATTTTTTTCTCTAAATGTGGCCCCCCAGTCAAAATATTTGCCCAGCTCTGGTATACATCAACAATATGATTTGCCTGTGTATACATCAGTTATTTTATTTCATCCATCCATCCATCCATCTTCTTCCGCTTATCCGAGGTCGGGTCGTGGGGGCAACAGCCTAAGCAGGGAAACCCAGACTTCCCTCTCCCCAGCCACTTCGTCTAGCTCTTCCCGGGGGATCCCGAGGCGTTCCCAGGCCAGCCGGGAGACATAGTCTTCCCAACGTGTCCTGGGTCTTCCCCGTGGCCTCCTACCGGTTAGACGTGCCCTAAACACCTCCCCCGGGAGGCGTTCGGGTGGCATCCTGACCAGATGCCCGAACCACCTCATCTGGCTCCTCTCCATGTGAAGGAGCAGCGGCTTCACTTTGAGCTCCTCCCGGATGGCAGAGCTTCTCACCCTATCTCTAAGGGAGAGCCCCGCCACACGGCGGAGGAAACTCATTTGGGACGCTTGTACCCGTGATCTTATCCTTTCGGTCATGACCCAAAGCTCATGACCATAGGTGAGGATGGGAACGTAGATCGACCGGTAAATTGAGAGCTTTGCCTTCCGGCTCAGCTCCTTCTTCACCACAACGGATCGGTACAACGTCCGCATTACTGAAGACGCCGCACCGATCCGCCTGTCGATCTCACGATCCACTGTTCCCTCACTCGTGAACAATACTCCTAGGTACTTGAACTCCTCCACTTGGAGCAGGGTCTCCTCCCCCAACCCTCGACTACAGAAGTTATTTTATTAGTTTTTTTAAATTCATGTTTAATTTTTTGGACTAGATTAAGAATGGTTGCAAGCAGAGATGTCCGATAATGGCTTTTTTGCCGATGTCCGATATTCCGATATTGTCCAACTCTTAATTACCGATACCGATATATACAGTGGTGGTATGAACACATTATTATGCCTGATTTTGTTGTGACGCCCCGCCGGATGCATTAAACAATGTAACAAGGTTTTCCAAAATAAATCAACTGAAGTTATGTAAAAAATGCCAACATGGCGCTGCCGTATTTATTATTGAAGTCACAAAGTGCATTATTTGTTTTAACATGACTCAAAACAGCAGCTTGGAATTTGGGAAATGCTCTCCCTGAGAGAGCATGAGGAGGTTGAGAGGGTCTAGGGGGTAGCGAGGGGTGTATATTGTAGCGTCCCGGGAGAGTTAGTGCTGCAAGGGGATCTGGGTATTTGCTGTGTTGTGTTTATGTTGTGTTACGGTGAGGATGTTCTCCCCAAATGTGTTTGTCATTCTTGTTTGGTGTGGCTTCACAGTGTGGCCCATATTTTAAAGAGTGTTGGCGTTGTTTATACGCCCACCCTCAGTGTGACCTGCATGGCTGTTAACCAAGTATGCCGTGCATACACTTGTGCATGTGAAAAGTTGTAGATATTATGTGATTGGCCAGTGCCTTTAAGGTTTGTTGACGCTCTGCACTTCTCCCTACGTCCGTGTACCTGGTGGCCTTTTAAAAGTCATCAATTGCACTTTTTGAAACCGATACCGATTATTTTGAAATTGACACCGATATTTTCCGATATTACATTTTAAAGCATTTATCGGACGATAATATTGGCAGTCCGATATTATCGGACATCTCTATTTACAAGTATGAATCACAATTCATTGGAAAAATCGTTTTTTGTTCTTTTTTGCACCCCTATTGTGTGATACTATATAACTTTGCATACTTCAAATCAGGTATAGGGGAAACTTGTTGTTCTGCATTATTTCTCTAGTCCTATTAGTATTATGTGCTTCATTCCATGAGTGTTTCTTGTGGTTGATGCTGAAGGTGCTGGCCCAGCTGCAGACTCCCAGCGGTACATCTGTACCACAGCACTTCAAACTGCAGCTGCCTGTTCACATCCAACAGACCAAGTCAGCTCAGGGAGGAGAGGTAATGGCTGCTAAATCACATGTCTTTCTCTCTTTTTCAATGTATCTAACTGACTGTTTTGCTTTGGATTTTTGCCACGTCAAATGATGCTAACAATTTCATTGCATAAATGAAATGTGTTTAAAAAAAAAAAAACAATGTATATACAAAAACCAGTGCAGAAATATTGCTTCAAAACTGAAGATTCACTTTGGTTAAATGACGACTGAGACAGGATCCATTGCTTCAATCAATTTGCTGCAAGTGGGTCTGCACTCATTTTTTTTACACTGAATTTTCAAACAATATATTTTAACAAACGGAAATTTTCAGCTGACATATTGCTCACTTCACGGTGGTAGAGGGGTTAGTGCGTCTGCCTCACAATACGAAGTTCCTGCAGTCCTGGGTTCAAATCCAGGCTCGGGATCTTTCTGTCTGGAGTTTGCATGTTCTCCCCGTGAATGCGTGGGTTCCCTCCGAGTACTCCGGCTTCCTCCCACCTCCAAAGACATGCACCTGGGGATAGGCCCCTCCCACCTCCAAAGACATGCACCTGGGGATAGGTTGATTGGCAACACTAAATTGGCCCTAGTGTGTGAATGTTGTCTGTCTATCTGTGTTGGCCCTGCGATGAGTTGGCGACTTGTCCAGGGTGTACCCCGCCTTCCGCCCGATTGTAGCTGAGATAGGCGCCAGTGCCCTCCACGACCCAAAAAGGAAATAAGCGGTAGAAAATGGATGGATGGAATTTGTATTCAATGAAGTTGTCGGCATAATTGGATTCAAAATTCAGTGACATGAAAATTCAGTGTCAATTCAGTGCTTTAGTAACAAAAGATGAAAGTACCTTGTAGTCCCTCCGATAGACCGAGTTCCCCAATGAGTCACTGTCTTAAATCGCCTTGGTCATCGGCGCCAAAAAAACCCAATTATTATTATTATTATTATTTATTTATTTATTTATTTTAAAAATTGTTTTGCTTTTCAATAAAGTTTTATTGAAAGGTACAAGAACATCTTTAGATGGCGTATTCAGTCATTTTGAAGTCAAAGTGACACTTGGCATACAACATAAAGAAACTGGCTAAGGAAATGCTATGCAAATTCCAAAACGTGTGGCGCTTCACTCTGTGCCATCGTATGCATCAAATGGCGAGAACAACTCATCGTTAACAGCTGAAGACTGCACACGTTAACCGTATGCGGTGGGTTCACCATTAGCTTCAACTTGCTGTTTGAATTCAAGACAGTGTAGCAACCTAGGGTGGAAGTTAAAGATTTTGGGCCCGATTTCTTGGTTCCATATTTGTATTTCTCAAAATCCTTCTCCCTCCTCTTCCACATGGTGGATTGAGGACCTAGGTGGTTCAATACTTTTCAATACTAGATTAAAACCAACAACCCGTTCCAGGAAATACACCATGGTACGGATTTGAACAAACTCATACTCGTGCACTCGCACACCCACAAAAGGAAAAGTGACTCGAATAGTTTTTAGTAATATAGGGAAACGGTTTTAACTTAAACAACGCCAACTCACTGATGAGGATCTTTAAAGGGGAACATTATCACAATTTCAAAAGGGTTAAAAACAATAAAAATCAGTTCCCAGTGGCTTGTTGTATTTTCTGAAGTTTTTTTCAAAATTTTACCGGTCTCGGAATATCCCTAAATAAAGCTAAGACACTGGCCATTTCCCTGTGACGTCATACAGTGCTGCCAATGTAAACAAACAATGGGAATACCACAGCAAGATATAGTGACATTAGCTCAGATTCAAACTCGGATTTCAGCGACTTAAGCGATTCAACAGATTACGCATGTATTGAAACAGATGGTTGGAGTATGAAAATATTGAAGAAGAAACTGAAGCTATTGAGCGAATAGCTATTGACGCTATTCATTGCCATAGCATGGCCGAATAGCTGCGTTAGCATTGCCGGTAAAATGTGCGGACCAAACGATCAGGACTTTCGCATCTCGTGACACTGGAGCAACTTAAATCCGTCGATTGGTAAGTGTTTTTTTCGCATTAAATGTGGGTGGAAGGAAACGTAATATAGTTGCAAATGCATCTACAGGTTATCCACACATCTCTGTGCCATGTCTGCTTTAGCACCGCCGGTAAATAGCATGTTAGCATCGATTAGCTGGCAGTCAACATCAACAAAACTCACCTTTGTGATTTCGTTGACTATCGTTGCAAATGCATCTGCAGGTTATCCATACATCTCTGTGCCATGTCTGTCTTAGCATCGCCGGTCAAATGTGGAGACACTCTGGCACATTCAATGGGGGTCTGGCGGCAGACACTTTGGCATCTTCGGGCCAGTGGTGCAACTTGAATCCCTCCCTGTTAGTGTTGTTACACCCTCCGACAACACACCGTCAAGGCATGATGTCTCCAAGGTTCCAAAAAATAGTCAAAAAAACGGAAAATAACAAAGCTGAGACCCGGTGTTTGTAATGTGTTGAAAATGAAAGTGACGGCTCTGTTACCTCGGCGACGTCACATTCTGACGTCATCGCTTCCGGCGCGATAAACAGAAAGGCGTTTAATTCGCCAAAATTCACCCATTTAGAGTTCGGAAATCGGTTAAAAAAATAGATGGTCTTTTTTCTGCACCATCAAGGTATATATTGACGCTTACATAGGTCTGGTGGTAATGTTCCCCTTTAAGTAAAAACAGATATGTTGTGTGAGCTGGATCACCTAGTAAATTACATCCAATCAAGGAATAATTTGGTGCGTCACCCCAATTAAAGCAAAAAGTGTGGGAACACAACAGCTGTCATGTGTTCGAACAGTACTTATTAACAACATATCACAATTACAAGTAAACATTTGCTGTTTGCTGGACATCAAATGACAGGCTGTCAATCACAGTCAGTGTTGGTGATAACGGCGTTAAGGAGAAATATAATGAATGACTTTAAGGTCCGTTAGCGATAGCTTGGTGTAGCGTGGGAAGATACTTTGGATGTGGTTTTATGTGGACACAAGTGCAGGAAATATATTTTGAGTGGTGAAAGCAACAGGCAAACAGCCAGAGGTAGCATCACACTGTGACACAACAAACGCACACATACACAATGGCAATGATGAAGAAAAAAGTCATCATCGAAGTCACAAACTAAACATCCAAACAATACACCGTTTGTTGACCAGAAGATATGACATTCAATCCTTTTATTAGCCAGAGGTAACACAATCCGGTGGAAAGGTTTCAAAGTGCTGGCGCTGCTAACTGCTAAAGCTAACAAACACAGTTCCGTTGGAACTTTGGATGACGTCATACGTCACTCCGCAACGTATTTATTACTTTCCCTAGTAATTATTGACATTTATCAAAGAGTAATTATGTTAGTATTTCACTGACTTCACTGAAAATGGATTTATTTCTGAGTGAACTTTTCCAACACTGCGTGTCATGTTGTTATGTACGTGATGGCAGGAAGAAGAGGTTTCAAGACATGTCACATACAGCAACTTGAAGAGAAATCCCTTACTTTTTTCTTCCCGTGTCACTTTTCTTAATTATTGGTACTTGCTTCTGTGTGTTTGCTGTCTGCAAAAGTCCCTTGGAGATATTTATCAAAGAACGTTGCCTTCCTTTATACTTCCAGGAAACGTTTGGAATTAGCCCTAATTTGTGACCTTTTTCCCAAGTGTGACGTCAGCAAAATAATCATGTACGATAGAAATGGACCCAAAGGGCTTTTACTCAATAAGCTCCTTATTTTTCTCTATCCCTCTGTTGTGGGGCAGACTGGCTCGTATATGCTCATGCATCATTCGCTTTTGCCACTTTGAATACAAAGTAGCGTACATTTCAAACTTAATCCGTCAGTAGACTCGCTATGGAAGCGCTAAAAACTACAAGAAAGATGGCGGGGAGCCACGTAAATAAGACCGCCTAAGAAAAGTGCGCATCCTAAAAAGACAGTCAGAAAGCGGCTTTAAATCTAGGCAACTTTGACCACCATTACATCTTTGGAAGTTTTACATGTACAAAAGTATCATGATATAACAAAATAAAGTCTCTTCTTCCCAGACCAAAAGCCCTCGGATGTTACAGGGTGGTATTCACTTGTCCACATGATGTTATGTTCCACATAATGTTATGTTCCACACGATGTTATGTTCCACATAATGTTATGTTCCACATAATGTTATGTTACACACGATGTTATGTTACACATAATGTTATGTTCCACATAATGTTATGTTACACATAATGTTATGTTACACATAATGTTATGTTACACATAATGTTATGTTACACATAATGTTATGTTACACATGATGTTATGTTACACACAATGTTATGTTACACATAATGTTATGTTACACGTTATGTTACACACAACGTTATGTTACACATAATGTTATGTTACACACAATGTTATGTTACACATAATGTTATGTTCCACATAATGTTATGTTACACACAATGTTATGTTACACATAATGTTATCTTACACATAATGTTATGTTACACATAATGTTATGTTACATACGATGTTATGTTACACACAATGTTATTTTACGCATAATTTTATGTTACGCATGATGTTATGTTACACATAATGTTATGTTCCATAATGTTATGTTCCATAATGTTATGTTCCATAATGTTATGTTCCACACGATGTTATGTTACACATAATGTTATGTTACACATAATGTTATGTTACACATCATGTTATGTTACACATCATGTTATGTTACACATAATGTTATGTTACACATCATGTTATGTTACACATCATGTTATGTTACACACAATGTTATGTTACAGCCTTCTTACAAAATGGAATACATTCATTTTGTCCTCAAAACTCAGTTTTTTTTTATTTCACTCATTGAAAATGTTTTATTTTTATTTTTAATACATTTGCAAAACATTCTAAAAAATAACTTTTTCACATTATCATCATGGGGTATTGTGTGTGGAATTTGGAGGACCACAATGAATGTCTTCCATTTTGGAACATGGCAATATGTAGAAAACGTGAGGCTCTGAAAATACTTGAGGGATCCTCCGCATGCAGCAGTCCCCTCGGCAGTATTACATTTCATCATGTATTGCCCTCAGAAGGAATGTGGCTACTTCATGTCCTCATCCTCTCACCATGTAGATGGGCAACGTGGTGACCATCCAGGCCGCGTCCATACAGGAGCAGCTCCAGAGGATCCAGCAGCTCCGAGAGCAGCAGAAGAAGAAGAAGAAACAAGCCGCAGAGGCCAAGAAAGAGCAAGCCCTCAACTCTGTCAGCCAGAGAGACCTCATTCAGAAACAGGTGTGGCCATCACACCGCTCAAGTTGTCAGTCAAGACTCAACGCTACTTTTGCCTTCTTAGGTTGTCACCAAGCACAACGCTTTCATCGAATATCTCAAGCAGAAGAAGACTGTCACACCTGAAGAGAAAGAAGAGAATCAGAGGTTGGTGTGTGCGTGTGTGTTTGTGTGCGTGTGTGAGTGTGTGTCACCTGCCCCACCAGGAAGACTAATCAGCTGGTAAATGATTGCCACACCCCAGGTCTTCTTGAGTCTTTCAAGGGGAACTGCACTTTTTGGGGAATTTTACCTATCATTCACGATCATTATGTAAGACAAGAACAAATTTTTTCTTTTTTTATGAATTCCAAATACTAAATAAATGCGATCAAAAGTCAGCTGACAATGAAGCCTATTTGAGATGCTGTAGTCTGCCTCTAAAGTCCTTAAAAGAACTTCAAAAACCCTTCCATTAAGGTTATATACATGATGTAAGTAGATGCACTATATTGCCAAAAGTATGGTGTCCAGCCATGCAAATGATGAGAATCAGGGGTCTTGATCACTTGGCCCGGTGTGTCAAATCAAGCACTTAGGCATGGAGACTCATTCTGCAAACATTAGTGAAAGAATGGGCCGCTCTCAGTGATTTCCAGCGTGGAACTGTCATAGGATGCCACCTGTGCAACAAATCCAGTCAGGAAATTTCCTCGCTCCTAAATATTCCAAAGTCAACTTTATTCTAAGAAAAGTGAAGAGTTTGGGAACAACAGCAAGTCAGCCACCAAGTGGTAGGCCAGGTAAACTGACAGAGAGGTCAGCATAGTGCAAAGACTTTCTGCACAGTCACTTGCTACACAGCTCCAAACTTCATGTGACCTTCCAATTAGCCCACGTACAGTACGCAGAGAGCTTCATGCAATGGGTTTCCATGGGCGAGCAGCTGCATTTAAGCCATACATCAGCAAGTCCAATGCAAAGTGTGGGATGCAGTGGTGTAAAGCACGTCGCCACTGGACTCTAAAGCAGTGGACACGCCTTCTCTGGACTGATGAATCAAACTTTTCCATCTGGCAATCTGATGGACCAGTCTGGGTTTGGAGGTTGCCAGGAGAACACTACATTTCAGACTGCATTGTGCTGAGTGTGAAATTTGGTGGAGGAGGAATTATGGTGTGAGGTTGTTTTTCAGGAGTTGGGCTTGGCCCCCTAGTTCCAGTGAAAGGAACGTTGAATGCCCCATGATAGCAAAACATTTTGGACAATTCCATGCTTCCAACCTTGTGGGAACAGTTTGGAGCGGGCCCCTTCCTCTTCCAACATGACTGTGCACCAGTGCACAAAGCAAGGTCCGTAAAGACATTGATGACAGAGTCTGGTGGGGATGAACTTGACTGGCCTGCACAGAGTCCTGACCTGCACCTGATAGAACACTCCTTGGGATGAATTAAAACGGAGACTGAGAGCCAGGCCTTCTCTAATTATAGTGAAAAATAGAACCTGTGCAGTTCCCCTGTAAAAGAGAGAGCAGATGAAGTCTGAAGGAGTAAGGGGTAGAGGTGAGTGTTGTGGACAGCTGCCTCTGACACACGGGTGTCGACACCAGTGCCAGGCTAGCGTGACTCCACCTTTGCACTCGCTCTCTGCTTATTTTTCCTCCCATTTTGTTTTTCCACTTCCTTTTCCTGCAAAACATCATTTGGGCTTCCAATCACCTTGTTCCTCTGACATCAGCCCGCACGTCTTGTTTTTGTCCTCCAAAGCCTGGCCTGTCTTTGACCCCGCAGGCACGCGGGCGGAGCCATCGAGGCGCTCTGCTGCTCACACCAATCCACCATTTTCTCCCCTCTCTGCGAATGTTAGCGGACACAAGTCAACGTAGTGCTGACGCAGGGATGCCACATTTACTGTAATAGGCCATCAATTTTTAAGCTGACTCTCACCACATCCTTGCAGTCGGCTGAGCTCCACGCAAGGATGTGGGACTTCTCAATAAGAGATGTATTTCAGACGGCGGGGCCTCGGAAACAAATCCTTGTATGTGATTGGATAAAGCGCTTGTCTGTTATCTTGAACGAGGCGCTACTTCAAGCACTCACTTGGTAATCAAGCCGTGACGCTGATGAGAGCCACGCTGGGAAATCCAAAACAGAACAGCCGACATATTGGAAAAGGACAAAGTTAGAGAACTTTTACTGAAACAAGGCAGTGATGTCAGAAGATGATACATTCTTTTTTTTGTTGCTATATTGAAGGAGTTTGCATTGCACCTCGATTCCAAATCCTTGTGTGGAGCTCAGCCAACTACAACGATCTGGCCAGAGTCAGGTCCATCAATTTAGGCTCCCCATAAAAAAGAAGCCTTTTTGTCAGCTGAAGGACCACACATGAATGGAGTTATCTTCACATTGTTGAAACTCCCAGCATGCATTTCCTTTGCTGCCATCTCCACTCCCACACTAGTGGAGAACAAATAAAGACAGAGCCGCTCAAAAGTCTCTCAACATCTGCACATCCCACCTTTGATAACAGCCGTGCCTTCAAGCCATTCAGGCCAAATGGGGTGCAGTACTTCAGTGATGGACTCGGTCTCAGCTCATTCACAACAACATGACAGCACACAGTATTTTTTTGCACTTGGGAAATAAGATAGCACACACAGTATTTATTTGCACTTAGGAAATAAGAAAGCACACACAGTATTTATTTGCACTTAGGAAATAAAATAGCACACACAGTATTTATTTGCACTTAGGAAATAAGATAGCACACACAGTATTTATTTGCACTTAGGAAATAAAATAGCACACACAGTGTTTATTTGCACTTAGGAAATAAGATAGCATACATAGTATTTATTTGCACTTAGGAAATAAGATAGCACACACAGTGTTTATTTGCACTTAGGAAATAAGATAGCATACATAGTATTTATTTGCACTTAGGAAATAAGATAGCACACACAGTGTTTATTTGCACTTAGGAAATAAGATAGCATACATAGTATTTATTTGCACTTAGGAAATAAGATAGCACACACAGTATTTATTTGCACTTAGGAAATAAGATAGCACACACAGTATTTATTTTCACTTGGGAAAAGAGATAGCACACGCAGTATTTATTTGCACTTAGGAAATATGATAGCACACATAGTATTTATTTGCACTTAGGAAATAAGATAGCACTCACAGTATTTATTTGCACTTAGGAAATAAGATAGCACACACAGTATTTATTTGCACTTAGGAAATAAGATAGCACACACAGTATTTATTTGCACTTAGGAAATAAGATAGCACACACAGTATTTATTTGCACTTAGGAAATAAGATAGCACACACGGTATTTATTTGCACTTGGGAAAAGAGATAGCATACACAGTATTTATTTGCACTTAGGAAATAAGATAGCACACACAGTATCTATTTGCACTTAGGAAATAAGATAGCACACACAGTATTTATTTGCACTTAGGAAATAAGATAGCACACACAGTATCTATTTGCACTTAGGAAATAAGATAGCACACACAGTATTTATTTGCACTTGGGAAATAAGATAGCACACACAGTATTTATTTGCACTTAGGAAATAAGATAGCACACACAGTATTTATTTGCACTTGGGAAAAGAGATAGCACACACAGTATTTATTTGCACTTAGGAAATAAGATAGCACACACAGTATCTATTTGCACTTAGGAAATAAGATAGCACACACAGTATTTATTTGCACTTAGGAAATAAGATAGCACACACAGTATCTATTTGCACTTAGGAAATAAGATAGCACACACAGTATTTATTTGCACTTAGGAAATATGATAGCACACACAGTATTTATTTGCACTTAGGAAATAAGGTGTAATATGAACATTTTGGAATTTCAATGTTCACACAGACATGAAAAGATCAGAATTGACCTTTGGTGTGAACAAAGCCCGTGTGCGTGTGCGTGTGCGTGTGCGTGTGTGTTTGTGTGTGTGTGTGTGTGTGTGTGTGTGTGTGTGTGTGTGTGTGTGTGTGTGTGTGTGTGTGTGTGTGTGTGTGTCTGTCAGCTATTCAGTGGTAGTTTTGTGCAAACACAGGAAATGGTGACTACTTCATATCATGACAGTACATTGATGAATGTATCAAGATGACATTAAATAATGTACATCATTAAACTTGGGAAGGGGACTTTGCTTTGCTGTCAAACATACCATCAGCAGCTATTTTCATGTCTGCCATTGAAATATTACAAAAGCCAAAAGCAGTGAAGTTGTCACCTTGTGGAAATGCTAAATAAAAACAAATCCTTTTCAACTTATATTCAATTGAATAGACTGCAAAGACAAGATATTTCATCTTCACACTGACAAACTTTTGTTTTGCAAATAATCATGAAGTTAGAATGTAATGGCAGCAACACATTGCAAAAAAGTCATTTTTACCAGTGTGTTACATGGCCTTTCCTTTCAATTCATCAATCAATCAATGTTTATTTATATAGCCCTAAATCACATGTGTCTCAAAGGGCTGCACAAAACACAACAACATCCTCGGTTGGGACCACATAAGGGCAAGGAAAAACTCACCCCAGTGGGACGTCAACAGTAAAGGTTTGGGAACTGAGGAGACACATTTTTGAAGTGGAATTATTTCCCATTCTTGCTTGATGTACAGCTTAAGTTGTTCAACAGTCTCCTGCCTCATATTTTAGCCTTCACACATTTTCAATGTCGGGACTACAGGCAGGCCAGTCTAGTACCCGCACTCTTTTACAATAAAGCCAGGCTGTTGTAACACCTGGCTTGGCATGGTCTTGCTGAAATCAGCAGGGGCATCCATAACACCTGTATGTACCTTTCAGCATGAATGGTGCCTTCACAGATGTGTAAGTTAGCCATGCCTTGGCCACTAATACACCCCCATACCATCACACATGCTGACTTTTACACTTTCACCCTAGAACAATCACTAATACACCCCCATACCATCACACATTCTGACTTTTACACTTTCACCCTAGAACAGTCCGGATGGTCCTTTTCCTCTTTGGTCCGAAGGATACAACGTCCACAGTTTCCAAAAACAATATGAAATGTGGACTCCTCAGACCACAGAACACTTTTTCCACTTTCTTAGATGAGCTCGGGCCCAGCAAAGCGTTTCTGGGTGTTGTTGATAAATGGTTTTGGCTTTGCATAGTAGAGTTTTAACTAGCACTTACAGATGTAGCAACCAACTGTAGTTACTGTAAGTGGTTTTTTGAAGTGTTCCTGGGCCCATGTGGTGATATCTTTTACACACTGGTGTGGCTTTTTAATGCAGTAGCGCCTGAGTGATGGAAGGTGTGTAATATCATGGCTTACGTGCAGTGATTTCTCCACATTCTCTCAACCTTTTGATGATATTACGGAACATAGATGGTGAAATCCTTAAAATCCTTGCAATAGCTGCTTGAGAAATGTTGTTCTTCAACAATTTGCTCAGGCATTTGTTTACTAAGTGGTGACCCTCGCCCCCTCCTTGTTTCATGGAAGCTGCTTTTATAGCCAATCATGGCACCCACTTGTTCCCAGTTAGCCTGTTCACCTGTGGGATGTTCCATATAAGTGTTTGATGAGCATTCTTCAACATTCTCACTCTTTTTTGCCACTTGCGCCAGCTTTTTGAAACATGTTGCGGGCATCAAATTCCATCCATCCACCCATCCATCTTCTTTCGGTTATCCGAGATTGGGTCGCGGGGGCAGCAGCCTAAGCAGGGAAGCTCAGACTTCCCTCTCCCCAGCCACTTCGTCTAGCTCCTCCCTGGGGATCCCTAGGCCTTCCCAGGCCAGCCGGGAGACATAGTCTTCCCAACGTGTCCTGGGTCTTCCCCGTGGCCTCCTACCGGTTGGACGTGCCCTAAACATCTCCCTCGGGAGGCGTTCGGGTGGCATCCTGACCAGATGCCCGAACCACCTCATCTGGCTCCTCATCTGGAGGAGCCGTGGCTTTACTTTGAGTTCCTCCCGGATGGTAGAGCTTCTCACCCTATCTCTAAGGGAGAGCCCCGCCACACAGCGGAGGAAACTCATTTCGGCCGCTTGTACCCGTGATCTTATCCTTTCGGTCATGACCCAAAGCTCATGACCATAGGTGAGGATGGGAACGTAGATCGACCGGTAAATTGAGAGCTTTGCCTTCCGGCTCAGCTCCTTCTTTACCACAACGGATCGGTACAACGTCCGCATTACTGAAGACGCCGCACTGATCCGCCTGTCCATCTCACGATCCACTCTTCCCTCACTCGTGAACAAGACTCCTAGGTACTTGAACTCCTCCACTTGGGGCAGGGTCTCCTCCCCAACCCGGAGATGGCATTCCACCCTTTTCCGGGCGAGAACCATGGACTCGGACTTGGAGGTGCTGATTCTCATTCCGGTCGCTTCACACTGAACAACATTTCTCAATCCAATCCAATCCAATCCACTTTATTTATATAGCACATTTAAACAACAATAACATTTCCAAAGTGCAGCACAGCCATGTTAAAAACAATTGTAAAAAAAATAAATAAATAAATAAAATACAATTTAAAAAAAAAAGTATATATATATTATGCTCCACCAATGACTGAATAAAAACAAAAAATAAATAAATATAAAACCAATAAAAACAAATATGATATAAAACTATTTTAAAGGGTAAAATCAATTAAAACAGTAAAATAAAAATCAAAGTGTATAAAAAACACAGAGGACAACAGAGGACCACACAACTCACCTAGTGTTAAAAGCCAAAGAATAAAAGTGGGTCTTAAAACGAGACTTAAAACACTCCACTGTGGAAGCAGTTTGAACATGGAGAGGCAGAGTGTTCCAGAGCTTAGGGCCAACCACAGAGAAGGCCCTGTCTCCCCTGGTCTTAAGTCTGGTCTTGGGCACCACGAGCTGGAACTGGCTCTCGGACCTCAGAGCGATGTAAATTTCGATAAGGTCCGAGATATATTGAGGTGCCAGTTCATGTAAAGATTTAAAAACAAACAGCAATGTTTTAAAATCAATTCTAAAATGAAAAGGGAGCCAGTGCAAACTCTGAAGAATTGGGGTTATATGCTGGCGTTTCCTGGCCCCTGTTAAAAGTCCTGCTGCCGCGTTCTGGACTAACTGCAACCGGGAGAGAGCTTTTTGGCTAATGCCAGCATAAAGTGCATTGCAGTAGTCCAGGTGACTTGAAATAAAAGCATGCACCACCTGTTCAAAAAGGTTAAAAGATAAAAACGGTTTAACCTTTACTAAAAGACGAAGGTGATAAAAACACGATTTTAAAACGCCATTGACTTGTTTGTCTAGTTTAAAATCGCTGTCTATAGTGACGCCAAGGCTGGTGACTTTGGGACGCACATCATTTTGCAATGGTCCCAAGTCAGTGAGGGCCGGAACAAAAACAAAAATTTCCGTTTTTCCCTCATTCATTATTTAAAAAATCTGGGCTAACCAAGCCTTGACGTCGCATAGACAGTTAAGAAGGGGTGTCAGGGGGCCGTGGCTTTTTGAAATCGGCATATAAATTTGGCAGTCATCTGCATAAAAGTGATAAAACACTCCATGTTTCTTAAAAATATCTCCAAGAGGGAGGAGATAAAGAGCGAACAGGATGGGGCCTAAAATAGATCCCTGTGGGACACCACAATAAAGCGGGGCAGAAGAGGAGGTGGCGTCCCCCAGCCTGACAGAGAAGGACCTCTCAGACAGGTAAGATCTGAACCACGCTAACGCAGTCCCCCTGACACCCACACAGTCTCTCAGGCGGTCTAAAAGAATTGTGTGGTTGGCTGTGTCAAAGGCAGCTGTAAGATCTAAAAGCACTAAAATGGCAGAGCTGCCAGAATCAGACATTAAAAGCAAGTCATTAAAAACCTTTAAAAGTGCAGATTCAGTACTGTGCAAAGCTTTGTATCAAGACTGAAATGGATCTAAAGTGCTATTTTCATCTAAAAAAGGCTGCAGTTGTGCCAGAACACATTTCTCCAAAATCTTTGACACTAAAGGTAATTTGGAAATGGGCCGATAATTTCACAAACTTGTCGGATCAAGACCTGTTTTTTTAATCAAAGGCTCAACAACAGCTCTTTTACAAAAGGAGGGGACACAGCCAGAAATCAAGCTGCTGTTGATGATGTTCCTAACAGACAAATCAATAGTGTCCCAGATTTCTTTAAAAAAGCGAGGGGGGACTGGGTCTGTGGGACAGCTATTGCTGCGAACCGATCCAGTGAGAACTGAAGATCCCGGCCAGATGAAGCCATCAGGGCCACATCATCTGCAAAAAGCAGAGACGTAATCCCGCGGCCACCAAACCGGAATCCCTCAACGCCTTGACTGCGCCTAGAAATTCTGTCCATAAAAGTTATGAACAGAATCGGTGACAAAGGACAGCCTTGTCGTAGTCCAACCCAAACTGGAAACGTGTCCGACTTACTGCCAGCAATGCGGACCAAGCTCTGGCACTGATCATACAGGGAGCGGACCGCCACAATAAGACAGTCTGATACCCCATACTCTCTGAGCACTCCCCACAGGACTTCCCGAGGGACACGGTCGAATGCCTTCTCCAAGTCCACAAAGCACATGTAGACTGGTTGGGCAAACTCCCATGCACCCTCAAGAACCCTGCCGAGAGTATAGAGCTGGTCCACAGTTCCACCACCAGGACGAAAACCACATTGTTCCTCCTGAATCCAAGGTTCGACTATCCGGCGTAGCCTCTTCTCCAGTACACCTGAATAAAACTTACCGGGAAGGCTGAGGAGTGTGATCCCACGATAGTTGGAACACACCCTCTGGTCCCCCTTCTTAAAAAGGGGTAGAAAAGCGCTATACAAGTACAACCCATTTACCATTTAATATTGTGTTCACGCACTCCATGTGGCAGGTTTTGACGTGTACAGTGATGACAGTTGTCACGGCGACTTGAAAACACTGCGGGCGAGCAGACTCGTCCTCCCTCGGATCATCCATTAATGAGGTAGGCAGTCCCCTCCCAACCCCCCCGTCAAATTATGAGCGAGGATGAGGTGGCCGTGAAACCGCCTCCCTTCGAGGCCGCTCCTCCGCTCTTATCAACGTCATTTATAAAATATCTTAATGCATGGATGCTCCCCCCCCCCTCTTCTTTACTGTTCTTGCATTGTTGTCTCCCCCCCTCCTGCTCTGGGACTGTACCATCTCCAGCTGCACGGGGAGGAATGAGGGGGTCAGGGAGGTGGGAGGCTGGGCCCGAGAGTGGAATGTTAAACTGAAGCGGAGTTGGCGTGGATGTGACAATGCATAATAACAGCGGCACACATGCATCGCGCAGCATCCGCATATGAGACTTTCCTCACAGTGGACGTTTCAGTCTTCCGTCTCGTTGGCTGTCACTAAGTCATTCCAAGCCTGGGAGACGAACAAGAAGACTAGTGTGTTCCGCTGAACCTGATCCAGATGCTAATTGAGAAATTTCCCAGGCCAGCATGGGGAGAGACTCCTCCTTTAATTGTAAGAAGGAAACACGATCTTTCAGGAGCAGGGCTACTTGGCTAGATTGTAGCTAGATCGTAACTCCTTCTGGAATCTTTAAGTTTCCTGAAGGAATCAATAAAGTACTATCAATCTATCTAATTGTAGTCAGGCAACGAGTCAGATTGCCATATGTTGACATTTTTACCTGAGAAGGGCTACTATACTCACAAAGGGATGTAACGATAAACGGAATAAAAATAACCGTGGGAGGACTTCGGAATATTTGAAATAAAACTTTTTAAAACATCCATCCATCCATCTTCTTCCGCTTATCTGAGGTCGGGTCGCGGGGGCAACAGCCTAAGCAGGGAAACCCAGACTTCCCTCTCCCCAGCCACTTCGTCCAGCTCTTCCCGGGGGATCCCGAGGCGTTCCCAGGCCAGCCGGGAGACATAGTCTTCCCAACGTGTCCTGGGTCTTCCCCGTGGCCTCCTACCGGTTGGACGTGCCCTAAACACCTCCCTCGGGAGGCGTTCGGGTGGCATCCTGACCAGATGCCCGAACCACCTCATCTGGCTCCTCTCGAAGTGGAGGAGCAGCGGCTTTACTTTGAGTTCCTCCCGGATGGCAGAGCTTCTCACCCTATCTCTAAGGGAGAGCCCCGCCACACGGTGGAGGAAACTCATTTCGGCCGCTTGTACCCGTGATCTTATCCTTTCGGTCATGACCCAAAGCTCATGACCATAGGTGAGGATGGGAACGTAGATCGACTGGTAAATTGAGAGCTTCGCCTTCCGGCTCCGCTCCTTCTTCACCTCTACGGATCGGTACAACGTCCGCATTACTGAAGACGCCACACTGATCCGCCTGTCGATCTCACGATCCACTCTTCCCCCACTCGTGAACAAGACTCCTAGGTACTTGAACTCCTCCACTTGGGGCAGGGTCTCCTCCCCAACCCGGAGATGGCATTCCACCCTTTTCCGGGCGAGAACCATGGACTCGGACTTGGAGGTGCTGATTCTCATTCCGGTCGCTTCACACTCAGCTGCGAACCGATCCAGTGAGAGCTGAAGATCCCGGTCGGATGAAGCCATCAGGACCACATCATCTGCAAAAAGCAGAGACCTAATCCTGTGGTCACCAAACCGGAAACCCTCAACGCCTTGACTGCGCCTAGAAATTCTGTCCATAAAAGTTATGAACAGAATCGGTGACAAAGGGCAGCCGTGGCGGAGTCCAACCCTCACTGGAAATGTGTTCGACTTACTGCCGGCAATGCGGACCAAGCTCTGGCACTGATCGTACAGGGAACGGACCGCCACAATAAGACAGTCCGATACCCCATACTCTCTGAGCACTCCCCACAGGACTTCCCGAGGGACACGGTCCAATGCCTTCTCCAAGTCCACAAAGCACATGTAGACTGGTTGGGCAAACTCCCATGCACCCTCAAGAACCCTGCCGAGAGTATAGAGCTGGTCCACAGTTCCACGACCAGGACGAAACAACACTTTGATAAATTCATGAACTAACCGCCATGACCACAACCCCACGGGGAGCGGGGCTGGGCGAGATATCGATACACTCGATAAATCACGGGTTTGTCTCTGTGCGATATAGAAAATGACTATATCGTAATATTCGAGTATACATTCTCACGCAGTTGCTTTTGGCTGCGGACATTACAGAACATGCGTTTCCCATTCTGTAGAGAGGTAGCAGCATGGGTAACGTTAGCTGTGATGCTAACTGGGACCGTGCGAGTGGTAATACGAGAGAAAGAAGGTGCGAATCTGGTAACAAATGAAAGAAGAATTAATTCCCAAGAAAAACAGCAGGGGGTCCATCGTCAGGCGGGGGTTTGGCTTCAAGTGGGAATATGTTGAACAAACAACCGTAATTTGTCAAGTGTGGGGCAAAGGCGTTGCTACAAAAAGTGGCATTACTGCTAATGTGTAGCATCATTTGAAAAGTCACTCGCTAGAGAATGAAGAGCGGTTACTCCGCATTTCGGTGCCACACCAATAAATTGCAGAGGCAACGATTTCCACATCCACACCGTATGAAAAAAAAAGTCAACAACAGAAGGAGATAACATCTGCAAGAACCTACCACATAGCGAAGGATTTGATTTCCTATTATGCAGCTCATTTTTATTTGACACTTATTGAAACATCTTGTGTGACATCACGCACAAAAGTGCACTTTATTTGTTTTAAACTATTGTAGTGGCATTCTGTACAAAAAAGTGCACTTTAATTTAGTGTTGTTTTGATATGTCATCTTAGTGACATCATGCACAAAAGTGCAAAGTGCACAGCTTGTTTTATCTTGCACTTTCTGTTTTGGAAATGACATGAATGATTGTGCCACTGCTTCGTAACTGTTTAATAAATATAGTTTTGGTCAATTGACTCAGTTGCGATTTCCCTCTCTGCATGAAAGTTTAAATTAGCATATATTAATGCAGTATGAAGAACAATGTTTGAATGTAGACACACAGAATCATCATACTGCTGTGATTATATGCATCAAGTGTTCATTCAAGGCTAAGGCAAAATATTGAAATATATACCGTGTACCGTGACATGGCCTTAAAATATCGAGATATTAAAAAAAAAAAGTCTATATCGCCCAGCTTTCTCTTATGTGTGACTGCCATCTACTCCACACTTATCATTACACCATGTACCAAATAAAATAGCACCAAGGTCGATGAGCACATCCACAATTATTCTGTACATTAAGCGTTTCACTGCTGATTTTTGAGAAAATTAAAACATTTTAAGTGTGCCTTGTAGTCCGAAAAATACGGTAGTTCAAAAGAGTCTACATTACGGGAATGCTTTGCTGCTGTTCTCAGATTTTAACTTCCCTCAAATTGAAAAAGAACTGTGTCCGACTTACTGCCAGCAATGCGGACCAAGCTCTGGCACTGATGGTACAGGGAGCGGACTGCCACAATAAGACAGTCCGATACCCCATACTCTCTGAGCACTCCCCACAGGGCTTCCCGAGGGACACGGTCGAATGCCTTCTCCAAGTCCACAAAGCACATGTAGACTGGTTGGGCAAACTCCCATGCACCCTCAAGAACCCTGCCGAGAGTATAGAGCAGGTCCACTGTTCCACGACCAGGACGAAAACCACATTGTTCCTCCTGAATCCAAGGTTTGACTATCTGGCGTAGCCTCCTCTCCAGTACACCTGAATAAACCTTACCGGGAAGGCTGAGGAGTGTGATCCCACGATAGTTGGAACACACCCTCTGGTCCCCCTTCTTAAAGAGAGGGACCACCACCCTGGTTTGCCAATCCAGAGGTACCGCCCCCGATGTCCACGCGATGCTGCAGAGTGTTGTCTACCAAGATAGCCCCACAGCATCCAGAGCCTTAAGGAACTCCGGGCGGATCTCATCCACCCCTGGGGCCTTGCCACCGAGGAGCTTTTTAACTACCTCAGCAACCTCAGCCCCAGAATTAGGAGAGCCCACCACAGATTCCCCAGGCACTGCTTCCTCATTGGAAGACATCTGCAGTTGAGGTCAGCAGAACACCATCCGCACCATACACGGTGTTGACAGTGTACTGCTTCCCCTTCATGAGGCGGCGAATGGTGGTCCAGAATCGCTTCAAAGCCGTCCGGAAGTCGTTTTCCACGACTTCCCCAAACTCCTCCCATGTCGGAGTTTTTGCCTCCGCGACTGCTGAAGCTGCACACCGCTTGGCCTGTCGGTACCTGTCCACTGCCTCCGAAATCCTATGAGCCAAATGAACCCGATAGGACTCCTTCTTCAGCTTGACGGCATCCCTCACCGCTGGTGTCCACCAACGGGTTTTAGGATTACCGCCCCGACAGGCACCAACTACCTTGCGGCCACAGCTCCAATCAGCCGCTTCGACAATAGAGGTGTGGAACATGGTCCACTCGGACTCAATGTCCAGCACCTCCCTCGTAACATGTTCAAAGTTCTTCCGGAGGTGGGAATTGAAACTTTCTCTGAAAGGAGACTCTGCCAGACGTTCCTAACAGACCCTCACAATGCGTTTGGGCCTGCCAGGTCTGTCCGGCATCCTCCCCCACCATCGCAGCCAACTCACCACCAGGTGGTGATCACTAGAAAGCTCCGCCCCTCTCTTTACCCGAGTGTCCAAAACATGAGGCCGCAAATCCGATGACACAACTACAAAGTCGATTATGGAACTGCGGCCTAGGGTGTCCTGGTGCCAAGTGCACATATGGACACCCTTATGTTTGAACATTGTGTTTTGTTATTTACAA
Source organism: Nerophis ophidion (assembly GCF_033978795.1). Classification (NCBI taxonomy): domain Eukaryota; kingdom Metazoa; phylum Chordata; class Actinopteri; order Syngnathiformes; family Syngnathidae; genus Nerophis; species Nerophis ophidion. Next base: position 35,526,171 of record NC_084630.1, read on the forward strand.
ACTGTGACGAGCACAAAAGTCCAATAACAAAACACCACTCGGGTTCAGATCCGGGCGGCCATTCTCCCCAATCCCGCCTCTCCAGGTTTCACTGTCGTTGCCAACATGAGCGTTGAAGTCCCCCTCGAGTGTACCAAAAAAGGGTGGGTCCTCTGAACTGCTGTTCGGTGCGTGAGCACAAACAACAGTCAAGACCCGTCCTCCCACCTGAAGGCGGAGGGAGGCTACCCTTTCGTCCACCAGGTTGAACTCCAACGTGCAGGCTTTGAGCCGGAGGGCAACAAGAATTGCCACCCCAGCCCGTCGCCTCTCACTGTCGGCAACGCCAGAGTGGAAGAGAGTCCATCCCCTTTCGAGAGAAGTGGTTCCAGAGCCCTTGCTGTGCGTCGAAGTGAGTCCGACTATATCCAGCCGGAACTTCTCCACTTCGCGTACTAGCTCAGGCCCCTTCCCCCCAGTGAGGTGACGTTCCACGTCCCAAGAGCTAGCTTCTGTAATGGAGGATCTGACCGCCAGGTGCCCTGCCTTCGGCTGCCGCTCAGCTCCCACTGCACCCGACCTCTATGGCCCCTGCTATGGGTGGTGAGCTCATTGGAGGGGTGACCCACGTTGCCTCTTCGGCTGGGAACAGGCCCGGCCACCAGGCGCTCCCCATTGTGCCCCACCTCCGGGCCTGGCTCCAGAGGGGGGCCCTGGTGACCCGCGTCCTGGCGAGGGAAATCTGGGTTCCCGATTTGTCTTCTTCATAAAGGTCTTCATCAAATTCCAAATGAGCTAATATTTGCAACAAATAACAAAGTTTGTCAGTGTGAATATGAAATATCTTGTCTTTGCAGTCTATTCAATTGAATATAAGTTGAAAAGGATTTGTTGTATTCTCTTTTTATTTAGCATTTACACAACCTGACGGGCTTCACGGTGGCAGAGGGGTTAGTGCGTCTGCCTCACAATACGAAGTTCCTGCAGTCCTGGGTTCAAATCCAGGCTCGGGATCTTTCTGTGTGGAGTTTGCATGTTCTCCCCGTGAATGCGTGGGTTCCCTCCGGGTACTCCGGCTTCCTCCCACTTCCAAAGACATGCACCTGGGGATAGGTTGATTGGCAACACTAAATTGGCCCTAGTGTGTGAATGTGGGTGTGAATGTTGTCCGTCTATCTGTGTTGGCCCTGCGATGAGGTGGCGACTTGTCCAGGGTGTAGCCTGCCTTCCGCCCGATTGTAGCTGAGATAGGCGCCAGCGCCCCCCGCGACCCTGAAAGGGAATAGGCGGTAAAAAATGGATGGATACACAACCTGACTACTTCACTGCTTTTGTATTTTGACATCTTGGCTGGCAATAGACTCATTTTGTACCAGTGATACACTAGAATTGCTTTGCTGAGTTGGGCGACACACATGTTTTTGAAGATGTATTTATTGTTTACCGCTTGTCCCTCATAGTTGTGACAAAGTAAAAGAATGACAATATTTTACTGCGTACGTCAGCAGACAAATTAGGCGCCTTTTGTAACTTGTGTGCTTACTTACTAATAGAGAAGTTGTTTGGAATAGGAATGTATGTTTAATGCATTTTCTGTTGAAGCAAATAGCGACCATTTTTGAGGTCCCCTTTGTTTTGAAATGTATCAATATACATGTTGGTACCAGTGCCAAAATGTTGGTATGGGGACAATCCACCCTTCATATTCTGTTATAGGTAGGCGGTGTAGAGCAGCAGTTCTTAACCTTTTGGACCATGGGACCCAACTTTTCCATACCATACGGGACCAGGCCCCACTCAAACATGAACACCTTAACATTAGTAATCTTACTTTTAATCATATTTAATAATCATACCTAACGTGCTAAAATGAATACATTATAACTAAATGAATAGTAAGTAATAATATATATATATAATATAAACTGTCAATAAAATCAAAATTCCAATAAAAATACAGCATCACCACCTCAGTCATATTTTTTGCACTTAAGAAACTTTCAAAACTTCAGCCCCAGACTTCTTCTGCTTGTCTGATGTTGTCATTACTGCCACAAGTGGTGGAAAAGTGTATTACACCTGAGTACTTGTGTGATGTTGTCATTACTGCCACAAGTGGTGGAAAAGTGTATTACACCTGAGTACTTGTGTGATGTTGTCATTACTGCCACAAGTGGTGAAAAAGTGTATTACACCTGAGTACTTGTGTGATGTTGTCATTACTGCCACAAGTGGTGGAAAAGTGTATTACACCTGAGTACTTGTGTGATGTTGTCATTACTGCCACAAGTGGTGGAAAAGTGTATTACACCTGAGTACTTGTGTGATGTTGTCATTACTGCCACAAGTGGTGGAAAAGTGTATTACACATGAGTACTTGTGTGATGTTGTCATTACTGCCACAAGTGGTGGAAAAGTGTATTACACCTGAGTACTTGTGTGATGTTGTCATTACTGCCACAAGTGGTGGAAAAGTGTATTACACCTGAGTACTTGCGTGATGTTGTCATTACTGCCACGAGTGGTGGAAAAGTGTATTACACCTGAGTACTTGTGTGATGTCATTACTGCCACGAGTGGTGGAAAAGTGTATCACACCTGAGTACTTGTGTGATGTTGTCATTACTGCCACAAGTGGTGGAAAAGTGTATTACACCTGAGTACTTGTGTGATGTTGTCATTACTGCCACAAGTGGTGGAAAAGTGTATTACACATGAGTACTTGTGTGATGTTGTCATTACTGCCACAAGTGGTGGAAAAGTGTATTACACCTGAGTACTTGTGTGATGTTGTCATTACAGCCACAAGTGGTGGAAAAGTGTATTACACCTGAGTACTTGTGTGATGTTGTCATTACTGCCACAAGTGGTGGAAAAGTGTATTACACCTGAGTACTTGTGTTATGTTGTCATTACTGCCACGAGTGGTGGAAAAGTGTATTACACCTGAGTACTTGTGTGATGTTGTCATTACTGCCACAAGTGGTGGAAAAGTGTATTACACCTGAGTACTTGTGTGATGTCATTGCTGCCACAAGTGGTGGAAAAGTGTATTACAACTGAGTACCTCTGCAGCCTATACGGACCACATCTGACAAACAGATGTTTCTTTGGCAGCCCTCTAGGTGGCGCTCGCCCCCGGCCCTATGGTTAAGAAACACTGAGTGGATTCCAGACTTCCTTTGAAGCTGACAAGCCTTGTTTTGATTGATTGATTGAAACTTTTATTAGTAGATTGCACAGTACAGTACATATTCCGTACAATTGACCACTAAATAGTGCAATATGTAACACCCCAATAAGTCTTTCAACTTGTTTAAGTCAAGGTCCACCTTCATCAATTTATGGTTAACATCTTGTTAGTGATCACGATTGACTGTAGCTGTCAGTTTTTCTCAAGAAGCATGAGATGATCTTGTGTTCGTTCCTCTCCTAGAATGATCGTATGCAATCAGGTGATGAAGTTCCTCTTGGACCGCATCGACCGAGATGAGAGGCAGGAGGCCAACCGGAAGAAGAAGGAGAAGGTGGTGGAATCCAAGAAGAGGCTGGCCAAAGCCAACAAGCTGGCCGCGCTTCTTCATCGCCACAAAGAGAGCCTGAAGAATGAGATCTTGAAGAAACGAGCGCTGCTTGATGAGAGGCTTCGTCTGGAGGCGCAGGTAGAATCACACCTGGACCATTACAACTCTCTGGACACCTGACCATTCCGTTCAGAGTCCATTCTCGCTTCAACACAATACAAAACCAATCTTGCAATGCTAGATTTGCTTCAATACAGTGGTCCCCAACCTTTTTGTAGCTGCGGACCGGTCAACGCTTGATAATTGTTCCCGCGGCCCGGCGGGAGGGGAGATTTATTTATTTATTTTTTATTTTTTTCTTTGTCATGAAAAAGGGAGGTTTTCTGTGTTGGTGCACTTATTGTAAGTGTATCTTGTGTTTTTATATTGATTGAATTAAAGAAAAATTATAATTAAAAAAAATAAAAAATTATTCTGCGGCCCGGTACCAATTGAACTCGATTGGTTGGGGACCACTGCATTAATACATCTAATGAAACCTTTTCAAAACAGGTTACAGGTTAGACAAGCTCCTTCCAGATGCATGGTGATGGCCTAAAATATATTTTTAGCAACAAAAGAAAATCTACAGTGGTTTCCGGACCGTAGGGCGCAGGAGATTATAAGGCGCACTGCCGATGAATGGTCTATTTAAAAAAAAAAAAAAATCATATATAAGGCGCATCGTATTATAAGGCACATTAAAGGAGTCATATTATTATTATGATTATTTTCTAAATGTAAAAGACTTCCTTGTGGTCTACAAAACATGTCATGGTGCTGCTTTGCTCAAAATGTTGCATAGATGATGTTTTACACTTCATCTTCAACTCACTTTCTGACAGTCGCTTCAGGCGATGGTCTTATATCCGTGCCTCCACTTGGACAGCGTCATCTTTGTTGTAGCGGTGTAGCGTGCAAGGACGGGAGTGGAAGAAGTGTCAAAGATTGAGCTAACTGTTTTAATGACATTCACAACGCAGCAGGATCTCCTCATCAGTGGCTCACTAGTCCGACAACAACGCCCGAAAGGTGTCCCGTGATCGGAACTCTCTAATAACTACATTTCATTGGGTGATTAATGTAAAGTCACTACACCGATATGTTTTAATGCTTTCATGGTGAGTTTACTGACAGATATAAGTAAGAACTTGACACTACTTTATATTAGAAATGGCAACAGAGGAGGATGAATGTCACATAACAAGAAGATAGAGAAAAAGAAGAAGATCATTGACGAGGACTTATGCAGATCCCAAATACAGATCAGCAGGTACCAGAAGGTTAGAAAAGTTGCTTTTGCATAATATTGTGTAAGAAAACAGCAGATAATAAGTTTTACCTTATACACACAGCATAATAATACTCCTATGTTGAAGTACATCAAGCGGTGCGGCTTCATAGCTTACCAAAGTCCTACTAAAACATTTGGACAGATTTTTGAGTGCTGCGAGTAATATTTTATATTTTCAATGGAACATATAAAATGTTGCTGTTGTTTACTTGAGTCATGATGCAGCCTACACGTATCTCTTATGTGTGACCGCCATCTACTGGTCACACTTATAATTACACCATGTACCAAATAAAATTGCTTCGAGGTCGGTAAGCAAAACCAGAATGATTCCGTACATTAGGCGCACCGAGTTATAAGGCGCACTGTCGAGTTTTGAGAGAAAAAAGAAAAGGAAAAAAATACGGTTATAACTTTTTGAAGTGTTTTTTGTGATGTTCGTGTTTTTTTTGTGCACATTCACATAAAGTTCCTGACCTCTGCTCCCCAGGGGGAGCTAAAGATGGACCTTCTAAGGATCCGCAGGGAGAAGGAGAGAGCTCAGGCCGCAGCCCAGCAGGCTCTCAGGCAGCAGCAGCAGCAGCACGCCCGGGTACAAAGCATAAGCACTCAGCAGCAGCACGCCACCACGCACAAGAGGAAACGGGACGAGGACAGGGAGCTGACGAGCTCGGCCAAGTCCAAGAAGAAAAAGATGATCTCCACCAGCAGTAGCAAGGAAAGCAAGAAGGACACCAAAGTCTACTGTGTCTGCAAGACGCCTTACGACCAAACCAAGTACGAGCACTCACTGCACAGGAAATAGCACTTCACTCACCTTCTCACCCTGCTTCTCAAGGTTCTACATCGGCTGCGACCTGTGCACCAACTGGTATCACGGGGAGTGCGTGGGGGTCACGGAGAAAGAAGCCCAGGACATGGAAGACTACATCTGCGTGGAGTGCAAGCAGAGCACCAAGGAGGAGCTCTACTGCATCTGTCAAACACCCTACGACGAATCCCAGTAAGAAGTCTTCACCACTTTTTCATGTCTTTTTTTTATTTATTTATTTCGGCAATCTTCACATAAAACAAAGAGCAACAACAAAAAAAGAAAAAAAAAACACTCATTTGAGCAATGATTGAGCCGAAAGGGTGTAGGTTGAAGCAACGCTTATATAAACCTACTCCATCACAACAAGAACAAGGTTCAAAATATATAAAATCTAAAACATGCTTCACTTATATTACTTTTTTTTTTTTAAACAATATATAAGCAACATATATGTAGCACACGTCTCATATACACAGTTTAACATTTAAATCAAACATATACATTTGTACACTTATATATATATATATATTATATATACACAATTTATTTAAATTCAATATAAAGTGGTAATATATACATTTTAATATAACCTATGTGTATAATTATGAAATCATAAATTGTATTTATATACATATTATATATTATTGTCTTTCTAAAACAATGTTTGCTCTTCTTTCTTATATTTACTAATGATAAATGATTTAAAAAGCTTTTACAATCCTATGTAGGACTACAACACATACCTTTTTTAATGCATTCTAAATCATAAATAAACGCTAGCAAAAGTCAGCCAACAGGAGTTGCTGGATTGCCCCTATTAAGATCTAAAAAGTTCTACATTATTTGCACATGTGTCGTAGTGACAGGCATATCATTATAAGAACATGTCATATTTACATACTTGTGTTGTAGTGACAGGCATATCATCATAGGAATATGTCATATTTACATACTTGTGTCATTTCAAGTCAATGGCAGCGTATTCAATTCCCCGACACATTACAATGTTCACTTTTCCACTGGTGGACTTCAAACACTTCTTTAGTGTACAAACCCCGTTTCCATATGAGTTGGGAAATTGTGTTAGATGTAAATATAAACGGAATACAATGATTTGCAAATCCTTTTCAAGCCATATTCAGTTGAATGCACTACAAAGACAACATATTTGATGTTCAAACTGATAAACGTTTTTTTGTTTGCAAATAATCATTAACTGTAGAATTTGATGCCAGCAACACGTGACAAAGAAGTTGGGAAAGGTGGCAGTAAATACTGATAAAGTTGAGGAATGCTCATCAAACACTTATTGGGAACATCCCACAGGTGCGCAGGCTAATTGGGAAGAGGTGGGTGCCATGATTGGGTATAAAAGCAGCTTCCATGAAATGCAAAGTAATTCACAAACAAGGATCGGGCGAGGGTCACCACTTTGTAAGCAAATTGTCGAACAGTTTTGGAACAACATTTCTCAACGAGCTATTGCAAGGAATTTAGGGATTTTACCATTTACGGTCTGTAAAATCATCAAAAGGTTCAGAGAATCTAGAGAAATCACTGCACGTAAGCGAGGATATTACGGACCTTTGATCTCTCAGGTGGTACGGCATCAAAAACCGACATCAGTGTGTAAAGGATATCACCACATGGGCTCAGGAACACTTCATAAAACCACTGTCAGTAGCTACAGTTGGTCGCTACATCTGTAAGTGCAAGTTAAAACTATACTACGCAAAGCCAAACCCATTTATCAACAACACCCAGAAACACCGCCGGCTTCCCTGGGCCCGAGATCATCTAAGATGGACTGATGCAAAGTGGAAAGGTGTTCTGTGGTCTGACGAGTCCACATTTCAAATTATATTTGGAAACTGTGGACGTGGTGTCCTCCAGAACAAAGAGGAAAATAACCATTCAGATAGTTATAGGCGCAATGTTCAAAAGCCAGCATGTGTGATGGTATGGAGGTGTATTAGTGCCCAAGGCATGTGTAATTTACACATCTGTGAAGGCACCATTAATGCTGAAAGGTACGTACAGCTTTTGGAGCAACATATGTTGTCATCCAAGCAACGTTATCATGGACGCCCCTGCTTATTTCAGCAAGATAATGCCAAGCCACGTGTTATAAAAGCGTGACTTCGTAGTAAAAGAGTGCGGGTACTTTCCTGGCCCGCCTGCAGTCCAAACCTGTCTCCCATGGAAAATGTGTGGCGCATTATGAAGCGTAAAATACGACAGCGGAGACCCCGGACTGTTGAATGACTGAAGCTCTACATAAAACAAGAATGGTAAAGAATTCCACTTTCAAAGCTTCAACAATTAGTTTCCCCAGTTCTCAAACATTTATTAAGTGTTCTTAAAAGAAAAGGTGATGTAACACAGTGGTGAACATGCCCTTTCCCAACTACTTTGGCACGTGTTGCAGCCATGAAATTCTAAGTTAATTATTATTTGCAAAAACAAAATAAAGTTTATCAGTTTGAACATCAAATATGTTGTCTTTGTAGCATATTCAACTGAATATGGGTTGAAAAGGATTTGCAAATCATTGTATTCTGTTTATATTTACATCTAACACAATTTCCCAACTCATATGGAAACGGGGTTTGTATTCATAGGAGTTTTATCTACACCTATTAGAAGCTGTGTGCCAAACAGATCACTAAGCATTAAATGGAAATGCCGCCCTCTAACTCAAGGAACTGCTCACCCCCAAATCCTCCACACGACACCTCCGCTCCATACAGGCTAACCTTCTCCAACCTCCAAGGACAAAGCTTGCAACAATGGGGGACCGGGCTTTCTGCTCCGCTGCTCTCAGTCTGTGGATTGCTCTCCCTGACCACCTGAGGGCTCCACAGACTGTGGATGCTTTTAAAAAAATTATTAAAAACCCATCTTTTTAAAAAAGCCTTTTTATAGTCATGCATGCATGCTGGTTCTAGCTATTCGGCTGTTTCTAGTTTTTATATTTTATTTATTTTTATTATCTATTATTATTATTACTATTTTTTACACTGTGGCACTTTGAGGTTGTTTGCTCAACGTAAAGTGATTTTTACAAATAAAATCTGTTATTATTATTGTTATGTAGCAGTATTGCTAAGTGTGAACAAGAAATACAAACAATCACTAACTGTACAATGTCTGCTTTCACTGGGATGCCGACTGATGGATGTTCATATATTCCCATTTAGATGAAGAATTCATCATAATCCTCACACAGGTTTGAATACAAAAAAGATGTCGCAAGGAAGCATCTTTTCCCGTCTTTCTTGCCATCTCCGGGTATAAGTTGGATGTCAAAGTTGAACAACCTCTCGGTTTATGTCCACAACCATCTACAAACTCCAAAAGCAGTGAAGTTGTCACCTTGTGTAAATGCTATATAAAAAGAGAATACAACAAATCCTTTTCAACTTATATTCAATTGAATGGACTGCAAAGACAAGATATTTCATCTTCACACTGACAAACTTTCTTCTTTTTTGCAAATATTAGCTCATTAGGAATTTGATGCCTGCAACATGTTTCAAAAAAGCTGGCACAAGTGGCAAAAAAGAGTGACAAAGTTGAGAAATGCTCATCAAAGACTTTTTGGGAACATCTCACAGGTGAACAGGCTAATTGGGAACAGGTGGGTGCCATGATTGGCTATAAAAGCAGCTTCCATGAAATGCTCACTCATTCACAAACAAGGACGGGGCGAGGGTCACCACTTTGTCAACAAATACCTGAGCAAATTTTTGAAGAACAACATTTCTCAAGCAGCTCTTGCAAGGAATTTAGGGATTTCACCATCTACGCTCCATAATATCATCAGAAGTTTGAGGGAATGTGGAGAAATCACTGCACGTAAGCCATGATATTACACACCTTCCATCCCTCAGGCGCTACTGCATGAAAAAGTGTGTAAAGCAGTGGTCCCCAACCACCGGGCCGTGGCCTGGTACTGGGCCGTGGCCCGATTGGTGCCGGGCCGCAGAAGAATTTTTTATTCATTTTTATTTAAAATAAAAAAATAAAAATATATGTTGTTTTTTTTGTTCGTTTTTTATAATCAAATCAACATAAAAAACACAATAAAGACTTACAATTAGTGCACCAACCACAAAAACCTCCCTTTTTCATGACAAAGAAAAAAAAAAAAAGGATCCCCCCACCACCCGCCGTGGGACAAATTATTAAGCGTTGACCGGTCCGCGGATACAATAAGGTTGGGGACCACTGGTGTAAAGGATATCGCCACATGGGCTCAGGAACACTTCAGAAAACCACTGTCAGTAACTACAGTTGGTCGCTGCATCTGTAAGTGCAAGTTAAAACTCTACTATGCAAAGCTCGGGCTCAGCAAAGCCAGGCCCGAGATCATGTAAGAAGGTGCGCTTGTTTATGTCTCTGTGAGAAGGAGAGACAAGAAAAAGGGAGAAATGCATGCAGTGTAATGCCAGCAGCTAAAAGCAACTGCGTGAGAAGGAATATCACCATATGGTCATTTTCTATATCGCACAGAGACAAACCCGCCATATGTTCAGCATATCGATATGTCACCCAGCCCTAATTGTAGTTACTATGGTAATCTAAGTCACCAAGCAGTGTTTCCACAGAGTGTGAAATGGACAGGGACAGACGCGGATGGAGATTTTTACAACAAAGTTCTCAAGCTTAGTGATATATCAGATCTATCAGGTTGTAGGTGGGTTTATTTATATTCTTTGCGTTCATATTTTGCTGTTTTGTTGCATTTCACTTGATTGTAAAATATGTTGACGGAGTTCATATGTTGTCAATATTCAGTGTTTTATCCTTCATTGTTAATACTGTAACATTCTTTTTTTTCATGTACATTCTGGGTGTCTCCATCCACCCATCCATTTTCTACCGCTTATTCCCTTTTGGGGTCGCGGGGGGCGCTGGCGCCTATCTCAGCTACAATCGGGCGGAAGGCGGGGTACACCCTGGACAAGTCGCCATCTCATCGCAGGGCCAACACAGATATACAGACAACATTCACACTCACATTCACACACTGGGGCCAATTTAGTGTTGCCAATCAACCTATCCCCAGGTGCATGTCTTTGGAAGTGGGAGGAAGCCGGAGTACCCGGAGGGAACCCACGCATTCACGGGGAGAACATGCAAACTCCACACAGAAAGATCCCGAGCCTGGATTTGAACCCAGGACTGCAGGACCTTCGTATTGTGAGACAGACGCACTAACCCCTCCGCCACCGTGAAGCCCTCTGGGTGTCTCATTCAGTAAAAAAAAAAAAAATCCATTCCTTTTCTTAAGGCGGTCTGTCATAAAGTTTTTAGCATTCAATCAGACATTATTGTGAGGTTTTGTATTAGTGCTCCTAAAAATAGATATAGCGGCCCCCAGACACTTTTTTTCTCTAAATGTGGCCCCTGAGTCAGCGTAATTGCCCAGGCCTGCTGTACACTGTTAGTTTGTCTCATCTTGAAGGGCTTTGTGCTGTTGTACTCGTGCAATGACAATAAACACCTAGCTGGCTAATATTCCGCTGCGTTGTTAGCCACCTGGAACTTGGCGTGTTTTACCACTTGGAATGTGGCGAGAAGAAGAAGCTGTGAAAAGTCCCCCTTAACGTCACCATGCTTTCCCAGGTTCTACATCGGCTGTGATCGCTGTCAGAACTGGTACCACGGTCGCTGCGTGGGCATCCTGCAGAGCGAGGCCAACCACATCGACGAGTACGTGTGCCCGCAGTGCCAGTCCACGGAGGACGCCATGACGGTCCTCACGCCACTCACGGAAAAAGACTATGAAGGCCTGCGGAGGATAATGCGCTCTTTAATGGTGAGGCACACGTTCCTTCAGTGGTGGCTAACAAATCTCTCGGGCTCATCTGCCGCAAAATTGTTATTTTTACACTTCTATGGTTATCATCACGCATTTTCTTTTTTGCCATATCACGATTCACCAAACCTTGAAAGGAGGCTAAGCCTTTTGGTGGGGCACCAGATGTCGGCCTTAAAGGGGCCCAACTCTTCTTTCCTATATGCTACCTGCTGATCTCCATCATGTCAAAACATTCCAAATTAATACTTGGGGGGGGGGGGGGGTGGGGGGGGGACCAGCCCTTTGATGTTTAGTCATCGCAGACGTCAGTGCATTATCCACATATGGTCAAAGTGCTTTGAGCGAGTTGTTGTCAATAAGTTCCTTCTTCTCTATCCTCTTGTTGTGGGGCAGACTGGCTCCTACATGCACATGCATTGTCATTTCTAATACAAAGTAGCGGATAGTTCCAACTTACATCTGTCAGTAGACTCGTTATGGAAGCGCTAAAAAATACAACGACACACAGTCGAAGTGGAGGCACATAAATAAGACCGCCCATAATACAGTTAGAAGGCTTGAAGGCAGTCTGTAAAACTGGATGTGTGCAAAGTTTTGACCAAAGACATGTCATGTAGACCAGAAGGAAGTGTTTAAAGGAAGAAAACAATTGTATGATCCTTTCAAAGGCAGTTCTAACCTGTAAGACTTTAGAGCACAGATGTCCAAGGTTTTACCAGCAAGGGCCACAGACTAAAATAAAAATCAAAGGACAAGGCAAGCGTTGCCTTAAAGGAGGGGCTCATATTTTCTGCAGCTGAGATAGGCTCCAACACCCCCCGCGACCCCATAAGGGACAAGCGGTAGAAAATGGATGGATATATAAATATATAAAACAGGGGTCGGGAACCTTTTTGGCTGAGGGAGCCATGAAAGCCAAATATTTCAAAGTGTATTTACGTGAGAGCCATATAATATTTTTTTAACACTTACAACGTGCATTTTTAAGACCAACATTAATAATAATAAGTCACTTTTTCTATTTCATAACATTGTTATTCTAAAGCTAACCAATAATAAATATAGTACTTTTCGAACAGGTGCGATAGAAAATGGATGGTTGAATTAAAATGCATGAGAATGTTTTATAATTAGAACGTTATTTTTAACACTGCGATTACCAGCGGAATTATTCATTACTTATCGTGTTAAGCGATATCAGCTAAGATTTATCTGAGAGCCAGATGCAGTCATCAAAAGAGCCACATCTGGCTCTAGAGCCATAGGTTCCCTACCCCTGATATAAAAGAATATTGAAAGATGGCACCTGATGGCCATAAGATGTAACTACACTTGTTGTCCAAATAGATAAAAATAGTGTTCACGTATGAGATCTAGCTATTTTGAAGAAACTACAATACAAAACATGTTTGCAGTTATTTCACCTTTTTTTTTGCAAAATACATAACT